>NC_141625.1:14972488-15337488 GCF_047967505.1 Dipteris shenzhenensis
GACAAATGAAGAAAAACTAGATGCACCCCTCGGAATCATTGGCATTGAAAGTCAAAGTGTGGCAACACAGTGTTGTATCTCAATTAGTACTTATGATAACAAGGAAGCAAAAGGAAGCAACACTATAAAGAATAAAATATATGTCACTCAAAAAGCAAAGAGTCTAAGAGCTAAAAAATCCTTGCCAATCCCAACACAAATTGAGGCAACATCAAGCAGATCTGCCCCCAATGCTCCTTAAGAAGTAAAGGATGTCTAGTCCAATGCCAAAGTTGAGAAAGCTCGATATCAAGCCTTGAAGGAATGGGTAAGACATGAACAAGAGAATTTTGTGGTAGACCAAATAGCAATAGTAGAGGCCAAAGAACCAACACCACCTAGTATCGACATGGTGATTGAAGCCATCACCAACCAAACGGTAATGGATCTAGATGCAATTAGCCACACAAAAAATGGCACATGGGCTCCCCCACTTTCACTACCCCTTTCCTCTTTCTTTCTTGCCTAAAGGTAGTTGCATAGCTCGTATATTGGTTAGCTTCACCCAAGGTAGTAGCAATCCTTTGAAAATGCTATGTGAAGGGTTGTCATCTTCGATGGACCAATCAAGTGCCTATGCTTGCTTTACACGTTGCAACAAAGTTTTGCAAAAAAACTCGAGCCTCGTGTAGAGATCGAACAAGAGGATGGCCACCAGCGTAGTGTTTTTATTGGTAGCCCCCCTCTGTCCCACACATCAGCTCTAATCATTAGACCAACCAACTGGCTTAGCGGGGGGTCTTGTCCACTAAAGTTTGGTCAGGCGGCAAATGTCAACATTTGGCATGCAGCACATTAAATTTTTTGGCTCTATGGGTAGGCACAGCCCGGGTGTATAAGAGCGCATTCCCATGAAAGCATATGCCCATAGATGGTGAGTGGCCAAGGCAAGTAGACACTTCCCATGCTCCAATCTATAGCCGAGACCTACACAACCCATGGATTTGCTTGTCCAGCCTGCGATACCTTGCATGCACTCTAAGAGAGCTTCCTCGCATGTGCTAGCATGGCTAGCCTAGCCCTACTAGCAACCAAATCTTGATGCCCATGCTAGTTGCAATGCTACAGTGGCATTTTTCCCAGCCCTGCATAGCCAGCTAAGGAAGTTTTATTTGAGGGCTTGCTAGCAGGGCATTGCAGCGCCCAAGCATAGGGCTTGGCTCTTGAGTCTCCATGTTCCACGGCATTGGTCAATCAATATGCAAAACCTTTGTCAAGCCTCATAAATGTCAATTTGAGGTGAGGCAAAGCCTCATGGGAACTTGTTTTGGCCATGCTAGCTTCAACATTGCAATGCTAAAATCAGCCTCTAAGAGTGATTCCCCGGTGGGGCTAGCAGTGCTACGTGATCACAAATTTGGAACGTTCCCATGAAATGATAGCCCTGCTAGTCCAGTGTTGCAGCACCAGCCCAGAATCCCAGTTTTTCTCAATTCTACCCCAGCATTGAGCTACAGGAAAGTTTTGCCAAATTTTCAAATGTTTTGACAAATTTTTGGTGAATGACGATGGGGGAGAGGGTCCGAATCAATGCTTCAGCATGGAATTGCCCTCACCCTAGCATTCCAGCATCGTAGGGATGCGAAAACTCCAAAATACTCATGCCATTGCCCAACCATCCCCATGAGCATTGGGGCAGGTGAGAAGGTACGGTGGTGAGGACAAGTACGCGCAATGCACACAGGGAGGTCTATTGGTGCTTCCATGTCCATTGCATCCAGGAAAGTTTTGTTTTGTTTTGAGAGACGCCTTTGCTGTGTGAGGCACTTACACCCACCAGACATCTCATGGAGAACTCTTTCCCCCCACCTTATATATTCGGTGCCACCTAATGGGTTGCTTGGATTCAAAATTCAAAACTACCAATCTATCTACGCTCTTGATCCCGAATCAATTGCAAAGCATTCGTAATTTTCTGAATAAAATTCAGGTGGGGCTTTTGTCCTCAATAGCATAAAACTAGGGCAGTGGAGCGTCGATGAAGGCAGACTAGCCGGGTGAGAGAGATGAAGCCAAGGCAGTGCAACACCGATACTGAGAGAGATGAAGGTAGCAGATGAAGGGAGACCAGGCAGGTGAGAGGTGAAGGGAGCCTAGAGGGAGGCAGCAAGGGGAAATATAAGGGAGACGACGGGCGCTTCGAGAAGCTTCCACGGCTTTCGCTTAATCAATAGGAGCTTTCGCTTAGGTTAATTCGCCATCAAAACAGGTGCCCCCAACATTCAAAAAATCATATTAATAATTATTTTTTTTTTTGGGGGGGGGGAGAGGTGAGTGGTTAATTAATCACGATTGAACAGCGTAGGTTAATTCGGCATCGATCCCCCTCGAGCTGATACTGGTAACCCGAATAAAGCTGGGCACCTATGGGGTGCCACCTCAACGTATGGAAACGAAACACAGAGAGCGGAGAAGAAACGAGGGTGAAAAGCGAGGATGATTAGGAGGGTTAGGGTAACTCAAAAGAAGGCAGGTAGGGGTTAACGTTAGGTCGCCGTTAGGGATAACGGCAAGGGACTAACGGCGCTGGTTGTCGACCGCCATAGCCACCAAGCTTTTGTTCATTTCCGCCATAGCCACCAAGCTCCCAAGCTCTCTCTCTCTTTGAAGGCGTCTTCGTATACGCCTTCCCTCAGAGTCTTCTCCTCCCCCCTTCTTCCTTCCTTCTCCTCCAACCATGAGAGAATGCATCTCCATCCATATCGGCCAGGCCGGCATCCAAGTCGGTAACGCTTGCTGGGAGCTCTACTGCCTCGAACATGGCATCCAGGTACCTTCTCCTTCGATTTTCTCTTTCCCTTCTTGTTTCTCCTCGCTTTCCAAGATTGCTGCAGGGATTTTGAAACGCCTTTTTGCCAGTTGAAGCGTTTTCCATCGCCTGTCTCTGCAGAAGCTAAGATCTGCCCCGTTAAGCTTCAGGAAAGGGGAACCTGCTTGTCTTTTTTTATTGTACATTGCGTTTCTTGAAGTTGTTTGTCGCTGTCCTCTCTACCATTCCCGGAAAAACGGATCTCCAAGAATGCTGCAGGGATTTTGAACTTTTTTGTTGCTAGTTGAAGCGTTTCCATAGCTTTTTCCGCTCTGCAGAAGCTCAGATCTGGCCTGCCAAGCTTCAGGAAAGGATAGTCTGCTTGTCTTTTGATGCTACATTGCGTTTCCTGAAGCCGTCCGTTCCGATCTAGCTTATGGGAAGAATGATCTCAAGTAATGCTTTCGTGTGCCGAGAGACTCAGAGAGATTTCTGCTTCTCGACAAAATGTCTCACCGTTTAACTTTGGTGTAGCCCGATGGCCAAATGCCAAGTGACAAGACAGTTGGAGGCGGCGACGATGCCTTCAATACGTTCTTCAGCGAGACTGGTGCGGGGAAGCATGTGCCGCGTGCTGTCTTCCTTGATCTTGAGCCTACTGTGATCGATGAGGTGCGGACGGGGACGTACCGGCAGCTCTTCCATCCTGAGCAGCTGATTAGTGGCAAGGAAGACGCCGCGAACAATTTTGCCCGCGGCCATTACACCAGTGAGTGTCGTTAACACTGGGAGTCTTCTAGTCGTTTTCTAGTGTGTGCCGGCTCTTATAACTCCCTTTCCGGCACCTAATCTGTATCTTCTCCTGCAGTCGGAAAGGAGATCGTCGATCTTTGCCTCGACCGCATCAGGAAGCTAGCAGATAACTGCACCGGATTGCAGGGATTCCTTGTATTCCATGCTGTCGGTGGAGGCACTGGCTCTGGTCTCGGCTCACTGCTTCTCGAGCGGCTATCCGTTGACTATGGGAAGAAGTCGAAGCTCGGCTTTACTGTCTATCCTTCGCCTCAGGTATCCACGTCCGTGGTTGAGCCCTACAACAGCGTGCTGTCGACTCATTCTCTGCTAGAACATACGGATGTGGCCGTTCTTCTGGACAACGAGGCGATCTACGACATCTGTCGCCGCTCTTTGGACATCGAGCGTCCAACATACACAAACCTGAACCGGCTTGTCTCTCAGGTTGCATTTCTTCAGATTTTGACTCGAGCTGAGAAGATCCTTGTATTATTTCTGACAACACATTTTCATTTCATGCTATGCGCAGGTCATTTCATCTCTCACTGCATCGCTCCGATTTGACGGTGCTTTGAATGTTGATGTGACGGAGTTTCAGACTAACTTGGTCCCCTACCCTAGAATTCACTTCATGCTTTCTTCGTATGCCCCTGTTATCTCAGCCGAGAAAGCTTATCACGAGCAACTTTCCGTTGCGGAGATCACGAACAGTGCTTTCGAGCCCTCGTCCATGATGGCCAAGTGCGACCCTAGGCATGGCAAATACATGGCCTGCTGTCTGATGTACAGAGGTGACGTTGTTCCCAAGGACGTGAATGCCGCCGTGGCGACCATAAAAACCAAAAGGACCATCCAGTTCGTGGACTGGTGTCCCACGGGTTTCAAGTGTGGCATCAACTATCAGCCACCGACGGTGGTACCTGGAGGGGATCTGGCCAAGGTGCAGCGGGCGGTTTGCATGATCTCTAATTCCACCAGCGTTGCAGAGGTGTTTTCCAGGATCGATCATAAGTTCGACCTCATGTATGCGAAACGTGCTTTTGTGCATTGGTACGTTGGCGAAGGCATGGAGGAAGGAGAGTTTTCTGAAGCTCGTGAGGATCTTGCTGCTTTGGAGAAAGACTACGAGGAAGTTGGCGCGGAGTCTGCGGAGGGCGATGAGGGGGATGAAGGGGAAGAATATTGACAATAGTTTACATTTGGACTCCTTTTGTTAGTTTCAGCTTCTGGCTGAGATTGGTAATAGTTTGCTTCTGAACTACTCCGTTTACCCGTTTAGAATTACTCCTGTTAGTTTCAGCCGAGATAGCTGAGAAGTAGACCTAGATGATCTTCAAATTTGAAGGGCTTTTGCGTTGTTTGAGCCTGTGCCTACATTGTATTTCGCTTTTAGTGTTAAGTTGTTGAATGTGGTTCAGTCTTTTATCTTCTGTTATAAGGTTATACAAGAGGCTTTCAGCGTATCAGCGGTTTTCTACACGACGCCTGACTTTGGTATCGTGTAGTTTATCTGTATGTTGATATCATCTCGAGTACCCTTCATGGATCATTAATCCGACCAGTTCTTGGAATTAGTCTCGAACGATCCAAAATTAAATGCAGCGATGGGGGGACTGGGACGGGAAAAGGAAGGGCTTGCTTATGTTTTAGCATGTGAAATATGGTATAGCATGAAAAGTGGTTAAGTCTCCGCTCTATACTAAACAATGCATGCATTGTCCGCAGCGTGGGGATTTACAAGCATAACAAGGAGGAACGTATTGCCTAAACGTGAGCCTCAGGAAGTTGAAGTGGGGAGCCTGCAGGTATTGGCATCCTGGCGCATGAAGCCCTTGAGGAGGGGGCCAGCCACCTTTAGACTTGGCTGGAAGCTTACAACCGTTGATTGAACCTTTTGGCACCACCTCGGCCCTTTTCCTGGACTATGAGAGGCTAAGGGCTTTGCTTCTATTGCTCTAGACGACAAACTATATGTAGTGGGCGGTAGGATTTGCACCAAAGGATACGTATATGTGGTGCCGGAAGGAGTGTCATCGCAGAAGGGAGTTTCAAGCATCAAAGTAAAAACATTTTCACTTACGTGGAGATGGAGCTTGGAGAAGACGGGCTGTCCCATCCGAGCCCGCCTCTATGCTCTCTTTCAAAATTTTAGGACCGTTTGGCTTCCTTTGCCTAACATGAGCACTGGGAGAAATACGTGCGTTGGTGGGAGGCTTCGCGGGACTCCCATCGTTTGATGTTGGGACTGAGATTAATTTGGATGTGCGATTTGTGCTTCTTTGGACACGAAAACTGCACGGAAGGGTAGACAAGACCCAGGGACGTCACCGTTGTGTGCGCTAGATCTCTTCTAAGTAGATGACGATTTCAAGGAACACCACGGCTCCATGTCTTCAAGTGTGCCGTAGTTGAGAAGAGACCATTAGGAGTGCCTCATCTTTGCTGGAAAGTTGCTTGAAGATGGTTGTCCCTTGGCCAATTACGACTTTAGAAGGAGTCCACGCTTCACCTGGTGCTGCGCTTGAGAGATGGTATGCAAACCTTCAACAAAACTCTCACGGGTAAAACTATCACGCTTAAAGTTGAAAGCTCTAATCCTATTGAAAACATGAAGACCAATGTGGAGCCCAGGATCCAAGATAAGGAGGAAATTCCCTCCGACTAGGAGTGCCTCATCTTTTCCGTTTATCAGCTTGAAGATAGTCGCACCCCTGCCATTATAACATGCAAAAGGAGTCTACGTTACATCTGGTGTTGGGTTTGAGAGACGACATGTAGATTTTCGTAAAGATAGTACTCACGTGTAAGACGATTACGTAGGAGGTTGAGTTATTGATTGTATTGACAACGTAAGACAGATTCAGGAGAAATGAGTAATTCCTCGCAATCAAGGGGGGTTAATTCTTGCTAGGATTGTTGGAATTTGGCAGATTACAATATTTAGAACGAGTTTACACCTTCGCTCTTCTCCTAAGCATACATCCCTCGATACAGTTTCACTCTACGGCCAATCTTCGAAATTAAGTTCTTGAGGGAGAAATGGTGACCACCTCCACAACACTGGCACTGACAACCTATAAAAAAGACCCAAAATTATGGCCAGAAGAACGACATAGATAATTCTAATAGAGCCATTCCATGTAGTTGTTATCATGATGACAGATGTACTAATTGAAAAGTGTCCATGGTTCTTCACAATAGATCTTGCTATTGCAAGAGAGCATGGAGCTCCTTCATGTGATGATAAATGGAGTGGATTCGACTTTCACTTGGCTTTTCTTTGTCCTCCCATGGTCCACCTTAGCATATCTTCCTTCCTAGCCCTACCCAACCCTCGATCACTCCTGTTTTACCTCCGCTTGCACCAACCATCTTACCTCTTCTTTCACTCATCTTCCAAAGTCCTTATCCCCCTTTCACTCATTCAAAAGTCTCCCCTTTTATTCATTTTAGATTCCCTCTTTTCCTTCCACCTCGAGCAATCCACATGATCACCCAATTCTCCCTCGAGCAATCCACATCATCACCCAATTCTCCCTCCCCCGCACATAACTTGATCTGCTCCTTTGTGCTAATGCACTATTCAAATTTCAGATTTGTTCTTTCTTCATGCATATGGCGAAAGAAGGCATGGATTTCTCCTTGGAGCTTCTGGGCAATAGTTGACCTTGGGTTGGCAGGTCAAGCTTTATGAGACAAGTTGCTATGCCAAGCTTTTATTTTTATCTGGAGTTTGATCATAGAGTCGCAAGATGTAGGCCCACAAAGTGACGAAGGGGGAGTTATTATGGTGGCCGTGAGGGCCCTATCTCAAGGTGTTTTTAGCTCCAATGAGCCTTTAACAGCCTTTAATTGAAGAGGCCATGTTAGAATTGTTGGAGCTGGCGAGAAATTATTCCATGACCTCAAGTGATTCAACAATGATGTGAATACTAGAGCAATCATGGTACATGGGTGCCATGAAGCTTGGAATTTCTGTTCACTACTAAATCCAAAGTGCATCGCGATAAAGGTTATCAAGATTGGGTTGATACTCCAATTGGTATGGGAGATAGATAAAAAGGGCAATGGATGCATGATAAAAGCATGATGTACTCCAAATTCTTGGATAGGGTCATGGGTTGCCAAATCCAAACAGGAGCATAATGACTTTGGTAAACTAAAAATGCAGAGCAATCACACTTTTATGGAGCATAACATAGGTTTTATTAATCTTAGGATAGATAGTTTTGCATTGAATATA
Source organism: Dipteris shenzhenensis (assembly GCF_047967505.1). Classification (NCBI taxonomy): domain Eukaryota; kingdom Viridiplantae; phylum Streptophyta; class Polypodiopsida; order Gleicheniales; family Dipteridaceae; genus Dipteris; species Dipteris shenzhenensis. The sequence goes on from NC_141625.1 coordinate 14,980,315, forward strand.
GTTGGTTTGATATGTTTCTCATGATGCTGCAAATACATTGGTATTTTGCTTATGTTCTATAAGAATATATGCCAAATTTTTTTGCCAGAATCATTCATTCCCTTAAAGAGTTGCAAATAGCATGGCTTTTTTTTGGATATGTTCTCCAAGCACATGCTAAAATGTTATTGTCTCCTCCCTCATAGCTCAATAACCAACTTTGTTGCATCCCTCTCAGAGCTCAATTCCATGAGTAGCAGCTTCATGCTTGACCCAAGTAGACTATACACAAATGCAAGCATAAAAAAGGGAAGTAAGAAATGCAACATGGAGGATATAGGTCAAGGGCCCAAAAGAGAAGAATCCAACTTTGAAACAGGAAAATTTGGCAAAGGTGAGATGTCAAATGAGAGATAATGAGAAAAAAGAGACATCGAATGAGAGATAATAAGATAAAGATTACTAGACTTTGTAGGTTGTCTTGGTACAACAATAAATGTAGAGTTTAATGGTAAAGTCATTTCAAGAATACATCAGCTTCATTTCCAAAAAGACCTTAAGGCCAACATAGCATTTCCCAAAATCTTCTCAAATGTCTAGGTCCATGTAATGACATTTTCATTTTCATTGTTATATTTCGTTCAAATGTTGGGCATAATGACATGATCTATGATCATGTCTATGATTGTTGGAAGTCTATGACAGCTTGAGTGATGGCCAATTTCAATAGATATAATTTTTGTGATATAAGTTGCATAAACTTGTTTGTCCAATCTACAAGTTGGATTTTTATCTTGAATATGCTTTTGTGGATCTAATAGGTGAGCTTTGTTAACTCTATTTTCCACCATCAAGGGAGGCAATATGAACACTATTGCATGTGGTGGTGTTGAAGAGATAGGTTGCTATTGGGAGCCATGGAATGTAAGAAGGCATCATAAGATGAAATGAAGAAAAATAATGATAAGGCATGAAGAAGGTTGTTAGAGATGAAGAAGGGGCAAAGATTGCATCAAGACGTCATGATATGAGTGTCCAAATCATGTGACTTAATCATTCCCACCTACCATCCAATGCACATCTATGCACTGAGTAGATGCTTTCTTTGATACACTCTGAGGCAATAATGAGTTTATCAAGCATCCCAACACAAAATCCTAGACTAGGTGTTCCTCTTCCCATTTGTTTCGCTCCTTTGGACATCCAAAAAGCTATTGTAACCAAGCTCAATGATATTTAGGCTTGCAGAGAAGAGGCAAACAAACATTCGAGGACAATTAGAAACCAAGGCTATTGCAAGAATGACTAATATGAGACACACAACATTGGGAGGGTCTAATTAGGTATTTGTATACTAGAGAAAAGCAAAAGATGGTCTTCTTGGAAGCTTGAAATATTTTTGTAGCTTCTTTAAAGAGAAGGGATGATGGACTCCACAAGAAGATGCATATGTTTCATGTTTAGCGCATAGTCTAGTGCTGCACGGGGCTAAGAGGGCAACATGTGAGGGATGGATGGGTCTCTCCTATTGGATGTGGGCATTGTGGTTCATGGCAGTGCACATCTTTGTTTGGGCTTAAATTTTAGTGAAGAGAACTTCCTTAGAGTGCAAGGCAAAGTTTACAAAGATATGTGGACGAAGATTAATCCAATGGCAATGAAATAAGTTTTCTTTGATACTCAAAGCAAGGCTTTATAATCTGAGGTTAGTAACACTATCTAAAGACATTGAAGTAGAACCAATCTTGACTGTGAGTTGGAGGTCTTAAAGATGTGCCCCTCGATCGATTTCACGTGGCTTCTCATTTAAGGAAAGGTTTCTAGCTAGCACTCAAAGGGGAGTCCTCTTCTCAACGAATGAGGGCTCCATGTGCAGGAGGAGGTGGAGTGGAGAGAGAGCTAAGAGATGTGCCACATGTTGTTGTGGAGCCTTCTCCTTGCATTTCTTCATCCTAGCCTTCTTGCCACATGGTAAAAGAGGATCACTGGGCAAATAAAGATCAGGATGGTAGGGAACTAACAGGAGCGACTACAATATGAGTAGTGGGAGTTGTGGGTGCAGGAAAAATCTGTTGAGTTGTGTGCAGCTCTTAGGAGTAGATTATGACCCTTATTTGGAGCAGACTGCAGAGAACAATGACTCGGGCAAACATGAGCTTTAGCCTCTAAGGGATAGCGCACGGGCATTCCAAACTGTGGCATTGATTGCAGATTTTTCAAGCCACACATAAAATTTGATTCATAGTGTAGCGCCTTTGTGCAAAATAAGACCATTTTTGAAGGTGCCATTTTGAGCACCAGTGTGCCCTTCAAGCCTCAACCAATTAGCTTCATCTGTGCGAACTCTCAAAAGCCTAAAAGTTGGGCATAGATACTTAAGAGCCTATATGTAAATGCCAACGAAGGTTTGACAAAGGCTCTATGCATCTTTGTGTACTGGTGCGTGTACACAATCAGCCGCTCATTCAAAGCATTGACAGGTTTTTCAAAGCATTCGTGTTTAGTTCACACGAGTTTGTTGGCATTGAGCTTCAATGTCGCACCAGCTGCACGTTTGCTCCCCCATGTGAACAGGCCCTAAGTAGAAAGTAATTTATGAGGGCGGCATGGAGACCTCGAGCCACTCTAGACCACCGAGCAGAGGTCTGGATGCTGTTGTAGACCAGTAGCAATGTTACAACTGCTAGGATTGATGGCACAAAATTTGGATGCTACAAGAAATTGATGCACAACAAAACGTGGGGTCTAAGAAGATTGCATTTGACTACCTCTCAAATCTACTGCAAGGGAATCAAGCATGATAGAGCATGTAGGCAAAAGATTGCTCACTACTGCAAGGAAACAAGCACCCGCAATAGACTACAAGCGTACATAGTCAAAGCAAAGGTATGCCAAACCCAGTCGCCTTGGCATGTTGAGACTGCATCGGGTGACGTAGTGAAAGGAGAGTGAAAGCTTTGAAGAAACCTATAAAGTTTGGAGTTGATTGTCTCATCATCCATCCAATGCCACACTCTTCACTTCACTTTTCCAAGTTCATATCATGTATTTACATCTTGAGTCTTAATTGCCTATGTATTTATATGAGCAAAATAGTCTATGTATTTATAGCTTATTTTAATATGAAAGTTTTTTCGAAAATCTATGATGTGGAGCTTGAAGTTTCTCTGTGGGAGGGTAGGGAAATGCTAAGAAGATTCTACTACATGTGTTATAGTAGATAAAATTTGAGAACATGCCACATATGATTGATCTTGACCAACTGCGTGGTTGAAGCTAAAACGATAATATAAAATAGAAAAATGATGGACATATTAGGTCAAGCTTAGTGGATTAGATGCATAGGCGTATTTTGTATCATCAATAGAAAGATTAGCATCAATGCATGGGATTTAGCTCAGCAAATTGTGATAGAATCATCATTAAACAAAATATTAAGTTTGCATTTTTTCCCAAATGTTGACCTTAAATTAATCAAAAAACAATGGACATATGAGAACTAATATTAGTGTAGCTTATTATTTAAAAAAAAGTTTGCATGGGCTAAAATTTTCCCTAAATGCTTATCATAAATTCATGTGGGAACTAATATTAGTGTAGCTTGATGCATGGGCAAATATTATATCATCAACACAAAGATTAGTGCAGTGATATAATAATCCTCTCCCTAATTTTTCTTAGTTTTTAGGTACCAAGTCACTTGAAGGGTAGTGCCAAGTGGAACCCTATTTTTCATTTCTTTGCCCAACATGCCAACCATACAATAAACTCAATTAGCTCTAGCCTTGTTGCCCAACATGCCAACTATATGCTAATCTCAATAGATGCATTCCTAATAAAGAGCAGGTAGTTGCTTAGATTTGCATCATGCATGAGTTTTCTTAGGCAAAAGCAATGGTTGCAGTTGACATCAGATTCGACCCACACAAGTTGAGAACTCCACATGTCAACAAGATTTGATTTAGGTGATGTTAGGATGTAAAAGTTGTAAGTATGATTTGGTGGATTCCTATTGTGTCTGTAGTGTCTCTATTAGGACTAGCTTCAAAAAACTTTCAACAGACTCTCTAGCTTTAGTGGGATGTTTGGACTTCGTAGCTTCCTTGGCTTTAGGAGATGAGGAATTTTTGGATTGGGGTGATAAGCAAGACCCATCCTCATCCATATGGGCCTATCCTTTAATTACCTCATACCCATTAACTTCATTATCTCCATCACATTTAGCATTTTGGCCAGTGGTGGATTTTTCATTTACTAATGATTGGAAAATTTGATGTCTTAGACGCCCTTTTAAAGTAAAAAATGTAGGACTCCACGGGTCTTTAGAAACCCAGTATAGCTGCTTATGCTTGGGCACTGATGACGACATAAGTGTTGCTTTGCTTGCTAAGTATGTCTTCCTTTTGTTTTTCATAAAAGTTTTTGTTTACCTGTTTTTTCTTCTCTTTCATTTTCTCTTTTATTTTCTTTGTAGATTTTTTATCTTTAGAACAACAAAAATTCTAAATTTGTATGATTGGACTTATAGTCTTACAAAGGTATATATATAAAAAGATGTAGGACATGAGGTTACTAATTTTGATTTTGAAGTAGAATCTATCTTTGCTATGGGAACATCATTGGGTCATGCAAATCATTTCCAATAATGTTTTTTGAAGTTGGTAACCATTTGAGTACTAAGTGATCCTCATTGAATAATCATGAAGGATGTCATAGGAGGTCAATAGAGAGTTACATTAAAAAGTTAACTTATGCCATGCCACTACATTGTTGCAAAAGAATAATCTGGCATAAATCTCACCAGGCTGACGTGTATTTCTTCTCATTATAAATCTTTGTTGGTTAGTTAAGTGAAGTTCTTAACAAAGACGATTAGGTTTATGTTCCTTGGATCTCTTTCTAAAAGCTTCATGCGGTAAAGCCTCTACAACAAACCGGCATCTAGGTCCTAATAAGTGTAATCCTTTTAGAGAAAACAAAAAATCTCTTGACTTAGACATGGAACTAAACTGGCATCCTATATCCAATGAGAGGATAAGATACTCTTGGATGTTGTTTGTTGATATTCACGAGCATTAAAGGTTTCCACAATAGACACATACACATACACTAAATGTCATGCCCACAAAATTACACACACATGATCAAGAGTCTCTATACATGTGGAAGTGCACATATCCATGTGTATATGTATGCACACATGTATGTGTTTGCCCAAGAGTGTAGACACATGGGAGAAAGTATCTACACAAATGCACATGTGTATATTGATTCTCTAGGCAAGTGTGTGTGTGTGTGTGTGTCTATGTGTGTGACACATGCGTGCGCGTGCACACACATACACACACACACACACACACACACACTCCCCTTCCCACTTTATATTCAATTTACTTTTTATCCCTTCCCCCTATTTATTTCCATGTTTAATTTCCCCCCTCCCCCCCCTTCCTTTTTCCCTTCCTTCCCCCCACCCCCTCTCTAAAATTTCCCTAGTTTTTTCCTTTATTTCCCCCTAATTTTGCTTAAATTTCCTTAAAATTTTCCTATACTTTTTCTAAATTTCCTAACCCCCCCCTCCCTCTCCATTTTCCCCCTAGTTTTCTCCTTTATTTCCCCCTAATTTTGCTTAAATTTCCCTATATATTTTTTCTATTTTTTATAATTTTCCACCCCCCCTTTTTCCCCTTAATTTTCACCTAGTTCTTCTCCCAATTTCCCTCGATGTTGCCCCCCTAAATTCCCCCTAATTTTTCCCAATTTCTACCTTTTTATCTCTCTAACTTGTTTTATCTCTCTCAACTGCCCCCCCCCTCTCTCTCTCTCAACTACCCCCCCTTCTCTCTCTCTCTCTCTCTCTCTCTCTCTCTCTCTCTCTCTCTCTCCCCTTTTTTCCCTAATTACACTCACTAACTAAACCTGATCCCCCTAACTACCCCCTAACCACCTTACAACATATGTTCTTTTCACTCCCCAATGCTCTCTAACTCTTGACCTTCCTGCTATTTTGTGCGCCTCCCTAAATTCCTAAATCCCTTGTACTTCCCACCTCCTGAAACACCCAACTAACCCTCTAAATCACTACTCTCACTTCCCTATTTAAAGGCTCACTTCCCTTTATACTCTTCCAATTTGTAGTTTCCCTAGCCTAGCTCTACTGCCTAGCCTGCATTTAGTGCTGTGCTCTGCCTCTACTACGCTGCCCCGCCCGCAATCTTTACTGTGCACTGCCCTAATGATCATGCATGCTTCCTCGCCCTTAGCATTTACTGTGCACTACCCTCACACCATCTACTTGCCTTCATTGCGCTAATCTCATCGCCATCCACTTAGTTCAGCTTATAGTACTGTGGCTACAGTCACCTCGCGATCTCCGGAAGCTTCTCCTTGCCTTCGTTCTTTTCCTTGACTTGCCACATCATCGTGAAGGTTATCTTTCATTTCAATCCCCCCCCTGCAATTTCATTGCTCTAAAAGCCTTCCTTAACTCTTTTTTCACTTTTTCTTTCCTTTCTAATGTTTTTAGTAACTAAAATATTCTAGTATATGACTGTCACTATTTTTACCCCACCCATTGCTCTACTAACCTAATACTCCTTTACACTACTATATACACTATTATTACCCTTTATTACTTATTACTATAAACACTTCTAACCTCCCTAACCCTTTTTGTCCTCCTTTTTCGTCTATTTATTAATATCGCTTTTTCAACTTTCTTCCCTCCCCTTACTAATGCTCCATTCTCCTAACCTTTCTAACCCTTCTAATTTTTTGTTGACCCTAACTTCTCAAAGGACTAATCTATCCGTTACCACACTCCATCCATAGCTTTTAAAATTCCACCTCGAATGCATTTTTTGTTCTTGTTCATTTATTCCTAATTTGACTTGTAAAGCTTAATTTTTTTCTATCCCATCCTTCTCAACTTCTTTCTCATGCTTTTCCACATACCATCTTAGTGAGTTTGTTAACCCCCCTTTTTTCCTTTCATACCTCTTCTTTCTTTCTCCATAATGTTTCCAAATTTAGTACCTTTGTCCACTCTCCCCCTAAAACTCACTATTACCCTAAGCAATTTTCTCTCTCCCTACCTTCTACATGTTGATAACTATAATTTGTTCATTAAAATTAATTTCTCTTTCAGTCTGTAGAAATGCTTCACTTCTAGTGATCATACCATTACTCCATACAAAATTTTCACTCATAATTTTTATAACTTGCTTTGTAAGTCACTTGTTAAGTGTTTATTTTTATTGTGACTCCAATAACAAGGGAGGGGTATTTATGACACATGTCTTCCCAACTAACTGGTTCTCACCAAGTTTTTCTTGTTGGATGGTGGCAGTTATGCAGACTCCCCTCTTCAATAAAAGTGATGCTTGCAAGCAACTTATCAAAGTGCAACCTTTTGAAAAATTTTGCATTCTACAATTTTTTGAGCGATTGCTTGTTGCTACTGTGGTTAATTCGATGATGAGCACTCATTGGAGGTCGATGATGAGCACTCGTTGGCTTGTGGGCTGCTAAGGAGCAGTCGCTATACTGGTGAAGCGCTTGGAGCGGGAGAATGTTATTGGAGTGTTTACTGGTGACTTGATGCCACCTCCAATCGATATTGTCACTGGGCTCGATGGTTGTTGCTTTATGGGAGCCATTTGGAGAGACGTCGATTGGGCTGGCTGCTTTTGGTTGGCACCTCTTTATTGTTGGGTCGTCCATGAGTTGAGAAGGTCATTAGAGAAGGTAGCCGCTTGCTGCTCAGATCATCGGTATTGACGCTGACAGGTCATCAGACTAGTTGATGACAACTATGGAGCTGCTGCAGTTTGACTGCTTATAGAGAAGACTTATTGGAGCCACAAGAGCATTCTAGAGCAGCAAGCCAGGTTGTTGTGTGAGTCACATAGCAGAGGAGCTAAGTACCTTGCTATGGATAAGGCAGCAAGATCTATGAGTTGGTAACATCCATGTTGTAGGCTCTAAAGATCTCCCTCTTCTTCAAAGAAACTCTCTCTCTACTTTCTCAAAATTTCACATAGAAGCTCTAAATAATTGAACTCATAGAATATGATAGAATGTCTCTGTCCAGCAAGGAGATATCTCACAAGGCAAAGAAAGCATCGGGATTTCTCACAAATTTAGTGAAGAGTCACTCCCTATCTCTCACACTCAATCTCTCAAAGAACTCTCGAAAATGGAGTTGAATGGACGGAAATCTCTCAAAATGAAAGGAAATTTTCTTTCAAAGAATGGATGATCTCTCACCGAAAGTGGACTCTCACAGAGAACTCTCAATCTCACAATCTCTCTCACACTCTCAAGAATCACAATGCCTCAAGGGAAGGCAAGGGAGCTCTGATACCATGACAAAATATGAAGAGGGGAGAGGAGAAGAGTGGAGATGAGGAGAGAGGACACAGGTAGAGAGCACACTACAAATGACTAACTATACACTAGATTTAGTTGAAAATGTAGAATATATGCAAACCCATTAGGGCATCTAACCCTTTCCTTTATAGCACTATATTGGGTTAGTGCTATGCACATATGATCACATGATGTTGAGCGTGATCTCTCAACATCATCAACCTATGATATGTCACCATTTCCACTTGACTTCTCAGTGAAAGCCTCTCGATTAATTGGATCCCTATTTCTACTTGATTTCCATATTTCAAAGAAGTGAGGATCAAACTCACATTTCCCTTTTAAGGACTCTAGGAAACCATTCTAAAATTGAGTAAAACTCAATTCATTAACAATTGGCATTCGGCTAAGGGAGTCTGCTACCAGATTGAACTTCCCCTTTTGATACGTCAATTGTATACCAAGCTCTTGCATTAATTCAGCCCATCTATCTTTTCTATCTTTAAACTTTGGTTGATTGGAAATCCACTTAACCCTTTCTTGATCAAAGATGATCTTAAATTTGGCACCATACAAATAGTGCCTCCACTTCTTCAAAGCATAGAATATAGCAGACATTTCCTTCTCATATGCTGAGTAATTCCATTGGGCATGGTCTAACTTCTTGATTTCAAAAGCCACTCGTCGACCCTTTTGTAAAAGTACACTTCCAATAGTAAAATCACTAGTTGTTGGCTCTTTCCTCTTGCTTTTGTAGGAAGAGCTGGGTTTTCTCAGTATGCAAGGTTCCGAGGCTTTTTGTCACCTATAGATATATTGGGGTTGTCATTGTAGTATACGTGTATCTTAGGACCTCGAGTCGTGTTCCGGTGAGAGCCGTAGGCTTAAGTGTGGTAAGCAAACAAAGTGCATGCATGTGTAAAAGGAACGTGTATCATCACGATTGAGGTAATGAAGGCTTTCGCCTTCATAGGGGGTTGTAGGGTTTAGGAGGAGTTTAAGGGTTTGAAAGAGGTTCCAGGGTTAGAAGGAGGTTCCAGGGTTTAGAAGGAGTTCCAAGGTTTAGAAGGAGGTTCCAGGGTTTAGAAGGAGTCCAGGGTTAGGAGGTTCCAAGGTTCAAGGTAGAGTACATGGTGGAGAACTCGTCTCCCTCGTAGATCATGGAGTTCAAGGGATGAGGAACAAAGGGTTTAGGGGGAGCATAGGAGTGGGAGAGAAAGAAGGTGTAAGAGCATAGGGGAAAGAAGAGAGAGGAGAGAGGAGGAGGAGGGAGGAGGATGAGAGAGGAGGAGGAGGGAGGAGGGAGGAGGAGAGGGAGAGGGTGGGTTGCAAGGTTGGAGGAGAGGGGAGGAGGAGTTGCAAGGTTAGGACATGCTTTTGGACGTGGAATGCAAGGAAGCATGGACACTTGAGACAGATGCTTGGAATACCAAAGTAGACTCAACACAATGCCCCAAAGAGTGTGGGCTTCATTTCATGATGGGGTATTTATACAAGTTGGAGAGCTTCTCTCTCTGCATGTAGGAATTGTAACACAAAATTGTAACACATTCTCTTTCTACATGTAGAAGTCGTATGTAGAAGTTGTAACACATTCTCTTTCTACATGTAGAAGTTGTAACACAAAGTTGTATCACAAAGTTGTGACACACTCTCTTTCTACATGTAGAAGTCGTATGTAGAAGTTGTAACACATTCTCTTTCTACATGTAGAAGTTGTAACACATTCTCTTTCTACATAAGTTCATGGTTGCACAGAGTCAACATTGGTATTTGCCTCAACCACAAATGGTTCATTGGGATCCACTACCTTTTAGACAGAAGTTGCTGCTATAGCTACTTTTAATTTTTCAAAACTCCTCTTTTGAGGTTCATCCCATATGAAGGTGCTTCCATTCCCCTTAAGCTGGTTCGTCATCAAAACAACAATCTTAGCATAATCTTGGATGAATCCCTATAGAATCCAAATAAACCCAAAAATGTCTATAATTCTTCTAGATTTGTAGGATGTGGCCATTCCAATATGGCCCTTACTTTTCCAAGATTCATATGAATCCCTTCTTGGGATATTATATGTCCCAAATACTTTACTTCTTTTGCAAGGAATTCACATTTGGATTCTTTAGCAAAAAGAGAGTTATCTCTAAGCAACTGGAACACGTTTCACAAATGTTCCAAGTGCTTTTTTTTGGTTTTACTGTAAATAAGGATATCATCTAAAATACTACAACAAATTTCCCTAAATATGGCCTTAGGACACTATTTATAAGTGTCATGAAAGTTATTGGAGCATTTGTTAAACCAAATGGCATTACTTTAAACTGATAATGCCCATACCTAGAAATGATGTCTTAGGGACATCCTCTCCTCTAATTTGTACTTGGTGATATCCTAACCTTAAATCAATTTTAGTAAAATATTTTGCCCCTTGCAATTGATCAAAAGAGCTCATCAATGCGAGGCATAGGATACTTATTTTTTATGGTGATTTTATTTAATGCTCGGTAATCTATGCATAAATGCATAGTACCATCCTTTTTCTTTACCAATAAAATTGGTGCAGCCAAGGTGACCTACTTGGTTGAATTTGTCCCTTCTTAAGGTATTCAGTTAATTGTCTTTCGACCTAAAGTTCCTCCATTTGACTAAGCCTATATGGAGGTTTACAAACGGGGGTGGATCTAGGAATTAAGTCTATTTTATGATCTACTCTCTTAGGGGATAAACCATTAGGGATGAAGGAGGTGTACAAAAATGTGAAAGCTATAGGTTGAAAATGATGGGCAAAATAGTGGGACTAGCCTTTTTTCCACTAAAGCATCAAATAAAACTCAAAAGCATGCTGAGAAAAGGTCAAAATAAGCATCAAAATAGTTCCACACTGTTATTTTTATGCTTATTTTGATGCTGTAAATGACATTTTTTGATGATGTCAGCTTCTATTTTTTATGCTTTTATAAAAAGTTATAAAAGGTTATATCGATGTTTGTAATTCAAATCAACATGTATGTCCACTTGCATTCTGGCATGTCTACCTCTAGTATCTTATCAATTTGGACTTAATTTTATTTGTGAAGATGTACATTTGAATAGATGTCATCATTTTTTATCTTAAACCTACCTAAGCTCTAAATTGGGGTGCATCATTGGCTTGTAAGGCTACATTGATCCAAATGGAGTGCAAAACTAGGTAAGATTTGGAAAATAGTAGAACCAATAATTTTACCAAGTTTGGTCCCATTTAGACATCCAAGGCATCACATTTTAATAGATAATATTTGTTTTAAACCCTAGGCATAACATTGGGATACAATGAGGGCAAGTTGGGTGTCATTTTCTAATCCATGCCTAGACTAGGCACAAATTTGGTACATCAGGGGAAAGTTTGGCTACATTGATCAAAATGCAAAAAACTTGGTAAAGATTTATAAGATAGTGCAAACAAGAACCTTATCAAGTTTAGTCCTATTTAGACCTACAAAGGCTTACATTTTAATAGATGTAAAGCATTTTCTCTATACCTTGCCTAGGCACAAAATTTGGAAGCATCTAGGACTAGTTGAGTTACATTGATCCAAATAGGAAAAAAATTGGTAAGAATTTAGAAATAGTGCAAAAAATCATTCCACCAAGTTTGTCTCATTTATATATACAAAGCCTCACATTTTAATGAATGTCATTGTTATTTAATTTCCATACCCCACCTAGGCACTAAATTGAGATGCATCTAGGGCAAGTTAGGCTACATTGATCCAAATAGAAAAAAACTTGGCAATCGTTTATAAGATAGAGTAAAAAATAATCTTATTGTCCCATTTATATGTACAAGCCCTCACATTTTAATAGATGGCATTGCTTTTCAATCCATACCTTATCTAGGCATAAGATTGGGATGCATCAAGGGAAAGTTGGACTAAATTGACACAAATGGAATAAAACTTGTTAAAAACTAGAACATAATGAACAAAATCATCCTACAAATCTTGTTCTCATTTATCTCTACAAATTTGCCTACAAATCCTTACGTTTTAATAGATGTCATTGTTTTTTAATCCATACCCCACCTAGGCACAAAATATGCATCGGTGTGCTTCTACCATAGGTGTATGTGTCTAATGGTCACAATACTTTGCAGATGCATTAATGTGAGTAATGTCCATGAGGTCTCAAAGTTTGATGTGGTTCGGATAGCATGGTGGGACATGCATATTTTCTTGTTTTTTTTACCATGCATCGTGCATGCATCATGCATAAGTCTTAACAAGTGTAAAAAATCATGCATCAGGTGCCTTTGCCAAATGTGTATGTGTCTAATGGGTACGATACTTTGAAGATGTAGTAATGTGGAAATATCCATGTGCTTGCCAATTTACACAGTAGAACATCTGTATTTCGTTGTTTTTACCACATAAGTGTAAAAAAATATGATAGGTTCTCTTTTACCATATGTATATGCATGATCCATGTGGTGATAAAGTTTTATGTGGGTCAGATATCATGTGCATGGTAAAACTATGTATTCCTTGGTAAATTTGTTTCCTTGTTTTTACCATGCATCATGCATGCATTACAAAATATGCATCGTTGTGCTTCTACCATATATATATATGTGTCTGATGGGTATGATAAACTTTATAGGCTTTAATGTGAGTAATATCTATGATCCCTGTTTTTAGCCATACATCATGCATAAGTGGTTAAAAGTATGCATCGGTTTGCTTCTACCATACATGTATGTGTCCGATGGATATGATACTTGCAGAGGCCTTAATGTGAGTAAATCCATGTGTTTGCAAGCTTTGATGTGGATTGGATATCATTTGCATGGTAAAACATGCATATTTTCCTCTTTTTTTAAACCATGCATTGCGTATACATGTTTAAAAATTGTATGCATCGGTGAATTTCAACCATATGTGTATGCGTTTGATGGATATAATCCTTCAAAAAGGACTTTTTGTCATGTATATCCATGTTTACACAAGATTTTATGTAGGCTAGATATCATTTTCATGGTAAAACATGCATATTTTCTTGTTTTATTTAAATGCATCATGCATGAGTGTTAAAAAATATGCATCGATGTGCTTCTACATATGTGTATGTGTCATGATCCTTTGTATAGGAATTAATGTGAGTAAGATCCATGTTCTTGCAAAGTTTTATGTGGGTCTAATATGATTTGCATGCCTGGGCATGTGTATTCCTTGTTTTTTATCATGCATCATGCATAAGCAGAAAGAAATATGCATCAATGTGCTTCTATCATATATGTACATGTCTGATCGGTATAATACTTTGAAGAGACACTAATGTGAGTAAGATCCATGTTCTCGCAAATTTTGATGTGGGTCTGATGTCATTTGCATGCCTGGGCATGCGCATTTCCTTGTTATTTACCATGCATCATGCATGTCTGTTACAAAATGTGCATAGGTAGGCTTCTACCATATGTGTATATGTCATGGATGGGTATGACGCGCAGAGGCCTTAACGTGAGTAAAAATGTTCATGCAAAGGTTAAAAAATAGATCTTAAAGCTTAAATGTAAACAATAAAATTGATGTCGAAAACTCTTATAACAATGTTTATTTCGACATTGTTATGTCTTATAGAAGATTCTTTGATTCCTTTTTGTCATTTCCATTGACGCTTTTATGGGGAATTGAATTGTTTAAAAACATTTAAGGTATTTTTGGCTCTACCATATTTGCATTTTTTTTGTGCTTGCATAATGCATGTTGTTTGTGGTTACAAAAGTCTAGCACAATCTTTTGCATAAAGTCACTGATGTTTTGTTCTTATGTGTTTGTAACCTCAATTCACTAGATTCTGAAGAATGACCATGCATGGGAGCCCTATATACATTTGAGAAAGGGTACCTTATGATTGTGCACAATTGCCAAGGTGTGATGATTAGACATCACAGTATGACTATGGCATGTCTTCGAGATTAGGGTCACTTCAAACCTCCTTCTTTTATTGCTTTGAATGAGGAGGTATGGAAGGTTTTTCCATGCTCCTTTCTCTTCAATAGTTTTTAGTGGCATAAATTTATTTGCTTTTTCAACTACCATCTTTCATTATAGGAAGAGAAGATAGTTCTAGGCGATATATGTGAGCATGCTATGCCAATCAATCCCAGCTATGTTCTAAGGAGGAGTGTGCCAACAAAAGGAGTCCATCCCTCTTGCATGGATGCAATGAAGAGGAGCATGCATCGTATAAGAAGACACCGATGATGCGGTCATAGTTAGCAATGAGTGCAACTAGCTTTAAGGTGTATAGAACCTCAGTGTTGTGTTTGTGAAATTGTACAATATTGTTGTTGGCTAAAACGTGTTTCCTCAATTGCTACCTACATTTTCATCATACAATGAGGAGTACCTATTTTCAAGATTGACATTGTGTTAGTGCTTATCGTTCTTGAAAATAGGTGCCTTCTAGCTCTCCTTCTTTCTTGCATTCATGAAGATAAGCTGCATTAGTGCCACCTAGGTTTCTTGTGTTAGATAGAAAATTTGCACCTTTGGCATTGGAGATCTTCATAGGGGAATGGTTGTGCTTGTTCCCTAGTAGCTGTCAAGGATTTTTTTATCGAAGCTATGCTTATATAGTAATATAAAATCTTGGCAAAAGTTTTCAAGATCCATTTTTTAGTTTCACAATATTAGTAGAATGTAGTACTTTTTTATATATATTCTTTGGAATTTTGAAGGAAAAAATGTAAATCCTGGTGAAACTTTAAATTTTTTTGCATTCAAGTTTCAAGTTCTAGCAAATGGTTTAAACACTTATTTTTATTAGGGAATACGAACTTTCAAAGCCAATATAAAAGTTTATCTTCTTAACAAAACTAACTTGAAAAAATCATCCATGGTAGCTGCATGCATGGCTGCCTTCGAAGATGTGAGTACACATAGAAATGTCCTCTAAGCATAAGGTGTTTGGAGTGGACCTACTCATTCATGTAAATGAGTATTAAGATTCTTGTGTCATGGAGGGAAAAAAGGGGAGAAATAGCGATTTCCGTTATGCTTTGCAAAATGCACCACGGGGAATAGAGGGCCAATATGTGGGAAATAGGAGGGGCATGGAAAATAGCACTCCATGAATTAGACTCACTGTGCGACCTTGGATGTTACCCATCTCTACTATTGTTGTGACATTTCTTTGTAGCCCTCTCATTTCCCCTTGGATTGTTATGTCATGCACCAAGGGAAAAATGTCCAAAATATGCTCTTCTAAGGGAAAATTTGCCATTCTTCTCTCTTCTCTTTCCCCCCTCCACGATGACATAACGCCCTAAGATCGCCCATTTGAGCCAAGCCACGTGAGCTCTTAGGAGGAGAGTGGTTGGGCTATGCTTCAAGGAGGCCATGTGGGCAAATAGTATGCAAAGTCAAAAAGCCATCCTTGTCTCTCCTCTATTTTCCTTCCATGACACAAGAGCCAAGGCATGTGAGCTCTTGGGAGGAGAGTGGCTGGTGGGCCATGTTTAAGGAGGCCATCTAGGCAAATAGTATACAAAGTTGATGGGCTCTACTAACGGATTGATGCACTGATTTAGCTCAGCTTAATAAATGTGCTAGGCCATACACTGGCCACATGGTGCCACTTGTATGGACAAGTTAGGTGATGGAAACCTTCTAGATCTCTTTTGTTTGCACCTAGCTGCACATGTTGAGGTTGTAGTGTTTAGAAAAAACTAGCAAACTATGTAAAATGAAACTTTAGTTTTTCAAAATTGCTTGAGAAATTTGTCTTTGCAACTTTTAAATTTGTAAATGTTCTTATATATTAGTTATATACTGGCCTTAAAACCGAAAAAGCTCTATGAAAACCTTGTGAGGTGAAAAGTTAAAGGTTTCCCAAGTCCCTATCTATAAATGTAAAGCTTCTCTATAAACATCGTGTGAGGTTGGCTCTTAGTTAGTATGTCGTCAAAGGCTTGGGTCGATGGAATCCAAGTGTGGACCTTTCGATTTGAAGATCTTCATAATGGTAGTTGTCTCCCCTAAATGTGTTGTCCGAATTAGCCTGCCTGAATGCACCTACCTCGAATCTCACATGTGTCAACAGGTAAAAGTTTTGCACAATCCTTTGACGATTGGAAAAGTTGGAGAAGTCAGCCTGCTTGACTCATAAAATAGCTCATGGGCTCCACGCGCTTGCCATTTTCTGAGCCAAAAAGGCCTTTTCTTAATGGCTCACGAGCTCCATGCACTTGTCATTTTAGGCCTTTTGCTTCCACGTTCCGTGCTCCGGATTGACCAAGATGTGTGCGGGCTCGCCATGTTTTGGGCCACCGTCGGGAAAGGCCGCCTCCACCACGTCCCCTGCGATCTAATAGATCTAATAGAAGTCGTCAGACGTTGGCATATTAGGAGTGAGAATCTCCCCTCCCAACGACTGACCAGAGCCCACAATTAATTTAACCAGCCCACTATCAGCATCGTAGTTCATGCATAGAACAATTGTACCGTGGGCTACCCTCCGGAAGGCCTGTCAAGGGGGGGGGGGGGATGAACCATGGTCAAACGTTACTGGGATGAAAGTAATTGGGATCGGGGTGGTGGCCTCAGGGCGAGCGCCATATTTCAAGGAAGTTCATTCATTGAGAATCGTGCCCATATGCCAAGGAGGTTCCTCCGAGGAAAGTCGTGGAGAGGCCCATTCCCCTAAACGAATTGACCAAGGATGGGGGGAAGGTTTGTCAAAGCACATTTTTTGAAAGAGTTGGAGTTTGTGTGTGAAGGCTGGTTGGCTAAAAGCTACAGAAATACCCCATTTCATCTCTTTCATCTGTTTTTTCCTAAGAATCCTCATCTTTTCTCGTTCGAATCATCATCTCCCAACATCAATCCCCGCATCTTTCCTGCAAATATCCCAGCAGCTTTCACGATCTCCAACTCCATCGCCTTCCACAGGTTCGTTCATCGTAAATTTTTCCTCCCATCCTTCCTCCATTTCTCAAGGATTTGCTCCGCATTCCTTTACCGTTTCGATTTCCCTGCAAATCCATCCCTTGCATCTTCTCTTCATCACCCGCATGGTCCTCGTTGATGTTCTCATTCCTCGATCTCTTCGATCGACGTAGCCTGTAACGACGCTTACAGCATGGCGAAGCGGGAGGCAATGGACAAAATCCAGGCTCGCCAGGGGTATCGGAATCTCTGGCATACCGATCTTCTCGGAACTATAACGGCCGATTGCCCATGTAGGATGTTTTCTTGACGAGAATTCGCATTGTTATTTCTTCTTCCTTAGATGTTGCCGTTTATTACCACTGGCATTGTGTGTGTGTGTGAGAGAGAGAGAGAGAGAGAGAGAGAGAGAGAGAGTCTCCACCTGATTACTTCCGGGTTTAATGCTATGTTGTATTTTGTGCAACAGATTTCTGCTTTGCGTTTTGGTGGTAAGCCTTCCCCTGTCTTCTTCGATACTCTTCGCTTGATTATAGCATTTACATGTAAACGGAAGTAACGAGGCTTTATGGATGTTACGGAAATAACGATGTTCTCTGGATGCTCGCAATAGTTGTGCATTCTAACTGAAGTAACGGCTCAAAGCGCTCTCTCCGTATCGCTAGATGCTCGCAAAGATCAAGATCCCTCAGCTTTGAGTACGGCTATGAGAAAGTTCTGCACGAACAAATGCAAAGAGTCACATTGCTCTTAATTTGAAGCGTCACGGTTCGTGAGTCCTCATTTTCTTTGACCTGCAAACTTGCAAGATTTTGGCAGTCTGGAATATGGATTGCAGCATTAGACGTGTCATAGGATGATCCTTCTCACATTATGGATTCCAAGAAAATGTATAAAGGCAATAGGTTGTCATTTCAGCCTAAAAAGGATTGCTGCTACGCACCGGCTGACAATGTCTAGCTGTTGCCTTTCCTCCCCAAAGAGAAAGCATCTCACAATTTACACTTGTAAATTAAAAAATAATCCATCTTTTCACGCCAGTTATTGGATTTGATACGTGGATTCCCTCCTACTGTAGCGAAAGGACACAGTCACCTTAAACATTCCTAAATGGTTGGGCTTTCATCTTGCTTTAAGCTTGAAAGGTTGAGGCAGAGGCGCAGTAGTGCTCCACCGTCCTGCATCATGGCATCATATAGGGTGAACGAGGATGGTACAATTATGTACCACATGTCATTTCCTCCCATATGACGCTCTCTCCCGATGGTCATCTAGCTTCCTTTAGTTGTAGTTATCAAAGTAAACTTTATCTCAAGATTGAGTTGTCTGCATATCGTCCTTAGAAAGCTTCAAACGAGCAACAGAGGACAGGAGTCCATTGCTGCTCGTAGGCTCTTATATGCTCTTACTCTTCAAGCTTTGTCTTTGATGGGATTTTCCTCTCCTTGGTGCTCTTAAGTTATGGATGGAATATTGCGTCATACTCACTAAAGGACATGCTTGGAAAAAAGAAAAACAATCCAATGTGAACGTAAAGTGCACAAAGTTTCTAGGGGGAAATGATTCACTTGGTTGATTATGTGCATTGCCAAGGTCCCCATAGGCATGGAAATGCCAGAAGCACGCTCCTTTAATGTTCCTGCACAACTCTTTTCTTACATACCTCTGCAGAATCTAAGATCGCCTCAAATGCTCCATGTGCAGTGCTCCTTGTGCCTCATATCTCCTGCGGAAGCGAGCTCTCTATGATGATATGTCCAGGTGTGTTCTGCAAATTCTGCTTCTTACAGTCTTCATACTCCACCTTTTGACTATTCAAACTTCTTGATGTGTGGTTTGTATGATACAGGTATACCTGCTGTGCAGGCTACATGCCTTGCAGTGGCAGTTGTGGAGAGAGGCAGTGCCCAGAGTTTTGCTTATGCACTGAGGTATGAACAATGCTGTCCTTGTTTATACAGTTGTCTGTAATTGCTCATCTTGACCCATGTTATCTGATAAATGTAACACTCACTGAATCTTCCCAGGGCTTAAATACATTGCTCACAGATTTTGAATAGATTTATCGTCCAATTCTATCTTGCCAATATGGACTCTACTTATCATTATGATGAGTTCATTTCCCTTCATGTTTGCCTTCTACGCTGTCAGTATAATCTTTATTGATCATCATTCTGTATGAGCCTGCAATTGTTCAGGCCTTAGTCATAGCAGACCTGAAACCTGTAACACGGAATCTGGAATCACACTTGGAAATACTTTCACAGTTTGTATGAACTATAAAAGCAACTTGGGTGACTTTCTTAAATAAGGTTGATAATCTTTCTGTTGGGAGCAACTGCAGAAAGTAAGAGAATTCTTCAAATTTCTGATTGCGGACTTCATCATAGGTGTGGTGTTGCTTTCCCAATTCTGTGCAATCAACTAGATTCTTGTTGCAAGATGAGTTCAACATACAAACTACGAAGTGTGACAACTGTATCATTGTAAGTATTGGCTTAGTTTCTTGTTATTTGGTTGCATCTCTCATGGCGCTTGGCCTGTGATAATCCTACTCTCCCTATGTTATTTTACTTGTATATTGCAGGGTTTCATGTTCTGTTTACAACAAGTGGCTTGCATATTCTCCCTAGTAGCTGCAATTGTTGGGAGTTCGGAGCTAGAGAATGCATCTGAACTGCTTAACTGTCTCTCCAATGCTGTGTACTGCACGTATGATGCCAACCTAATGGTTCACCCTTCTTTTAAAGCATTGTGCTTCTGTTTCAGAATTGTGGCACTAGATCTATTATTTGAATGTCTTCTCCAGTCTCAGTTAAGTTCGATATGTAAGCTTCATAATAGAAACATGCATTTCCATTGTAATTTTGTTGTTTTTCTCATGTTAGATCTGTTGAAATTTTTTACAAGAGCCTTGTGAATTTAACATTGTACCGGGCATGAAGCTTACATCATGCTCTCACTAACTGTGCCGTACGAACTACGGGGTTGAAGCCAAACAAACGTGTGTGAGAGATATACAGTTGGCATGCATAAAACTCATCATGTCATATACATAATTGTGACATAACAGAAGACTGAAAGTATGCTAACTACTTTGTTTATTCTGGTTGGCCTTGAGAATCACAAGTGACACTGGACTCTACTGTTGGCTTCCCTTCATGAAGGGGGCTCAATACAACATTTGGATTCAAATGGGAGGCTGGGCTGTTGCCGAAAGAGCTTAGGGGTTTTCTGAACGTGGCTGATCGAGTTTTCCCCCCCCGCCCCCCCCCACGAGGACCCTTGTGGAAAAGGATTGCCTAATTGGGCTATCCTACCATCCTCACCCTTGAGAAATGATAGCATAAAATGGGTGATCGTGCTCTAAACTTGGTGGATAAAATTAGAAATAGCTTCGTAAAATGTAACTGTACCTTGTGGTGCAACAAATATGATAAATATCTAAATCATGTCTTGCCATTTGATTTGATATGCTGCATGACCTAAATTGGATCTCCAAAAGATATAGGTTTCCAAAGTTTGGCAGATTTTGGTGATCAACATAGATTTTTCAAAAAAAAAATGAATGCCATGGCTGCCCATCTTTTTGTCCCAAACTCATATGAGCGCCTCATTTTCTAACATTTGCCTTAAAAACAAAACACTGGGCTGATCTTGGCATGGGCTGAGAGCTGCCACACAATAACGGGATATGAAGAGGCTATGGAGGGTGTAGGGGTTCCTGAGGGAGGGCTGTCTGCTCCCGTTTAATCCTTTCCTTCTTATACTAGGCATCAAGAGCTTCTAAACAAATTCTCCACCTTCGTTTGTTCTAAAGATCTTCGATTGTCTGTCTCTCAAATTCTCGACCTTAGTGTTGCAATTCTTCTGAAGTCTCTAACTTCTTTACTACAAAATAATGGAGATCATGGGGTTGAGGTCACTAATGAAGACTAATAACTATGTTGACCTGTATTTTGAAATTATGGTAATCTTTGTGTAGATTTTGAACTTTGCCAACTGTAGTGGGGTTTTGGGCCTGAATGTAGCCTCCTTTGAGAATGCATCCTAGTGATGTTTACGTTCTATGCAAGCTTGGCACATCCATCAATGAAAGTGCTTCACCCGCTGACAACCTTGACCTTCATGATGTGGTCATCCACAGTGTCACCTTCTGTCAACCCGTTTGTGTGCATTTGAATAGAGAGAATGAGTACTTATGTGGACCTGCTCATATCGTAGGTGTCCTTCAAGCTATCCCATGCCATGAAGGCCCATCCAGCAAGCTAGATACGAGGCTTCATTGAGTCTGCCATCATCCCGAGATGAAGGGCTGTTCTCAAAATCATGGAGGCAACAAAAAATACAGGATGGCTCAGAGAGGGGCGGAAGTGAATGGAACGATGGGGGTTACGTGCTGTGGGCATCCTAAAGAATGAAGGGGAAATCAGAGAGCTAGTGATGTAGATTATGCTGCAGAATTATGGCAAGACTTGGGAACAACAATGAGAACCAGCTCCCACGAGTTGGAGGTGCAAAAAGAAAGATGGCTAGACTAAGAATTTCAAGGGAGGCGAGAATCTGTGACATCTGTGTCACGAACAGGTTGGAGGATGCACATGTGTGAAAGAATGATGCATAAATTGAGAAGCATTGGCCCTCCAAATGGGGTGGAAGGAGTGCCCATGTGAGTGTACTTTTGCTATTGACCACTCTAGAATGCTCCTGCAATCCCCATATCACATACGAATGCATAATGGATCATGCTCACATTCCATGCATACGAGAGGTCACAACCTCTCATGCCTCTTGGGATCCATCCCTTGGGCATATCCCATTATTCTACCCTTAGCCTATGGCACTTTATGCCTACCATTTATTAATGCATACCCATGCATTCCTACTTATTCCGATCCTAGGACCTACATGTGTGAGTGCACCATTTATTCCATGTCAATTAACATATCCAATACATTATCCATATGGCAATTAGCCATTTAAACCTACCTAGCCTACGTTCTAATTATTACATTTGATCATGCTAGCCTAATACATTTTAGACTACAAAATCGTGTCGTGACATGCCCTCTTGCTTGGGACACAGATGTCCTCATCTACTAGGTATTCTTCTTTGTCTTCATGATCTTTAGCACTCTTTAGGCTCTTGCATAGACTTCCATATAACATCTTCAATGTTTCATCTTCATGTTTGGTACTCCTACCAAACAAGTCCAACATTAGTATGTTCCAACTTCCTTTAAATCTAATTTTCAAATAAATCAATAAGAAAGACATAGTATTTATCTTTCATGTTGTGTCATCCACATACTCCTTTGCTTTGGACATTCCTACAAAGACTTATTCTAGTCTTACAAAGGTATATTGATTTGCTAAATTTGTATGATTGGACTTATTCTAGTCTTACAAAGGTATATTCCTACAAAGACTAATTTAACTTTATCCATTAGGGTTAGTAGGAATCCAGATCTGTTCTACTTTCCAATAAGATACCATTTCCTAATCTAGCTTTCTCATATGCTTACATTGGTCGAAGTTCCAAGTGACCAGCTTGGAACCATTAGTTTTAGGTTGATCAGACCCAAAACTTACAAAACAGGCTTAACTTACAAGATCAAGATCACCAATTCTTGCTTGAGTACTCATTCTAGACCACCAGGTTTAATTGTGGATCCACCCATAGTCATGCATCCATGACTTACCAATTACTTGAGATCTCTCTAAGGTCACCAGACCTACTAAGCGCTTACATATCCACCACCTAGTCTAACACCGAGGTAGGACTATGGACCCTTTTAGTGATGATTCCAAATGAATCATTCTTTTAAATGTCCTAACTCCTTAAGATTTCAACTCAACTAATCTAGTCTAATTTAAGGTTACCAAACCTATGGCCATGTATAGCATCCTCTTGCTTGGGAAGATCCCAAGTACTACCTTGGCTCATCAACCCAACCTAAGAGAATGACTTAACTATCTCTAGTACTCCAACTTCAAGACTCTTGGCACCATGGATGCCTTCCAAAGCCCAGCTTGCCTAACGTCTCTGTACGATACTATTGTGTACATTTCTAAGGTAATAATTGTGCACGTGCTCAATTCTTGAGTTTTTCCTATTTCTACTGTATGATCCTATATGCAGATGCATCTACTACTTTATTATCCTACATGCAAATGCATTATTAATTCATTCTTTGTCCTAAATGCTCATCTTGAGTTGAAGTAGGTCAATTCTTTGACCCTCGTCACCATTCAAGCTTTGTCTTTCACCATAATTGTCCCTCCTAACTATGCTATTATCAAAAGTTTTGATTTGTAGCATTCCCTCCTTGCTATTTGTGAAGCGACCACGCTTCATTCAAAATGCTTCAATTTCCAAATGTTTAACTACCATGTCCTTCTCTCTATTATCTTTCCTTCTTTTTTCTTTTTTTTGCACAATCCCTTAATTTTCTCAATATCCTCCTCTTTTTTTTTAATGTTGTCTTTTATTTTCTTTTCTATCCTTTTTTTTTCCTAACCTTTTCTTATTTTTCTTTTTCCTTTTTTCGAACTCCAAGGGAATTAAGGGAGGGGGAAAATGAGGAACTATAGGGACTTAGAGAAACTTAGAGGGAAATGAGGAATAGGGACAAATAAAGAGAGGGGGGAGAAAGTTTGAAATCCCGATAAAGGTGGGGGAAATTCGAATGGCAATTAAAGAGGGGAAACGGACTGAGTGATTGGACGCCCGTGTATGTTGGGTGGCGAATTCAAGGATGGGGTCAAAATCCAAAAGGCCCATTAACGAAGATGGCCGACTTGATTATCATGGCAACACAGAAGCTCTTATTAGAATCCAAAATTAACTCAAAGAGAATGGAATAACAAGGAGTCCCCTGGTAATCTCGTTGTCTCTTTGTGTCCTCGACGATGTCATGCTGATGTCGACAAGGTACGACATGGCAGGTCCACACAGTTAGAGAATCACTGCTCTGATACCACTTGTCACGAACAGGTTGGAGGATGCACATGTGTGAAAGAATGATGCATAAATTGAGAAGCATTGGCCCTCCAAATGGGGTGGAAGGAGTGCCCATGTGAGTGTACTTTTGCTATTGACCACTCTAGAATGCTCCTGCAATCCCCATATCACATACAAATGCATAATGGATCATGCTCACATTCCATGCATACGAGAGGTCACAACCTCTCATGCCTCTTGGGATCCATCCCTTGGGCATATCCCATTATTCTACCCTTAGCCTATGGCACTTTATGCCTACCATTTATTAATGCATACCCATGCATTCCTACCCATTCCGATCCTAGGACCTACATGTGTGAGTGCACCATTTATTCCATGTCAATTAACATATCCAATACATTATCCATATGGCAATTAGCCATTTAAACCTACCTAGCCTACCTTCTAATTATTACATTTGATCATGCTAGCCTAATACATTCTAGACTACAAAATCGTGTCGTGACAATCTGCCCAACAGGGGCTACAAAAAGTGAAGAGCATACTACATTGTACAGCATACATGCATATTAGAGAAAAGTACAAGTAAAAGGATAGTAGCAATGCGCTCAGCTTTAAGAGTCCTTATGTGTCAACCAGCCAAGCAACTGGGTGGTGGGTGCCTAATGTGTCAATTTCCTCTACCCAAACCGAACTCTTGCCTTGGGGGGAGGGAGAGAGAGAGAGATTACTTTCCAAGATTACTTTCCATGCTCTGCACCAGTAATATGAGCGTGGGCTAGTTGAAATGAAAACTTGGTTGTGCATCAGACAGATAGATAGATAGATAGATGGATGGATGGATGGATGGATGGAGAGAGAGAGAGAGAGAGAGAGAGGGAGAGAGAGAGAGTACTTTCATGCTTTGTGCGAATGAATGTATTGGCTTGGAATGGACTGGTACTGACAATAACTTGGCTGATCATTTTTTTGCAGTGTTTGTGCTTGTATGCAGGTATGCTTTCTTCTTTCTGCTTATCTCTAAAAGTACCAGTTTATATGTATATATATATATATATATATAGAGTGTGTGTGTGTGTGTGTGTGTGTGTGTGAGAGAGAGAGAGAGAGAGAGAGAGAGAGAGAAGCTACACTGAAATTTCTTTGGCAGACGCAACATAAAGTGGAACTTGATAAGCGGGACGGAAAGTTTGGGCCAATGCAGGCCCCTCCACCCCAGCAAATGTCACGCATAGACCAAGCGGTGCCTCCAACTGTTGGCTACACACCTAATTATGTACAGCCGCCTCCTGCTTATGGTCAGCCTGCATATGGCCATCCTCAGCCTCCACCTGCATATCCACCACCTGCATACCCACCACAGGCCTACCCACCACAAGCCTACCCACCTCCTGGAGCGTATTCTGCTGGTGGCTATGCACAACCTGGATAGCCGAGATAAGTTCTATGATCTGATAATGATGTAATCTGCACGATTAGCCCAACATCATCCGATATGCGGAAGTCACCATGTTCCATTAGGTGTTGCCTAATGTGTTGTTTAAAAGTTTATATTCCAACTGGTTTATGCTCTACCAGATCACATTGTATGTTCAGATTGTTGTGGACAGAACATTGCAGGAGGTTGGTATAATATGTCTAGTCAAATTTCTAGTTGTGAGACAGATCTGTTGCTTTTGGTATGTCCATTACCAGTTGTGTTCTGTTGGAACTCGCATCTGTTCGATTTTAATGAAAACAGAGGCTCGTGCTACCAAGATTAAATTTCTTTTTGTGGTAGATGCTGTGGGTGTTTCCTCTCAAGATATAGGGGGGCATCTACTATCGGGGATCGATAAAATGGGTTTGTTTAAACTGATCAAGGCTTAATCATGTTATTCTTAAACCAGGGAGTCTGGCATCAGCAATGAGGTGTATGACGCATGGATGGTTCTCTACAGGGCTTGATGAGAGAATCTGTCTCTGGATATATGCACATAGATACATATTATGAAGCATTAACATGTACACAGGTATGAAAGGGCACTGCACACATGCAGACTCATGCTTGATGATGCATACATACTTGTGCACATACATATGCACTCATGTATGTATGTATGTAAAGAAGTGAATATAGCCTTGCTGAGCAGGTCATAACCATGGAAAGATATGCTCTCATGTGTTTTGAGGTGCTTTTACTTTTTTGGATCATGTCATATTTCTGTAAGTGTCATATATATACATATATTTTGCATTGATGATTATCATTTTTCTTTCAGAATGGTTTTTAATCTGCTGTATAAAGGATGTCTGTGATCCACAACCCGGTTGTCATTTGTGATTGATGAAATTTTTTGAGGTCATTTAGAATTCCTTAATATATTTATCAGAGGACTATGTCGACTTTTTATGCCAAATATCACATTAGTAGATGATCTTGGAGCACTCACCTATACTTTCAACTCAAAAGTCTAAAAACAAAACTCTTTTCATTGAATTTTGATGCAGCTGAGAGGGTGATTACACTTTAAAAAATCAAGAGTGCTACTGTCCCTAAGAGTAATACTTGTTTGTTGAAGGTAAGTTCCATCATAAGGAACATGTATTCGATGCTTGCTTCCAACGTTTCCTATAGAGGGTGAGTTTGTAATTCGTGTGTATTTCGTCTTACACTTTCATGCTTGGAAAGTTGTTTTTTTTTTAAATTCTTTATTTCTTATTTCTTGGTTTGTTTTAAAATTAAGATGGTTGGCTTGTGAGGTCTTTTTGGATAAGGTAGAGAATCACATAATAGCAGTGCTTGAGGGATTAAAGGCAAACATCGGTTGTCTTTTTGTTATGCCTAAAGATTATCCTCTAAGCTAGTACTATGATGACATTGAATTGGAGGAAAGAAAACAATGTTCATATATCTTAAGGGAGTCTAGTGAGTTGAGGGGTGTTGGGAAGATTGACAATCTTGTTGTAAAAAAAACAGAGCTTGATCAAGCAGCTCATAGAGTAGTCTTGGATAAAGTGGAGAGAGAGGAGTGCATATGATATAGCTACTTGTACACTATGTTGTATTGAACATAACATAAATATATACATGAGTACTCCTCAGGGTTAGGATTAGGGCTTGTCCCTAATGCTCTATCTAGATAGTGCAATTTACACCCCTCTTAAATCACACTAGGTATATAGAGGGTGCATGTATAAGACCTTTTTATGGATTTCGTTGGTGCATGCGATAGCATCTAAAACTGAAAAGAATCAAAGTAGCATGTGCATATGTGAGCACAATGATGACTACGTAGCGGAAGCATGTACAATGAGTACAACTTACTATCTTGTATATAACTTATATTTCTTCCTTTTAAGTTGAGGGTCATCCTTCGTCTTTTGGAAATAAAACTTAAAAGATAGGTCGAAGAAAAGACCAAGGAAATATGCAAAAAGTAAAGTTCATCTTGATCAAAGATTGGTTGATCGAAAGATGACTCTGTGAATGACTCCTAATTGTGGATCAAGACAATTCAACACCTATGTCACATTAAGTTTATAATAAGAGATCTAACATAGAAAGAGAATTAACATATCAATTCAAGACTTATGCCACATTAAGTTTTTAATAAGAGAACAAACACAGAAAGAGTTTGAAACATCTTTAAAAGAAATAGTTCACTTACTCTTTCCATGCAATTTAGAATTTTTTGTTTAATAATAAATTTTTTTTTTTGGCTGTTGTCCTCTCCTTATTTGGAACTGTAGTTTTAATTCTTTCAAGTGATCTTTTCGCATTTGTGTTGACTTCAACCTATATTATTGAATGGAAGGAGAGATTGTTTGAGCTCATACTCCAAAAACAAAGTATAGTAAACATCAAAGATATTGTATTGGTTGGTTTTTATGTAAAACAAAACAAACTCCAATCAAAAGAGGCACAAATAGCTTGCTTATCTGGAAAACTGGATGTACCAAATATCGTCTATTGAGAGGATACCATCCCATAGTTTCTTTCATCTCCTTATTTTTGGCATTGGTAATGATTTGACGTTCTTGGGAAGTTAATGTGCTCATAAATGCATGGGTATTGCATTGGCAAATGTTGTTGGAATTAATGAGAACATCCTTTAAACTCGGCTTTATGACAACATGCTCATTCAAATCTGCATCAATCTAGTTTTAAGATTGGCTTAAGTAAAAAACTAAACTACTAATCCAAAAATAGGCAACAATGATTTGGGTCTTACGAATTCATCTGTTGCAAGCTCACTAGTTGGGATCTCAGACGTCTTCCATGGGTCTATCAATTTGCACATAACACGTACGTGTCTTGTCCTTGTTTCTTTGTAAGACTCCTCGATGACAAACATCCATGCCATTATCCAGCCTTTCCACACACAAAACATCTTATTACTTAGATAATGCAAATTTGGCCTCTACTCAAATTCTTTCTCAAACATGACATTGACCTCTCTCCACATCGAAGACCAAGACTCTCTTTGTTGGAGTAACCACTATCTCCTCCCCACTCATGCAAATGGAAATGATAAAAGCTCCCTTTTTAGGGAGACACCCCTCATACTGAAATGCACTCTTAAGTGCAATCACATCACTCCTTAAGCCCTTGACTCTAGCATAGGTGATGAGTTTGCAAAGAGGGATCCTGGGACACTCATCTAAACTTAGGAGTCTACACTATGAAATGATATCTTCCGCACTAACAAGATCCAAGCCAATATCCTCAACTGTCGAATCAATCTCATCTCCTACTCCCGTTTTAGGGAGACACCCCTCATACTGAAATGCACTCTTAAGTGCAACCACATCACTCCTTAAGCCCTTGAGTCTAGCATAGGTGACGAGTCTGCAAAGAGGGATCCTGGGACACTCATCTAAACTAAGGAGTCTACACTATGAAATGATATCTTCCGCACTAACAAGATCTAAGCCAATATCCTCAACCGTTGAATCAATCTCATCTCCTACTCCCTTAGTGTCGTGAATATTTGTAGTATCCTCTGTGTTCCCAAACATATCCACTCGCAAATCTCCCTCGCCCTCCCCAGTATTAGTGCAAACAATTTGCTTTCTTTTTCTCTCTCTCCTCTTAGGAGGTAATACTACTTTCTCTTTACCCTTCCTTGTCTTAGTAGGAGGAGTTGTACTCTTCCCAGTATCCATCTGTAGAACAGTAACACAAACAATAACAAGAAATAAACAAATCTTCACATGGCCATTAGAATGAGAAAATAGATGTGCTATGAAGTCAATTACTTTGTAGATTTCTTTGCAAATAAATGAATAAATAGGGCGTATAAGAGGCTGTGATGTCACGGCATCCTTTACTCCTAACTTGCTTAATTTTTTGGCACATTATCAGAATTTAAGCAAGCCCTTTATGCCCAGAGGGTGGGCTTGTTAGGTCAAGAATATGGCAAAAAAAAGTCCAACTGAGGCTATTTGGAGCCCACGATGTCACAACCTCCTTGGACCCTCCATTTGCCTTTTTTTAAAGGCTTTCAAACCTTGACTTCCGTTCCTCTTCCAAGAAACAAAAAAAAAACCCCAAGGAAGGCTTTCACAGAGTAGTGATATGAAAGGGCAATCATAGAAAGGAATGTTAGAAAGGTGCGTACTTTTTGGGTGGTCTCCTTCAAGCCCCCTTCCTCCATTTTTCTAGCTATCCTTTCATGATACATATTTATTTAGTCTAGCATTTGAATGTGCAAAAAAAAAGGGCAAACAGGTCTCCAAGGAGGTTGTGATATCGTGGCCTCCTTGGAGACCTGTTTGCCCATTTGAGATCTCCTTTCATCTACACAAATGACATCCTTTTCTCTTTTTTTGCTACCCAACCATGACACTTAGGTAACATTTAATTGAGATCTCCTTTTGTCTCAACAAAAAACCTGATTTGCTTTTTGCTATCCAACCAGGAAACTTAAGCAACATTTAAGCATTCAACCTAGCCCTTAAATGGGCAAAAAAGATTGCCAAATAGGTTTCCAAGGAGCCTGCGATATCATGCCTCCTGTGAGACCTATTTGGCAACTTTTTGGTGCTTGTTTGAGAGCTCCTTCCATCACATGAAATGACCAAAATATTTTGAATCTTATCCTCCAGAAGGGCAAAAAAGAAAAGGCAAATAGGTCTCCAAGGAGGCCATGACATCGTGGCCTCCTTGGAGAGTTGTTTGCCCCTTTTTTTGAGGTTTATGTACACTTCGTTTTGTGTAGCCAAATGATAAAAAAAATGCACGCACTTAGTTGATGATTCCCTGAAAAGGGAAAAAAATGGAGACATGTTTTTCCTTGGAGAATTGTTTACATAAGCTCTCCCTATCCACCTCAAGCACCTAAAAAATAAAAGCTTTTTGTCCTTGAAGACTTGTTTGCCTTAGCCTTCTCTTCCATCTCAAGCACCTAAAAAATAAGGCAAAGTACAGTCCATGAAGGCCGCGATATCATGGTCACCTTATACAAACATAAAAATATGGGATTTTTAAAGTACATTAAAAAAAAAGAAAAAAACGTGCTTTCATTTTAAAAACGTCTCAGAATGTTCAAAATGCAAAAAGCATGTTTTTAAAAATTGGTCAACGTGTATCGGTTGACCGACAATACATTACATAGTATCACATCACACAGTGCGGAGCAATAGAACACACCGCGTGGTAAATAGAGACTCCGTGCACAGTTCTAGGTACCGTATGGTTAAATGGTGCACCCGTGGGGTAATTGATGTTTTACTGTGCGGTCTGTAGGGATAATTGTGCGAGGTCCAGCTGATGAATGCATGCATGCTAGGCGTTGTTATTTTATTGGCCTAAACATATCGTGTGGTGTATGGTTACACTGCGTGGTATATACAGGCGAGATCTATAAAAGGGGGAGGTCCGTGCCATTTTCCCAACATTCTTGCAAATTCCTACGTGTCGCCTTCACCGTCAGTGTCTGGATGCCTTCGTCGCTTCCTTCTGATGAGTTTCTTCCTCTCTTTTTTTCCAATGGGGGCTGGGTGAGGGAAAACGAGAGAGAGAGAGAGAGAGAGAGAGAGAGAGAGAGGGGGGGGGGGGGCGGGGGGGAGATACGTGTATGTTTGCTTGCTTGTGTATGTGTGTGTGTATGATGTGTTTATCATTCAGGGCCAACTGATGACTCACTTTGGCCGGTCAGATTCATCTCACCCTAGTGACGTGTTTTAGGTAGTATGATGATCGAAGCTAGGTGATGGCTTGCTTCATTTGACTAGATTCACCTCACTTTGGTCTAGGATTATATACTCATATATATCGTATATAGGTGTTAGTGAGATATCTCAACAACAGAAGCGGAATGGAAGAAGGTGTGTGTGAGAGAGAGCGAGAGCAAGAAGGGAGAGCCACATAAGTTTTGGTGGGTGCAGAACACCCTAATCTTCTATGTCATCCATATATATATGTGTTTGAGTATTGTACATAACTAGGGTTAAGGTACAATGGCATTTAACCCCCACAACCTCCAACTTAAAGGCCAATGTGCCTTTAAGGGAGAACATTGACCAAAGGGCATACTATCCAGTGCCCATCAATACATGACAATACTCAAACTGCTGTGACTAGGTAGACTCTTCGTCTCAATATATCTATAGGGTTATCATTTGTATGAACCTTGACAAGCTCTATGTGCTTGTCCTCAAGTATGTCCCTAATAAAATGGTACCTAACCTTAATTTGTTTGGTCTTTGCATGAAAGACTGGATTCCGCGCTAGTTGAATAGCACTCATGGAATCACTATGCAATGTTGTTACACTTGTATGAATCTCCAAGTTTCCCACTAGCCGATCAAGCCATATAGCCTCCTTGCAACCCTCTGCAACATACTCGGCCTCTGTGGTAGACAAAGCAATACACTTTTGTGCACAAGACATCTGCGACACTGCACCATCTGCAAAGGTGAACACATAACTAGAAGTGGATCTCCTACTATCCACATGCCCTGCATAGTCAGAATCTATGTACCCAAGTACATGCATCTCTCCTATACCAAAGCAGATACACATCTCCTTGGTACCCCATGATGCACTTAACTGCCTCCCAATGCCTCTTTCCTAGATTAGCCATATATCGGCTAACAAATCCCACTGCAAATGCAATTTCTGGTCTAGTAGCTATCATAGCGTACATAAGACTCCCAACCGCTAATGCATAAGGGACCTTGGCCAGCATGGCTCTCTCCTCATCTGATTTGGGACTATCTGCCAGACTCAATTTCACATATGGAGGAAATGGAATACTTACTTCCTTTCCCCCCTCCATATTGAAACGTTGCAACACTTTTGTAACATACTCCTTCTGTGAAAGCCAAAGGAGTTTCCTACTCTGGTCATGGGTGATGCACATACCAAGAATATGACCTGTAGGTCCCAAATCCTTCATGTCAAAGGCCTCATGCAACTTGGCCTTCAATGCATCTAGCTCATAAGTGTTCTTGCTAACCAATAGCATACCATCCACATAAAGTGCCAGGATTATCAAGTTATTATCCTTAGCCCTTTTAGTGTAGAGGCAGTGATCAATCTCACTTCTTCTGAAACCCTAGGACTGAATGAAAGCATCAAAATTTTGATATTATTCTCCAGGCACTTGCTTAAGGCCATAGAGACTCTTTTTCAGCTGGCAAACCAAATGCTCTTTGCCCTTTTCTTCAAAGCCTTCCAGCTGCACCATGTACATTTCCTCATGCAGATCCCCATGCAAGAAAGTTGTCTTGACATCTATCTGCATAAACTCCATATCCTCTGCAGTAGCCACAATGCCAAGTACGCATCTAATTCTGGTCATCCTCACAACCGGAGAGTATCTCATCAAAGTCCACACCCTTGTCTTGCTTAAACCCTTTAGCAATCAAACGGGCCTTGTACTTAGGCACATTATCACCTATTACCTTCATCTTGTAGGCCCATTTACATGGCAATGCTTTCTTTCCTTGTGGCAAAGAAACCAAGTCCCAAGCCTTATTTTTCATGAGTGAATTCATCTCTGATTTCATATTATACTCCCACTTGCACTGATCCTCATGCATCATAGCCTTGTTGTAGCAAGAAGGCTCCCCACAATCAGTAATCATCACATAGTCTGCCTATGGAACAAATCTCTCAGGCGGTCTAGACACTTTAGACGATCTTCTCAAGGGCATTTTAGCTTGTTTTCCCACCTACTTATCAGCCATATTTGGCTCATAATTTCCACCAATAGATGATCCATCATCTACCCTTGATTGTGTAGGCGTGGAAGTTCTTGGTGGCACCATTTCCTACACATTTGGTGCATGGAAGACTTTCTATCTACTATCAACATATTCAGGTGCATTCACATCCTGGAAAGCAATTCTCCTCAATTCCACATCCCTCATGGGTGTCTTATGCATCTCCTTCTCATTGAAGACCACATCATGGCTTCTATGATCTTCTTTGCTTCTGGATCCCAGAGACGATAGCCCATCCCTCCACTTTCAGCATAACCCAGAAAGATGCATTTCCTAGACTTAGGATCTAGCTTTTTTCGATGCTCTTTTGGCACATGTGGATATGCCTCACACCCAAATATATGCAAATGAGAGTAAGAGGGCTTCTTGCCACTCCATGCCTCTTTAGGAATACCACCATCCAAACTCTTACTAGGTGATCTATTGATCACATGCACTGCAGTCTTCATTGCCTCAGCCCAAAAACCACCAGAAAGACTTGCATTGGAAAGCATAGACTGTAACCTTTCTTGAATGGTGCAGTTCATCTATTTTGCAAAACTAGATTCTTCTCTGGAGGACAAGGGGATGTGAGCTCCCTCTTGATCCCATGTGTATCATAAAAATGCTAAAAGTCATGAGAGAGATACTCTCCACCATTGTCAGTCTATAGGCAATTAAGTGTTCTACCTGATTGATTTTCAACCAAAGCCAGCCATTTTTGAAATACATGGAACACATCGATCTTCCAAGCTATAGCATAAGCCCATACTTTCCTAGTTGCATCATCAATGACTGTCACATAGTATTTAGGCCTGCCTAATGATCGTGTAGGCATGGGACCACATATGTCTGAATGCACAAAATCAAGACTTTCAAGCTCTTTTTTTCCCATTCTTTTATGGGCTGATTTATTTTGCTTCCCATAGAGACAATTCAAAGTCGGAAAAACTCAAATGCGTCACATAACCCAAATGGCATAAGAGTTTCATTCCAATTTTGGCTCATGTGCCCCAACCTGCAATGCCACAAAGAAGTACTTGGCTGGTCGGTTATTGCAACAACATGATCAGACACCCTTGATACATGTAAGGGATACAATGTCCCACACTTGGAACCCCTTGCCAAAACCATAGAGCCCTTTTGAATTTTCCAACTCTGAAAGCCAAAAGTGGTCTGAAAACCAGCGTCATCTGGCTCACTCGTTGAAATGAGACTCTTGGTCAGCTTAGGCACATGTTTCATAGTTCTCAAAACAAATGCAGACCCATTTGCAAAAGAAAACTTTATGTCACCTGCTTCCACTATGTCACATGCATACTTATTTCTAAGATGTGCACAACCTGTCTTTCCATTATCATAAGTGGAGAACCATTCCCTATGGGGAGTAACATGGAATGAAGAACCAGAATCCAAAATCCAATCTGGGGAATATGCATCATCTGAAGTGGTAAGCAAGTTTGCAGTGGTAGACGAGGCATGAAGAGAATGTCTATCATCAGTGATGCATTGATCTCCTCGATCTTCACTTTTCCTTTTTCCTCCCTGGGACTCTCTTCTTTCTTATTTGTACCCCAATTTGCATTCTTTTTCTTATCCTTTTGTTCTCTTTTCAACTTGTAGCAATCCTTTTTCATGGGGCCCTTCTTGCCATAGTGGTAACACTCAATGTTTTGTGCCCTAGATTTGCTACGAGACTTCCCTCTTTCTTGGGACTTCCCCCTGAACTTCCTTGGCACACTACGTCTAATATGCAGAGCACAAAATGGTTGCTACAATAGCTTCAACTCTTGGTCCCTTGCATTTTGCAATGCCTCTCTGCACATCACCCAAGAAATGCAACCTTATTCTTTTGCTAAGTTCACTATATTCTTGATGGCAGATGTTACATCTCCACCGTTTACCAGCTAGAATCCTAACATAATCATCCACCCTTACAATAGCTTCATCCAGTGTCGTAGGCTATGCTATTATGTCAACATCATTGTTACCAGCTCCCCACAAGATGGTAGCTTCTCCCAACACCGTGCCCTTTACATTTTGTGATTACTTCATTGGATCACCCAAGAAGTGCATAACATTCTTGCAGATGGGCCTCTATATTCTTCATGCATATGTTGCATCTCCAATGATTGCCAACTAACATTGTAATGTAGTTATGTGCCACTCTTGTATCTCGAGCCCTCTCTAGAGCCATGGTGTGCTATCAAATCATGGAAAAAATAGCATAGTTACTTAAAACATATTTCATAATCATTGAAAAAATTTAGAGCTTCTAGACATTTGGCTTGCAACACATAAGTAGTACTTGTAAGGTTGCTAGACCTCAAGAGGGAGAAATCATCCAATTGTCTTGCCTCGTCCCAATGTAATTAGATGATTATGAACATGGTAGTATACCTATCAAAATAGGTGTGGGATGGCATATTGCCTTTTCTCA
Source organism: Dipteris shenzhenensis (assembly GCF_047967505.1). NCBI lineage: Eukaryota > Viridiplantae > Streptophyta > Polypodiopsida > Gleicheniales > Dipteridaceae > Dipteris > Dipteris shenzhenensis. The sequence goes on from NC_141625.1 coordinate 15,016,190, forward strand.
CGTCCCTCTCTCACTCCAGTAAGCATCCATCTACACCATGATCATTCATTATGCTCCATTGGGGCCAATGTTGGTATTTCGCACACATTGGTATAGTAGCTAGAGTTATTTACACAAGTACTTATAGGTTGCACACCATTTTCATTCTTTCCAAGGTTAAAACACATTTGCCTATTGTAAAAATTTAATGGCACAATTTTTCATGGGTCATAATGCAACCACAAACAAGAGTATCAATCTTATTCCAAGTGGCATGGCATTAATTGGAAAAATTAAATGGTAAAATTTCTCATGGATCATAATGCAACCACAAATGAGTATCAAAACTATTGCAAGTGGCAGGAAATTATACATCACATGCCCCCTTCATCTTCATTGTTCGCTAGAGCTTGCTTCAGCTTCGATCGGCTTGCACTTGCTCAATGATGGGAGGATCATGTAATGGACCTGGGAGATCACACCGTACCCACTTTGCTAGATCTCCATCATTACCCTCTCCCTTAACATCATCCAAAACCCTACGATTTGCATAAACATATACCAATTTCTCTGCCCTTTCCATCTTCAAATGATTTCTTGTGACAATTTTAATGTACAAACTTGTAATTACTCCAATTTTGTTCACTAGAGGAATCGTTGCAAGGCTGGAAGAGCACTTTTAAGGCCAAGGTCTGCAATAAGGTGTCAATGCGCCACACTCTTCCCACCATCTCCATGCAGGCATCTCTTTCGCAAGGTCTTGTATTCTTGAATATGCATAGGATCCTTCCCTGTTTCAAAATGTGAATAATTCCTTAATTGTAGTAGCATATTCAGCTATCCTCAAATAATTATCCCAAGAGATTATGCCAAGGCTACATTACCTACTCCAATGTTTCCATACAATACTCCCACCATTGGGGATTTAAAATATTTCCAACATAGTGACGATCATTGTGGGCATGGTGCCATTGCTTTCGGATTTGGGGGGTGATGAGTCTATATGAGTCCGTCAAAGGGATAGTTCGTGCTAAAGGAGGCCTATCGGATTGGATGGAGAGCACGATCGGCGTGAAGCAAGGCTGCCCTTTCCACTGACTCGCTTCGGGCTCTACATTGATGAGATCAAATCCATTATAGAACGCCTAGGAGGCCAGGGATCACTATTGGCTGACCTGATGATACAGATACCACTATATGCGGATGGCATAGTCCTCATAAAGCTTGAGTAGGGGAAATTATTGGAGAAACATTTTGCAACAGTAAATTTCGTGCAAGAAAAACCTGTTGCGAGGGAGGAGCTGCAGAGCCAAATTGCTTGGAGAAGTGATGCACACAAACAGAGGCAAGCTGTGACCGTGAAGTAGTCCATGATCCATCGGGCATAAGCACTCTGCAAATTTCTGTTTTGATTCTCCTCTGATGCAAACTCTTGAAAAATTCTTTGGAAGAGCAACCTTTATCTGTGAAGGCTCTTTGTCTTGCTCTAGTCTCCCATTTTGCCAGTTTCCTGTGATCATTTAGTTTAAGACAATGTCTGGCCTGACATAGTGTGATTTGCTCATGCATGGACAACGAACGATGATGACTGAGTTCAGTGAGGTCTTGACAAGTAGACTTGGCCTGAGCAATGGTTTCCCTCAGAGTCTTCATGTAAGACTTGCCATAAGCTCTAATCACCATTTGCATTTTAGAAATAAAAGAAGCCCAGGCATCATTAGCATGAAGATAGCTGCTAGAGGAAAGACAATGAGCTGCTTTAGTAACCATTGCCCTGAATTCAGCATGTTGCAAATAACTATTGTTGATGATTAGATGTCGCCGTTGTGGCAATCTATCTTTGGGCATCTTATGAAAAGATAACCGCAGCCATAGTGGTGCATGGTCTGAATGCACAAAGGCATAGTCAATCCACATTTTGCATGCGAAATCCCCATTTTGTTGGGGAGCGACACTATACCAACGATCGAGTCTCGCCTGATAAGCGGAAAGAGCATTATGTTGAAAAGTGTAGCCCGGTGACAAAGGCTGCAATTCCTTCCAAAGGTCAACCAGATCCGAATGCAAAAGTAGTTGAGACCATGCATGCCTTTCAGGAGATAACATATGATCGTGGCTGGAAGTGTTGTCTCCCTGTTGTGGAGCATTATTGAAATCCCCACATGTGTAGGCATGATATCTCCACGGTTATTGTTGCATAGCATCCCAAATTACAGTTCTGTCTCGAGATGACTGAGGTGCATAAACTGAAGCAAATTCAAACACCTCTCCTCTAATAATGCATTGGAGAACAAGTCATCTGCCTTTGTTGTCATTTAATGCAATGATTGGTTGAAGCTCATGTTTGATCAGAAGGACAACCCCTGAGAAAGAGTGCTCCCCAGCATAGAAAATGTCATACCCACAGTAGTGTCCTGTCTTGCCTGCATAAATATGTTGGTTGTGCTCTTGTAATGCCACTATGTCAGGCTGAAATCTGTTGATGTACAGCCACACAGATTTCCATTTCCTACTGTCACACATGCCTTGGACATTGAGTGTAAAACAGGTGATGTGAGCAGTCATATATACAGATATTTATAGTAATGTAACAACTATGTACAGCAGCAAAAAGTATGAGGTCAGCCTTGCATTTCTATCTCAGGGTCGAGGCCTCGCCCCTGAGAAGAAGTAGTCGCCTGAGAAGTAGACAGCAAAGCAGCAACCTCTTCTTCAGGGAAGAGTGTTCTGTTGGCTGTTACTGCAGACCATGTAATCCCAATTCCTGTATTGATCTCTGGGGTGTTTCCGCTAGAAGATGCGCCATTCCAAGTGCGGGGGGGGTGGAATTCTTCGAGCAGAAATAACTTTTCTTGGGCTCTGCCAGCCATCAGTTGAAGGTTGCTTTCCTTTGGGCAAGGATTGAGTAGCAGGAGGTGAATGTGAAGTGAGATTCGCATTGGTAACTACTGAATCTTTGCCTTTATCCTGACTTCCAGAATGCTGTCTACTGCTTTTATTTTTGTTGGCAGCTCTTATGCAAAATTATGCAATGATTGGCACTATAGCCACTATTCCTTCAATAGTTCTTGCTCAGCATTCCACCAAGCCAAGTTGGCACTGCCAAAACTTAGGCCTTTCACATCTAGTGTTCAGATGGCAACCCATATGGGTCTCATTGCATCAGATGCATTAGATATTTTCTTCGAGAAGCTGGCATTTTGATTGAGATGCTTCATCTCGGTGAACTTGATGTGGGCAGGCACAATGACGATGGGTGAAACCCAATCAGTGTGCTCTATCTTGTAGATGAATCCGACATCTAGGAGTTTTTCCAATTCATTATATCATAAACCATGGTGCCATACTTAGGATTTGTGCAATAATGTCCACATACCTTAGGGTGAGCACCTTCCCTTATAGGTATCGTGTGTACTGCCACGTCTAGTGGAATTCCTTTCATCTCTTTGTATGACCATGCTAGGCAGTCACGGTATTCCATTAGGAGTGCTTTGAGTGTGGTTTTGTCTTCTTGTCAAAGCTGTTTCCCAATGAAAACTAGTTTTTCTTCCTCCCCTTCAAGGGCGAGGTTTATTGTGCGTGTTTTTGCTGATCCCTCATAAATTGGAGTTTCTCCAATGCTATCGGTTTCTTGAACTTCAGATTCCCTTAGTGGTCTTGGCATTGCTATTGGTGCACTAACACTTGTGTAATTCTTGAAGTATTTCAACACTTCTCGAAGATCGGCCTCTGATGGTGTTGAACTAGCCTGACATGTGCCGTGTGTATCGGGTGGCATAGTTGCATTTACCGATTTGTTAGGCTCTTTTTGACTTTCTTTTTCTGAAGTCTCTTGATTGAGCTTCATTCGCACATGTGGCTTATAATTTTAAAACTTCTTACGTTGGGAACTATGGGGTAACTTTTCCACTAGTAAGGTGTTTCCAAGTAAGCGTTCATTTGCTGCGCATACTCCTTCTAGTCCCTTAGGGGACCATTCAAGAGGCGGTGGTTCTAATTTTGAGGGAGCTGGCTTTGCAAGGTATAATTCAAAGATCCTTGTTTGGACTCGTTCAAATTCATTGAAGTGTTCGGCCTTGACTTTTCTACGATTTCCTCCTTTAGCTTTCTTGTGAGATCTTCTACTGTTATTTAACTTTGGAGGTTCAACTTTTGGGAGCTCGACTGCCATTAGGGCATGCAGAATGGCTATCATTATCAAAGATTTAATCTTCAATTTCAGCATTCTCAGCCTCAATTTCAAGGTCCCAAGGAAAATCTGAGTCATCATTGGTATGGGTACCTTCTTCAGGTTCATTATCCCACTCGAGGTCAACCATAAAGAATGGCATCTCTAGATCAATTGGTTCTTCATGTGAGTGGAGGATCTACCTATAGCGCCTTAGCATCTATCTATGAGAAGATGGGATCTAATGAATGGCAGTTGTCATTGATTGCCAATGTTTGTATCTAATTATTGACATTGCTTTGTGAGTCACCCGCTATGACATGCTGTTGCAAGGGAGCTGATTTGCTTGAGATTGTCGTGGAAGATGTGTCATCCAATGATCTAGGCACAATTGGTTTTATAGCTCCTGTTCCCACATTCACCCTGACTACGGTGTCGCGATTCTGGATTGTTAGTCTATTAGTTCCCCACTCATGGAGGGCTGATGCTTCCCGTAACCAAGGACATCCCAGTAAGATTTGATATGATTTTTTGGGGAGATCCAAGATTGTGAATTGAAGGGAAAAGCAAACTCCTACGATCTTTGTGGACACACCATTTACTATTACCAAGGGTTTAGCCCATGAATCATCAACAAGGCATATGTTGAAACTAGCCTTTTGCATTGGTGGGAGACCCCATTCTTCGTAGAGCTCCTTTGATAGGACATTTACACCTGCTCCACCATCCACTATGGCTTGGAATTCATTATATGCCTTGTGGATCAAAGGCACAATAATGTTGCATATGTCATCTCTCTCACCCATCCGCACAGGGATATCTTCGATGTCATTCATAGGAGGAGGGGGATTTGCGAGTTCAATCCATCCTTTGAAACTCTCTCAGAGATGGGACAATTCCGTAGGACGATTCCAATGGGAATTGACACAGGGCAAGTGAGGATGCTAGAGAGTGTGGCTCCTTCAAGTTGACATGGTGGTACATTATTTTGTGGAGTTTGTTGTTGGAACAGAGGCTCGAGTACAGTATCGATACTTTGTGGGGCCAAGTCATGGATTGGGTCCTGAGCTTGTTTCTCAGCCTCAAATTGAGCTTGTTTCTCAGCCTCAAATTGAGCTTGTTTCTCAGCCTCAAATTGAGCTTGATCCTTTTGTACCCATTGTTGAAGTGCCTGAAAATGAGCCTTCTCCACCTTTGCATCTGGGTATGGAGCTTCTTTTATTTGAGGCTCAGGAGTTGACATGGATGAGCTCAGCTGCTCATTGCTTGGCGGAGGTGGAGGCACTTGTGCTTTTCTTTTAAGAAGTCGCTTTGGTTGGATTGGACTGTTAGGGTCCTTGGTGGCCTCTTTCTGTTGGTGCGTAATTACATTTACAGGTTGTGATATCACACTTGCCAGATCCAGACTTTGATGTTCCACCCCAATGATGCCGATTGTGACATCAAGCTTAACCTTTATTTGTTGTGGGACTTTATTTTTCATGGGACAATCCATACAGGCATGTCTTATGCCACAATCTCTGCAGAGTGGTTGGCAAGTAGTAGGGCTACCACAATGAGGGCACTCTGCGATCCAGTGATTTTCTCCACAACTGTAGCACTTGATTGGTGCTCGATATATGTTGGGACGTACTTGATTTGCATAAACTGGTATTAGACCCTCTGCACCTTCTACATAGTACACTGGGTACTCTGTTTCATACTCAAATAACAAGTCTACTTCCTCGACTTATAATTGATGTATTGCCTCCTTCTAAATCTTGGAACCTCCTTCTAAACCTTGGAACTCCTTCTAACCCTGGAACCTCTTTTAAATCCTGGAACCTCTTTTAAATCCTGGAACCTCCTTCTAAACCCTAAACCTCCCTCTAACCCTTGAACTCCTCCTAAACCCTGCAACCCCCAATGAAGCTGAAAGCCTTCATTACCTCAACCATGATGATACCCATTCCTTTTACACATGCATGCACTATCTTTGCTCACCACACTTAAGCTTACGTATCTCATTGGAATACAACTCGAGGTCCTAAGCTACACATATACTACAAAAGCCAACCCCGATATATCTATAGGTGACAAAAAACCTCAAAATCCTGCATATTGAGAATACCTTGCTCTTCCTATAGAAGCCGTAGGAAAGAGCCAACATTTGGCATTGCTGTCAAGGAGACTAGCATCTCAAGTAACAAGTAAACATACGCAGGTATGTGTAAAAAACAAACTACTTCGAACTTTCATGAACATAACACTCAAGGGCAAGGAGAGTAAAATTGTTTCCATTTCTAGCCAAACATATCAACCCCAAGCATCAACCTTGGGTTACTACCTTAAGAAATTTTCTTTATTTCTTAAAAAGAAGCCACTTGATAAACAATCAAGCGAGGTAGTGGACATGAATACGTAGAGCTTGCAATTTCGATCATTTCACCTTGTTGAAGAAGAGCAAATCGAGCTAACCATAGAAAGTCACGGCTCGAGAAGAGTTTAGGGTTTAACCCTAAAACTAAACCCATTTCCTATAAAAACCCACTCCACTCCCTCACTCTTTATCTTTCACATCTTGCCTCCATCCTCTTCCCCATTTTGAGCCCTATGCAAGACACTCCTCCCTCTCCATTGACCACCACCCTACTCCCATCCTCACATGGTAAGTGACTTCGAGCCCAACTTCGAGCCCATCTCGTAGCGATAACCTAGCCATCCACCCACCATACATTGGTCCTCAACAATCCCATTACATCGAGAAAGACTTGGAGGGCGTTCAAGTGACCATCCCTTTGGATTTCCGTCAACGTTTTCTTTTTTTCGTCAATGTTTTCCGTCCGTCAAGTTTTTCTTTTTTCCCCTCCCCATCTTCCATCTCCCCCTCCACCCTCCCCTCCATCTTCACCACCTCTTTTTTTCCGCTCCCCTTCCTCCATCTCCCCCTCCACCCTCCCCTCCATCTTCAGCCCCCTCCCTCCCTCCAACCACGATGTTCACGGGCATTCATGGTCCAGAGCGATATCTCCGAAGAGGATTCAGTGCATGACCAAGAAGAACAAATGCCACCCCAGTCACCACCGGCCTACACAGCCATTGATAGGGCCTAGTCCTTGGAACTTGTTTGGCCACCCACATCGACGTATGCTCTTTCCCAAGAAGCAACATCTTACTTAGAGCAAAGGGGTCTAGGTAGTTTGCATGAGAGCCTAAAATCCTTGGAGGACAGTCCTATAATGACCACATACATCAAGGACTTTCTCCATTCTTACCACTCCAGCAATGCAAAGGTTGGCAAGTATGGTACAATCACTATACATCAGAGCCCACTAAACATTATCCTCGATAGTACAATCATTTAAAGGGCTTTCTCACTGCCAACACAAGGTGTCCAATACCCTAAACGGCCTGTCGATGCAAAGTTTCTCGAAGTATAGTCTCTCCTCACCAAGGGCATCCATAGGGATGGCATATTGCTTTGCACAATCCTTAACCATCGCCTCAAGGAAGCAACACAATTCCTATCCACAATCCTAGGGGTTAAGTGCGGCAAGAATCGATCCCTTCCACTCCACACATTTGTTTTGCTGAGTAGGAAGCTAAAACAAGACTGGGTCCAGCACTTAGTCATCTTCTTTACAAAGAAACTAGATGGTTCTTTAGGCCAAAAATATAAAATTCCACACTTATCAGCTATAATCATCAAAAAAGAACTACAAGAAAGAGAAATGACTCTGCCCCAATCACCAAAACCAATTGAAGAGTTGGACATACCCTTTTGACCAGTATGGGATCCGTCACCAACTTCTCCTACTATCACATTGATAAGTGCATATGTCTTAGAAGAAATACCTATTCTGGAGGTTGGGATTGAGGAATCGCCCCACAAGATGCTACAGTTTGGTGCACAAGTGCAACCGATATATCTCCAACAACAGTAGCTACAAGAGCCATAGGCAAGATCGACACCAGAACCTGAGGAAAGATAGGCACCAGAGCCCAAAGCTACATCATCACTAGAATCACCCATCAATGCCATGCCGGTCGATGAGCCACAAGGGGAGCTAGTGCTAGATCAAATGTATGACTATTGTACACAAGGGATTGAAATACCATTGGAACAACCTCCCCCAAGTATTACAGAATCATCGGGATGGCTACATGGGCACCACTTGTATTAGCAGAAGTAGTAAGGAGAAGGAGATTCTGTTCCTACTTCAACTTCCCTAGAAGTAAATAGGCTCCACGTGGTGACCCACCCAGCCAGATGTGGGCAGAAGCAGGGCAAAAAAAGGAGAAATTGGTGACAAGAGAAATCCATCTGGGTAGATTGTTTGTGTTATTCAACTGTAACCTATCTCCTGATGAGGAAAGAAACCGGCCAGCAGAAACCTTCTCCCTCGGCACAAGTCCAAAGGACTGCAAATCCTTCATCCCCCAGTTCGGATTTGGGTGTCACCTTATTGTGCCAGATCAATAATTTCGACGATTTCGGGATTGACTACCACGGTATCTACATGTGTGTGGGATACGAGATCATCCAAGAAGCTTCTTGAGGAGAAATTTCTTAAGCTCACTCAGATAATAAGCTATTCCGTAGAATAACTCTCCGTTTTTCAAGGGTTCTCGCTTCGGGAAGCATAAGACAACCAATGGAGATTGGAACAAAATCCTCAAGGGGTTGGTTCATTGAAAATGTGATCAGGGAATGACATGAGATCTTTCTTTGGGAGCATATCACCAAACCTCATCACCGTCTGTCATTCTCCAACATCAAGCTAGCCAAATGATCCAAATGTCAGAACTATTCACTAGCTTGGCCAAGGAACAATATGTAAGAGAATTGGGTAGATAGATTGCAACAAAAATCAAAAACCAATTCCAAGCAATCGCCATAGAGGTCAAGGCACTTCGGGCATAGATAGATGAGAAGGAGATAGAAGAAGTGCACATGAACTAAGCTCTCCAAGCTCAAGAGAAGGCAATGAGGGATGTGACCTCCAACCTCCACCAAAGTCAAACACAGTTGACAGCAATAGCAGTACAAGCAACGGCAATCCTACAGACCTATTATAACTCCTTGAATCCGCACATGTTCAATAGATGGAGGTAGTGGCACAAGCTCGACTCACTCTAATTCACAAAGAAGAAGAGCTCTAGGATTGCAAAGACAAGCTTGAAGACATGAAACAATCTTTGTGGTAGTACGTGCCTTCAACATTGACAAGCTTACAAGGGAATGCAGAATCTTAAAGGACCAACTTGCTACCGCTCAAGAGGCCAGCACTTCACAAGCACGTCTTGGACCAATGGTCCAATACCACTGAAGACATTCCACAATAGGCAAAGGTCACCTTGCAAATGAGAAAGCTTAAGGAGGCATATACAACCATCTACCATCAATACAAGAAAAAATGAATGAGATGCACTCCCAAAAGATAATCATCTCCAAGCTTGAACTCCAATTGCTAGTGCACAACAATGAGGCATTGGAAGACAACACCAATGAAGCCCCACTACAATGCACAATGATGGTGTACCAAGAGCTTGTGTGGCTTCTCTACAAGTGGAAGATCACCTCAATGCACACGTGCTTATCCAATGGAAGCAACTCCAAACCACGATCATATCTACTCATCCAACAATCAAATGGGAACATTCCATCGAGACTAAAACCTTGCACATAATTTGCCAAGACTTGTCCAAAGATGAGAAAAATATCTTCTGCCTGTCTACACATGCCAGGTTTATAGCACTCAGGATAGATGCTTTCACTGCATATGTATGCCTCATGGGTAGTCCTCCCCTCAGGGTTATTGCAGGTTTGTTGCCATTGCTACAAAGGCCATCACTATTATTTACAAGGCACGACATAACCGACATTCCACCCATGTAGTTGATGATCCCATTGCACCAGCAAAAAGAAGTTTCAAAAGATGACAGGGCCTATCTCACATCCAACTTCAATATCTAACCACTCTTTCTGCTAACCTCATAACCTCACTTACCCTTGCTACTGCTGCCACCGTCTTAACCTTCCCTGAGCTCCATCCTAACATCTATTCCCTCCATCATCTCTTTTCTCATGCCTCTCACCATTTCCAACTAACCCAACAGTCACAAACTTACGAGTCCCTCACCCAACCTTGATAATTAAAGCAATCCTCCATCCTCTTGAGGATTGGGCCAAAATCCTTCTAAGGAATGTCAGCTCCCTAAGACCTATGAGAGCTCCCAATTGGAAAAAGTACCCTATGTTGTAAGGTATATGTAACCCTGAACCTTGCAAAGCTAAAGGCAATCAGCTTTGGCTCTCACTATGGACAACCTTTGAAGGAATTAAAAGCCAAATTGTCTTCTCTGGCAAAGGAGTTTTTATGACATTAGATTCAATCTAGATCTCTGCTATCTTCAAGGAGGCTGCTCTCTCTGATGAAGACTTTGATAAGGCTACTGTGCTCTTCAAAAAAGGACTACAATGATGGGGTCAACTTTGGAACAAAGCTGAGCTAAGATGGAAAACCTAGATTGAGATTAGGAGGGAGTTCAGTTTAAACAACCAATGCCAGACACTAGTCTTGAACAGAATTCAACTTTGGGAGGGCAATTAGCAATGGAAATGTGGATCATTCTTTGGTTTACAGCAGAGAGTTCAGTTGGGTTGAGAGTACTTCTTTATTCCCTATCCCCACTTCAGCCAAGGATATAGGGGATCTCTACATTGTCCTTAATTCTAGGTGGAAATTGTTGGATTCTAGGGGCAAATGGAAATTCAAATTCTACTCCATTTGGTCAAGCTCAATCCCTGACAAAATGTCTGCCTTGCTTTGGCTAATAATGCATAAAGTTGTGTGGACTAACAATAGAGGACTAAGAATTGGAAAGGGAAATGGCAAATGCATGAGGTGCCCCTCTATAAATGAAGATATCTTCTACCTCTTTGTTGCCTATCGTGTTGCGAGAAAGGTGTGGAAAATTGTACAATTTGAAACAGGGGAGCCAATAAATTGGAAGGCCATACTCAAGGACAAAACAGGAGATATGGGCACCTATCAAGGCACATGCACTGTGGTTTATTTGGATAATCAAAAACAATTTTTAGTTTAATAAATTGAGTTGCATGCTGACTTACTTTTCTCAATTGGTTGCACAAGACCAAAGGAAAATTACAGAGATGATAAACCAATTCAGAACTGATGCTACCCTCTTTAATGCTGATCTACAAGACCATATTCAAAGATGCTTTGGGATGGACAACACTACTCCCTTTGAAATCCCTCCTGAATTTACTGGTTTTCTTAAACAGGTCCCCCCTCCAACTATAATAAAGAAGGAACCGTGACAGATGACTCTGACAGTTTTGGTGATTCAGATGACTTCAACTACTCTAACTACTTTAATGATGATGGACAAAGATATGTGGCATGCTTCTAAGAAGATCACTCTTTGATAGAGTCGGCTTGTAAACTGAGCATCGACCCATTCATTGGGATTGAAACTGAGTGGATGCAAATGGGAATTGAGGTAACATGGGACCTCCCGGATGAATTCCAATGTTTTATAGAATATAGCGCTTAGGCGAAGGAAGCAATCAATGTTGCTGCGCATTATTTACTCATGCTATGGAAGTGCTCGGACCATTGTGCCTTGGATATTCCATTCTACACCAGAGTATGGTTCGATCATTGGCCAATTAATGGTTCGATCTTCATCCAAAGTGTGTATGTTGGCTTCCCATTTTTTACGCCGTGGAATTGCATAGAACTTGGGATGGGTTCTGAGACATGGAGGTGCACGTAGGTACTCCTTCAAGAAGATTACATCAAAGAGCTTGGGGCGGCACCAATCAGGTTGTGGATCCAACTTGCTAATCCAACCTTCACTAATTTGATGCTGATGAAGGTTGGTAGGAAAGTTGTCAAGGGTCCATCCACCTCGAGTTTTCATATCAGGATATTTGCTCTGAAATTCCTTGATGGGGTTACCAGGAAGTGGTATCTCATCAAAATCATACCCATCATTGGAACTTGGCATGGGAGTACGAATTGGATTATCTAGATCCTGATATTCAAAATCAAATACTATGTCATTTTCTGCTAATGGAAGCACAAGTAGTGTCGGAGGTGATGATAGGGCAGGGAGAGAATTTGGGGACATGGGGGAGAAATATGTTGAGATACTGAGCTCCACTCGTGATATGCCAGGGTGACTGTTGTGCATTTATGTCACCGACTTGTTAGCTGCAGATGCGGTTGGTACACCGCCCATGAATAATAGCTGGATGACAGCTATCTTTATGTACTCTAGTTAGTGGCTCACTTAGTATGCCACCTAGGATAGCTGAGTTTGGTTTGAGACCCACATATAGGGTTTATCTATTCCTTTTGTACTAAGAGAGAGTTCTTTTGGCTTTTACAACTAAGAAGAGGAAAACTGTTTTCAACCTCCAACTTTGTGTGTATTCCCCCATTGTGTATGTGAGAAAGCTGCAAGTGAGACTCCTTACTTCTCTCCCACTCTCTTCACATGGTATCAGAGCTTGGTTCATGGTAAGGAGCTCAAGAAAGCAAACCAAGTTCACGGTGTCTTGGTAAGAGGATCAGTGTTACTTTCCTTTTTCGAGTTTGGGAGCAAATCTCTACAGGTAGCATAGCCGAAGTGTGCAAGAGTGCAATGTCTCAGATTGGGACGCCCTTTGCGGTGTGGCAAGAGGGTAGTATATGCTACGGGGCCCATTTTGGTGGTGAAAGTTTTCCGCAGGCACTCAGAAAAGTGTCCTATTTTTTGTTGTGCGACCACTATTCCACAGATCGGTGAAAAGTTCCCATAGAAATTGCATCATATGCCTGTGCGTATAGATATTAGGAGTGATAGAATCATTTTTATTGCCTGTTGATGCAAAATTGTCACTAGGAAGTGATTGTGTGATCAAATACCACTTTTGTCAGTTTTGTAGATTTGCCCTTGTGAGGCAGAAGTTGTGTTTTTTGTAGTGACAGAATATTTTTGCAGTGTTCTATAATGGCATCTGATGCTCTTTCACAGATAGTCACTGAAAAGCTTGACAAGAACAACTTCCCAGCATGGAAATTTAGAATGACGAATTTCCTTAAGGAAAAAGGCTATTGGGAGTTCATTACTGGAGCTGAACAAGAACTAATTATTCCTAATGTTCCCAATCAACAAGAGTTGCAAGCATTTAAAGACTGGCATGAGAGAGCCAGGGAAGTTATGTACTGGCTGTCTATCAGTACTTTAGTTCTATGATTGTGCATATTCAAGATGCAAGCACACCGAAGGAGGCATGGGATACTTTGACAAAAAATGTATAGCACAAATACGCAAGCTAGGAAAATGCAACTCAAGCAGGAGTTGCATAATGTGTAGAGAGAAAATATGCGCATCAATGACTACCACATGAAGGTGAAGAAGATTGCAGATGCACTTGCTTCCATTGGATCACCAGTGGAAGATGATGATTTAGTTTCTGTGACCTTGAATGGTCTAAGAAAGGATTATGCACAATTTTGTACATCCATTGCTATCCGTGAGAATTTTCTCAATTTTGAGGAGTTGATTGCTCTTCTAATTTTTGAAGAGCAGAGAAATGGTGGTGCATCTTCTTCAGGAGGAACTTCTAAAGAAATTGTCTTTTACTCAAATGCTAGAAGAGGTAGAGGCAGAGGTAGAGCGATCTGGAGGCCATGGCAAAAATCAAAATATGTAGCAAATTCAAGAAAACCAGTCCTATGGAGGAGGATGTGGTAACTTTAGAGGCAGGGGGAGCCAAAGAGGTCGTGATGGATGGCAGAGAGGCCAAAATGCAAACAGCAATGTTGAATGCTACTACTATGGTAAAATGGGTCATATGGCTAAAGACTACTATAAAAAGCAAAATGACATCATGAATGGAAAATTGCAGCAAGGCAATTATGCATCCTCTAGTAGACAAGGTGATGACAGAAATGAGCATTTGTTTATGGTACAGCACATGACCAATTCTGTGACAAGTGCAGAAGAAAGCAATGATGTGTGGTATCTTGACTCACGTGCATCAAACCACATGATAGGTCATGCAGAATGGATGCAGGATGCAAGGAAAATGGAAAGACCAGGATTCGTGGAGACTGGTGATGATACTACACATCCTATTGTACAGATTGGTAAAATTCCTTTGTCTATGCAGGATGGGAAAAAGAAATACATATCTGATGTATTTCATGTCCCGAATATCACCAAGAACCTAGTTTCTGTTGGTCAAATGGTTGAGCAGGGCTTGCAGGTCAGATTTAATCCTCATGGATGCTTTGTTGAGGATATGAAAAATAAAGGTCACTTGATAGCAAAAAGGAAGAAGAAGGGCACGATGTTTACGTTGGATGTGGACATGCCTGAATTGAGTGCAGCAATGTTTGCAGATGGGACCGGTGTAGTTGCAGATATTGATATCTGGCATAAATACATTGGTCATGTTAATGTACAGCGACTTAAATTAATGCAAGCCCAAAATATTGTTGCAGGATTGCCTAAGTTAAGGTTGCAGAAATGCATAAGGTATGTGAAGCCTATCAATTTGGAAAACAGGCATAGAAACCATTTCCTAGACATGTTCAAGAGAGTAAGAGGCCATTGGAATTAATCCACTTTGATGTATGGACTACTAAAGCTGCACCTATTGGAGGCTATCATTATTTTGTCACTTTTATTGATGACTACAGTAGAAAAGTTTGGGTGTATTTTATGAAAAAGAAAAGTAAAGTGTTTGGGCATTTCAAAGCTTTTAAAGCTATAGTTGAGAAACAAATAGGCCTGCAAATAAAATGCCTAAGGTCAGATGGAGGGGGAGAGTACCTCTCAAATGAGTTTGTAAGAATTTTTGCAAGAGCATGGCATAAAGCAGCAATATTCATGCAGTTGTACCCCACAGCAAAATGGACTTGCAGAAAGGAAAAACAGGCATATTGGAGAGGTATCTCGTGCCATGCTCAACGAAAAAGACCTGCCATATTATTATTGGGCTGAAGCAATTGCTACAGCAATCTACATAATGAACAGGACTCCCACTGCAACAATACATGGCATGATGACAGAGGAGAGGTATACTGGTAGGAAACCAGATATTTCTCATTTGAAAGTTTTTGGTTGCATTGCCTATGTTCATGTGCTAGATGAGTTGATATCCAAGTTGGATCCAAAGGCGAAGAAGTGCATCTTTATTGGTTATTCTCTACAGCAAAAAGGGTAGCAAAAAGGGTATAGATGCTATAACCCTGGATAGTTTCAAAGATGCCTGCTCTAGATCTATCACACCTAAGCCTCCTTCCTGCTTGGGTTTGATACAAAAATCCCATCTGACCTTGGCTATCTTGCCCCCCCAAATAAAGGATCTGTAAATTCTAATGAACCTATCAATTCCAATTCTAGAAGGGGACCAAGAAGTGAGGTAGAAAATGACAATTGGGTATATGCAATGGTTGAGAACCATTCTCCTTCCAGCTATACTAGCCTAGAACCCTCTCCATTTCTCAATCTTGCTTTGAAATTTGTTCAAGAACTAGTCCCATCTCTGTTTGAGGGAAATGTCAAACCCCATGGGGATACCCAATAATCTAAAGACAATATCATGTTTGATTCTCTGGTAGCCCATCTCTTCCAAGAAATCCTACTCATCCCCTTTGAGAGTTGCATACCCATTTTTGGAGTGGTTGATTTTGGATCCAGAAGCTTTACAAAATATCTCTAAGGACTCCATAGCATTTTTTATAACGTGAGTCTCATTCTTGAGGGTTAAATTTGTGCCATCAGCAAACTGTTGGCAAATAAGGTGTTTGCCAGAGGGTAACCCAAATGCCTTTAACATTTCCTTCTTGACTTTGATGTTGAAGTAGCCACCCTAGTGAGTCTGCAGCAATTGCAAATAGTAAAGGAGCAATAGGGCAACCCTATCTTATAGATCTTTAAGGATAAAGGGTTGACTCATGACAGGTCCCATTGACACAGATCTTGGCTAAAGCATTGGTGAGAAGCAGTTTGATATATGAGATGAACAGAGGGCCAAGGCCCATATCAACTAGAGTCTGAATGATGAAGTCCCACTCAAGTCTATCATATGCTTTATCAAAGTCAACCTTTAGAAAACATATGTCTTGCTTTGTTTCCCTTGCATACTCACATCCCTCCCAGATATTAATGATGGCTTCAAGAAGATGTCTGCCCTTTATGAAGCCTTTTTGTTCTGGAAGTATCCACTTGGCCACTATATTCTTTACTCTTAGAGCAAGGGATTTAGCAAAGATCTTGTAGCTACAGTTAAGCATAGTGAGTGGCCTCTAGTTTCTTAACTCTTCCTTATCCCCCTCCTTGGGAATTAATTTGATAACTCCCCCATTAATATGAGTAGGCAGATTCCCATTATTGACACTCTCTTGCCATAACAGTAGAAGATAAGGGCCAACAGTGGATCAAAATTTTTTGCAGAATTCAATTGGCAATCCATCTTCTTTTGGTATTTTGCCATTTGCCATTACCTTGATAGCCTCAAAGAGTTCATTAATAGACAGAGGTTTTTCAAGGTATTTGTTATCAAAATTGAGTACAATATTCTTTCTAGCATCCTTGCATCGTTCCATGGCCTTGGTCACTTTAGCATCTACTTGTATAGTGGAGGATAGCAAGTTCTGAAAGTGGAGATGAATCAGATCAATATTCTCCTTAGTAGAAGAAGCAAGAGAATTGTCAGCTTTTCTAAGGAGGGGAATCTCTTTATTAGATCTTTTTCTTCTAATAAGCTTGAAGTATTCTTTGGTAGGTCTCTCATTTTTACCAGCCCACCAATCCCTGAAGTATACTTTGGAGTCATTAAGCAAAATCTATTCTTGAATTTAGAGTTCATTTCTTTTCCCAACCAAGTCAACCTGGGCATGTGGATCCCCTTGTGTGGCTAAGATCTTCAATGATTCAATCATGTGCTGAATGCTATCCATTCTCTTAGCCATTATTTTGGATCTATCTTTTCTTGCTTTTTTGAGTAATCTTTGGGTCTGTTCAATAGCTATACACTAGGAGTCATTGACTGAGATAGAAACAATGAAGGCCATCAGCCAAATTGTTTTAACCCCTTCTTGGACACTTTTAAGGTCAAAGAATTTAGCATCAGCCTTAAACCAGGAGGTGGTTTTTTGTCCTGGCCAAAGTCGCATTTGAGGAGGATTGGCTTGTGGTCAAAGAGAAAAAGAGAAGAGAAGACCTGAGTCTTAAGAAAACTAGCTTGCCTTACTAGCTCTTGAGAGGCATAGGTCCTATCCAATCTAGCCTGTCTTTTGTTGGCTCCAACTTGACTATTGGACCAAGTAAAAGCACCTTTCATACCCATGTCCACAAGGCTTAGGTCTTCTTTTAGGTTCTCCCAAAGAGTCAGTTCATTGCCTCTGATTATAGTTCCTTTACCCATCCAGTTGTCAGTGGAGTTTTCCACCATGTTAAAATCCCCCACCACAAAACATTTGTTGCCTGCAACAAGCAGTAGTGATTCCCAGCTAATCTTTCTATCTTGTATACTATTAGGGGCATACAATGAAACCACAGTGAAAGACTGACCCTGTAAAGAGCATTTGAGCATAATCCATCTGTGCAGTGTATCCAGTTCAACCCCTAGGATTCCATGGGAATATTTAGAGAGTATCCCAAATGCCACTCCACCCTTTCCCTCATGCTGGGTGAAGAACCATTTTCTTCTCTTATCAACAACTATAAGTCTGTCTTCTACAAAGGGTCAAGAGACTTTAACTTCTTGTAATGTAAGAAAAGTAGTGGAAAGATTATTGGTTCTCGGCCAATAAGCTAACTCTTCTCCTCTGCCTGGGTGAGTGAGTCCTCTGGCATCTCCCCCCTCTAGATGAGTGGCTCATGCTTCCTCATCTAGAGTATTTATGATATTTCATAAAAGCACCAAGGCGTCAAAATTATCCCTCTTCCGAAATGAGGGATTTGCTTTACATAGCCATCTTAGGGCCCGAAAATGAATTATGTCCACTACAAAATATATTGCTCAAACTTGCAATTATAAAGCAAATACAAAATTGGCCCATGGCCATAAATAATGCGTTGTGCAACACCTCGATCAGTACCCTTGCACTAAGTCCAATCCTCGCCATGAGTTCCATCACCTATACTCAAGCCGCCAATTACATTGGTTATTAACAATCGATTAAACGAATCACCGAATCAACCGATCCCAACATAACCATGCTCAAAGCACAATAATCAAGCACAACACCAATAACACTAGCGATATCAGTATTAAAATGGAATCACCCACAATACCAATCATCTAGCATGGCAAAACACAAGCTAGTTAGGCATCCCCAACTAACCACACAAAGTATCCACTAGGACCCCCACCGCGTCCGATGCTCTCCTATAGAGTACTTTACCATAGTCACACTTGAATAAAATAATAATGTCCAAAGCAAGCTATATTAGAAATATAATTTCCGTAACATCCCTCTTGCTTGGATTGCAATTGACCTCAGTTGTGTGTTTGATTATAGGAACTAAGGAGGTCTGGAAAAGTTGGAAAGAACTGCTCAGGCATCCATTGAGCATTATCTCTCAGATGATTCTTAAATTTGAGCAAGTATTTAATATAGACATTTCCTTTTTGTGTCGAGGTCTGTTGATGATCAATAATGCATTCGGGTCCTAGAATTTCTTCTGCATCAACAATCAATGGAGCCTCTTCATAGACAGGATGAATAGGTAAAGGTCCTTTGAAGGGCTTTAAGAGGCTGGTATGGAAAGCATTATGTATTTTCCAATTATTAGATAATTCAAGCCTATAAGCTAGATCATTGATTTTCTGAATCACCTTGAATGGTCCATAAAAACGTGGGGACATCTTGATTACTGGCCATTGCTCAACACTCTTCAGTCTTCTTTTCTCAATCCGAAGAAGTACATGATCACCTTCTTTAAAAAGCATGTGTTTTTCGTTTCTTATTAGCTTGTTTTGTGTACTTCTCTTGAGTGATTGCAATGGTTTCTCAAACTTCTTTGAGAATATTTTGATAGTCATGGGTAAATGCATCTGTCACCTCCACTCTATGGGTCAATTGTGTGATAGGAATAGGTAAAACCTTCCCATAGATAATCTCAAAGGGTGCTCTTCCGATTGCAGAATGAGGAGTATTATTACAAGCAAATTGTAAGAGATGAATGTATTTGTCCCAAGTCTTTGGTTGACTTCCCGCATAAGCTCTTATCATATCTAGAATAGTACTATTTGTAACTTCAGTTTGTCCATTTAATTCTGGATGAAAAGTTGATGAGAAATCTAACTTAGTGCCTAGATTATGAAATAATGCAGTCCAAAAATTACTGCAAAACTTTGAATCTCGATCAGACACTATAGTCTTTGGCAACCCATGATGAACAAAGATATGCTTGATGAATAAATGTGCAGCTTGCTGAGCTGTTAAAGTCTTCTTACATGGGATGAAATAAGCATGCTTACTAAAGCAATCTACTATTGTCCAAATCATATCATTTTGATTCGCTGTAGTAGGAAAACCTGTTATGAAATCCATAGATATTTGTTTCCAAGGTTGCATAGGAATAGGCAAAGGCATTAGCAATCATGTGGTCTTTCCTTTGTAACTCTTGATCTTCTGGCAAGTGATGCATTTGGCTACAAACTTAGCCACATCTTTTCTTATAGTGGGCCAATGAAATTCCCTCGCTATCACTTGTAAAGTGGTAGTCACTCCCCTATGTCCCATATATGATGGTTGGTGCATTTCCTCCATTACAATTTGTCTAAAGGGTCGAGTGATGCATAATTTCCTTTGATAAAAGAGGTATCCATCATTGCATGAATAGACCAACATAGGATTCCAATTATTATTCTCCAATTTGTTCCATATATCAGAAAAGTCTGGATCCCCTTGATAAGAATTCTTCATACCTTCAAAAGGTTGGGTCTCTACAGTAGTGATGTGATTAATACTTGGCTTTCTGCTAAGAGCATCAGCAACTACATTTTCTTTTCCAGGTTGATACTAAATCATGGGCTGAAAACTCTGTATAAATGATGCCCACTTGATGTGCCTATCAGATATTAATGGTTGAGTCAACAAATGCTTGATACTTTGCTGATCGATTTTGATAAGAAACTCAGATCCCATCAAATAATGTTTTCACATTCATAAGGCATGCACAATAGTGGCAATTAATTCTTTATCATATGTATTGCATTCCACTGGTTTTCACCTCTCATATGCTATTGGATGTCCATCTTGCATAAGCACGGCTCCAATTCCATATCCACTAGCATCAGTTACAACTACAAAGAATGGTCTAGAGAAATCGGGTAGTTGCAACATAGGAGCTTGTGTGAGAGCTTATTTCAAAGCTGTAAAAGATTTATCTTGACGCTCGGTCCATAAGAAATGTTTAGCTTTTCTAAGAAGGTCTGTCAATGGATGTGCAATGTATGCGAAATTCTTGACAAACTTTCTGTAAAAGCTACACAATCCCAAGAATGATCTTAATTCATGTATATCTCAGGGTTTAGGCCATGTGACTATGCACTCAATATTCTTTGGATCTACTTGAATCCCTTCAGCGGATACAATATGACCCAAATACTCTATCTGATCTTGAAAGAAACTGCTCTTTTTAGGATTTATGTACAATTGATTTTCTTTCAAGAGTGAAAAGACTAGCATCAAATGTTCCTTATGCTCCTTAATGTCTTCGCTAAACACCAGAATATCATCGAAAAATACTACCACACAATCTTGGTGTTTAAGAAAGATTCGGTTCATCATTCTACTAAAAGTGGTTGGAGCATTAGTTAGCCGAAAAGGCATAATTAGGAACTCATAATGTCCCGTTTGAGTTCTAAAGCAGTATTGTATATATCCTATTCTATGATACAAACTTGATGATAGCCAGATTTGAGATCTATCTTACTGAAGACCTTGGCCCCTTTCAATTTTTCCAAAAGATCATCAATCCTAGGGATTGGATATTTGTTCTTCATTGTGATTTTGTTTAGTGCACGATAGTCTATGCACAATCAATAGGTTCCATTTTTCTTTTTGACTAATAAGACAGGTGCTCCATAAGGAGAACTGTTGGGTCTTATCAATCCTCTCTCTATCAGTTCCTCCACTTGCTTTTGAATTTCCTTTTGTTCTAGCTGATTGACTCTATAAGGAGCTTTGTAAGGTGGAGTATTGCCCGTTAAGATTTCTATCCTATGATCTTCAAGTCGAGAACATGGTAGTCCAAGCAGTAAATCCTCTAAGAAACAATTGAAAAACTGAGAAAGAAACTTTTGGTGTGTAAGCTTAGTGTTTGGTTGAGTAGCCGCTATTGTATTCACCAAAATCAAATATGTCTTCTCACATTTTCTAATTGCTCTTTTGGCTTGGGTGTGGTTGAGTAAAGGATTGATCTCAGGTTTCATTGAGCTTTTTGGACATATTTCTTGTCTATCCTTCTCAATCCACATCTAATGTGAATCGTAATCTATCTTAGGATTATATTGATGCCTCCATGGCATTCCTATGATGATGTCCACTCCCTATAGGGGTGCCACTAGAAAGTCTTGTGTATCGTTGTAGGGTTTGATTGAGATTTCAAGATTCTTGACTTCTCTAGTGCAATTGTACTTTGTTTTGGTAAAAGTAGCTTTGACCTTGTAGTTAGATGGGAAAGACTCTAGGTTTAGCTTTGCTAAGGCTCTTTCCAAAATGAAATCATGTGTACTACCATCATCATGCAGATGACTTCTTTGCGATTAATGAAACCTTTCATCTTTAGAAGAGCATGACAATTATACTTACCTCCCTCTTGCTTGGTTACTTCATCATCAATCATGTGCACTTTCACCGTCGGGGTCTTCTTTTTCTCGGGACACTCAGTGGCTATGTGTCCCACCTTGTTGCGCTTGAAACACCTTATTTCTTTCTTTGGAAAATTTCCACCGTTCGGCTTTGAAGAAGAATCTATCTTCTGTGGAACAAAACCATTTTTAGATTTAAGGACAGGCTTTTTATCAAATCTCTTTTTCTTATGGAAGGGTACATGCCATTCCAAATCTTTTCCTTCTTTTGGGATCCCATTCTTCCTCTCACAATTCATTGCTAGAGAAATCACAGAGTTCAGTGAGCGAGGATGAAACATGTTAATCTCGGTTCTCAACTTAGATTTTAGACCTGCCACATACTTCTTGTGTTGATCTCACTCCTTAACTTTCTCTAAGGTTTGCAATTGGATCAACATTTGCCAAAATCTATCAGTATATGTGGAGATCATTTCCTTATCGAACTGCCTGAAAGTATGCCACTATTGTCTAGCTTTTGCTTTGAAATGTGAGGGAAGAAAATCTCTCTTGATGAGCTTTTGAAAAGCCTTCCAAGATTTTGGTCGCCTTTTATTGTGCTTAGTGATGTGTTCAACCAAAGTGCAGCACTCTCTACTAAATGATTTGCAGCACATTTAATCTTATCTTTTTCAGAGAATTTCTCCCCTAAAAAATAATCATCTAGCTGACTGATCCAAGACAAGACAGTGCGTGCTTCCTTCTTTCCATCGAAATTTTGAAATGAGAAAGCTTTTCTACTTATCTTACTCTCCTTTCTCGAATTATGTGCTCTAGGTGTGACTTTGACTGTCCTGATAATAGTATCATCATCGGATGACTCATCGTCAGATGAACACCTCTTCCTTTTCTTACCATTGATTTTCTTCTCCAATCTCTCCCTATGCTCATGCTTATTGGCCAACTATGCCTTAAGTGCATCTAATTGCTTCTGAAGCGTGGGTGGTTGTGGCTGATGCGCCACGATAATGCGATAAATACAAATAAAGTGAAACGGAGGGAAATAAGGATATTAAGTGTATGAGAATTAAACGGATGAAAAAGTGTGATTCGAGTGTATGATAAGAAATGGATGGCATAAGATACTAAGTGTATGAAATATAAAGCAAAAGAAATCACTTATCTCGCTCTTTGATCGGAAGTAAAAAGGACTAGAGTGGGAGATATGTGACTGATGATGTCACTTGTAGTCGTCTATGCGCTCGACTGATCTCCAATTAATTGCTCGGTGATTTGTGGTTCCAATCGCCCTCTTGATTCAAGTGTCTTCAAATTTTTCTTTTGTCTCTCTTCTTCTTTTCTTTTTTAATATGCCTTCGCTGGTCGGTGGAGTGGCCTCTCACTTTGGGTGTTGCATGTTGCTAAAATGTTGCCTTTTGAGAGATCCCCTTTAAGGTTCTTTTGTGATCCTTTGATTCCCTTAGGAGGATTTTAAAACTTCTCTTTAACAAAATAAATAAATAAATAAAATAACAATGAGGCCTTTGAGCATTATACCCTGCTCAGCCGCACTGTGGATTGCCATCCCCGGAGTCACAATGCATGCGAGTCATGACGGTGTTCTGGAGTCCATGATGGCAAAGTTCCCCATGCGTCCATGAAGGTTGTCTACTGTAGGACTTCGAAGATGATGGCGGCGGCTGCTTGCAGAGACTGCTTCTCCCAAAAACGATGGCACAGAGTCTTCCATTGTCTACATTGATAGAGGCCCAAGGGCCAGAGGCTACTACTACCAACGACTATGGGTATGCAGAGGCAATAGAGGTGGCCTCTATGCAGACAGTTGCACTATGCGTGGACAGAGTTACATACCCGTCATAGATATCCGCAGACGTTGAGGCTACAGTGAGGTGTGCGCAGAGGGAGATTCCCAAGACTAAAGGCAACTGCACTTCTTCGAATTCGAGGTGCTGTGCACTGTGCAGACTAAATATTAAAGGCCTTCATAATTCGTGAAGCCAAGGCAAGACAAAAACCAGTTGCTTGCGGGAGCGACCTATTGATGACTCATTAGGCTTGGGTGTCGATACAGACTAGCGCATGGAACGAGATGCAGCTCAATCAGACTCCGAGGTACTTCTGCATTCACAGTGGTAGCTACTCCAAGGCTACACAGAGATACATAGTGTCACATACGATGACACAACAGCTGTCATAGGCTGTGTTGAGTGTGCAGTCTGACAAAAGGAAACATGTGGCTCACGAGCAGAGAGGAAGAGAACTTGAATTCGAGGTGCAAAATCAGAGGTGCAACTCCAAGTATTCCTCCACAAAACTTCTCTTTTCAAGGTGTCTTTTTCTTCTTGAATCCACTCGAGGAAGCTTCAGACTGTCTTTTCTTTCTTCACAAGAGTATCACCAAATCTCTGATATCACTGAAACCAAAAGGTATTTCTTTTCACACACAAAGTCACCACTTAATCAATTGGAGAAGAAGAACACCATCACACCCCAAAAGCGACAGTAGATTGGGTATAATCTCCCCCCTTCTAGATGAGTGGCTCACGCTTCCTCATCTAGAGTATTTATGATATTTCATAAAAGCACCAAGGAGCCAAAATTATCCCTCTCTTCCAAAATGAGGAATTTGCTTTACATAGCCATCTTAGGGCCCAAAAATGAATTATGTCCACTACAAAATATATTGCTCAAACTTGTAATAATAAAGCAAATACAAAATTGGCCCATGGCCATAAATAATGCATTGTGCGACACCTCGATCAGTACCCTCGCACTAACTCCAATCCTCGCTATGAGCTACATCACTTGTACTCAAGCCGCCAATTACATTAGTTATTACTAATCGATTGAACGAATCACCGAATCACTGATCCCAACATAACCATGCTCAAAGCACAATAATCAAGCACAACACCAATAACACTAGCGACATTAGTATTAACATGGAATCACCCACAATACTGATCATCTAGCATGGCGAAACACAAGCTAGTTAGGCATCCCCAACTAACCACACAAAGTATCCACTAGGACCCCTGCCATGTTTGGTGCACTCCTATGGAGTACTTTGCCATAGTCACACTTGACTAAAATAATAATGTCCAAAGCAAGATATATCATAAATATAATTTCTGTAACAATGTGTTGAAGACTTATCTGTTGTATATTATTTGTACCCTTCTCAAGAGGTTAGACACAAGTACTATTGCTCTATTGGTATATCTTGAAAGCATGTTAATCAATTGCTTAATTATGGCACCACACATTCATCATGTTCTCCCTTACTATAACTAGATCCAAAGACTAGTTAGGGATTTAAACCTTGAGGCAAAGTACAATCCATGAATTGATTTAATTTGAGATGAAGCACTATCTATCATACGTTGTTTTATTAATTCCTATAACACAAGGGAATCAATTGATTCTAGTGGAATAGACAAGCATGTTGGACAAATAAGGTGTCACGTTTCTTATGCTTTGCAATGTAGAAATGTTATGTACTTTCTTGATGAACTCCTTGCACAACAAGACAAAGCACCCATAGACGCACGCACAGACGCATTTCATGAACGAAATAAAAAACTTACGGGCACATCTATTTGCGCGTCTATTTTTGCATCTGGAGACCTGCGTCTAATTACGCGTCTATATATCAGACACACGTGCGTATAGACGTGCAGTTAGACGCATAAATAGACGCGCTTATAAATGCGTTTATAGACGCAAGTCGAACAGACAGACGCGTATATAAACGCGTTTTTAAATGCACTGATAGACGCGCTTTATTTTTTTTAATTTAAATTTTACAGAATACTGTGTATGTTGTGTATGCTATATAGTTACAAGAATCCCATATCCACATTGTGTAATTCAATTCTTATGGCCAACCGCATTTTAATTACAATTCCAAATAAAACATTACAACTCCAAAATGCAATAAAATTGAAAGCTCAAAAAGTGCTTGTATATACATATAGCACGAAGCTAAGCCATGTCATGTAGCTTCAAGTACAAAAAATAAGAGGAGTGTATATACAAGAGGCACAAAGCCAAGCCAGTGGCTTTAAGTACAAAAAAGAGTAGCTAGCACTACTTGTACGACTAATCTATGTTCTCCAGGTCCTCGCTCCCTTCCACGCTCCCTTTTGCGCTCCCTTCTGCGCCTCCTTCCTCCTCTTCCTCATCGTCTTATGCGCGGGCCTGTAAACAAGGGACAACATATATCAATGTATGAAAAATCAAATCTTTACTTATAATTTTGACATTATTTAATTACTTTCAAATACCTGGAGGACCGCTCCAGTAGCTCGGGTATACTGCTTCTCAGTAATCAACCCGTCATCATAGAAGTGCCTCCATGTATCTCCTCTGTGATGGTGGTAGTGGTAGGCTGTCTCGACTCTCCACAGGAGTAGGGTATTTGCCCACGATCTCAAGCTGCATGACCGTGACACACTTTGCGGAGGGATTAGTACAAAGAAACAACCTTCTAATAAACTACATAAGCAATATAATTTGAGATCGATACTTACAAATTGGGCCTCCCATGATTCAACACCCCCTGCTCCAAAATGCACGCTTCCATATTCCTCCATCTGGATCCTCCGTGCCTCCACGTGCTGCAGACTGGGGTCCTCCCTCGTTGACTTCATTGCCTTCTTCCACACACGCTTGTGAGCGGTCTGGGGCAGGCCCCTTGGTGGTTGACCTCCCTCAAGCCTCTAGCAAGCTCCGCTAGTGCCTGCCTCTTAAGCAAAGATCTTTTATTGCTAAGTATCGTAACAATCTTTGACTTCGTCCATTTATCTATGAACTGGCGATTGGGGAGGTTAGGATACCTAGAGCAAACAGTAGCGAGGGTCACCTCTTTGGGTGGTCTTTGTAGTGGATAAAGCAATCTCTGTAATTGTTATCAATTACAAAGCGCATGAAGGCCATGATGTCCTTCCCCCGCGCATCCATCAAGATGCCTCCTGTCTGAGTGATGTCATAATAAATCGTACCATCACCCAGAGGCACCTCTAAATCATCATCCTCCCCACCGCCACATGGCCCAAAGCACTGTGCCATGCATCCCCCACCGCTCTCCCTACTACGCCTGCTACCTTGTCGTGTCGAGCTCGTACGCTGGCCACTCATAGCTGGGGACTGCATGGGACTACGCTGACCACTCGTAGCTGGAGAACCGAGTCTCGATGGCACAGGAGTATGTCGACGGCTCGCCGAGACAGAAGGACCTCCTGACGGCATGGGGGAAGGGGCATAAGATGGGATGGCAGAAGGGGCATAAGACGGCATGGGGGAAGGGGCATAAGACGGTACGGGGGAAGGGGCATAAGTAGGGGCATAAGTCGGCTGTGCTGACTCCACTGGGGTGATCTCAGGTGGTGTGGGGTGGCTTGGAGTCTGTAGTGCCGACTCCTGGGGAGTGTTTAGAGTACCTGTCATATACCCGTATAACTCCGCAGGACTAGGAGGGTGCCCTAAAAGGTTATATAAGTCCTTCCAAATAGATTCCCGGGGATCAGGTGAGCTGGAAGCGCTTCTTCGCCACATGTTGAACTGGAAAAAAGGAAAAAAATCTATTATTGATGAGCTGAGAAGAAAGGGGAAGAAAAGAGAGGCTTACTGTCTGATTTGCACGTCTATAGACGCGTTTAACAGAGCATCTAATAGCTCGTCTAACAGAGCGTCTAATAGAGCGTCTAATAGAGCATCTAACAAAGCGTCTAATAGAGCATCTAACAGAGCGTCTATCAACGCATCTGTTTGTGTCTGCAACAGGCCAGACGCGCGTTTAGATGCGCTTGTAGACGTACTTTTAGATGCGCTTTGAGACACACCTATAAAAGCGGATTTCTAAAAAGTAGAAAAGGACATTGCGCCCGACACAAAAACGTGACACTGATACCCAGATCATGCGCTTCTTGGATACGAGAAAGTACAAATCTAGAGAGAGCAAACTTCCAAACAAGATCAATTGCAAAAAGACTTACTTGGATAGAGGTATGGAAGGTTCTTCTTTCTTTTTCAAAGTTGCTTCTCGTCCTTGTTCGTCCTCCTCTCCTTTAAGCTTAGAAGTAAGTGTGGGTGCCTTTCTCTTGAGTGTAAGCTTGGAAGTAAGTATGGAAGCCTCCCTCTTAAGCGTTGAAACTATGGATCTGCTAATAAGGAAGGAAGCAAGCCGCGCGAAGTATAAGTAATGTGAAGAAAAGCAAAGCGAGCGGCACGCTAAAAAGCAGGTTTAAAAGCCGCGTCTATAGCCGCGTCTAATAGCATGTCTATAGGCACGTCTAAATACACAAAGTAGACGTGCGTTTAGACGCGCTATTAGACGCGATTTTAGACGTGCTTTTAGATGTGCCTTTAGACGCGCCACAGAGTTTAAATTAAACATTTGAAGAAGAGCAAATTTGGTGGGTTATTTGTTTGTAGGATGTCTTCATCTTCAACAAGTAGCTCTAGTGAGGATGAATCCCTCCGTATCCACCATCGCGAAATGTGGTTGGAGCAAAAAACAAATGTCTGTGTGATCGATGTCGAGAAAACATGTATCATGCATGCATGATTACACTCAATCATATCTCAAAGTATGGAGAATGGGATGTGACCGTAAACAGGGTAAGGGTTTGTAAGTTAAGGTTGATTGAGATACCTATGGGTGTTCATATGTTTGAGTTATGATCCCGTTTTAATTTGATACAGGATGTAGTGCCACACCCGCATATGTTATCCTATGCTCGTCGTGAGGAGGTGAAGCGTCGGCAATATGAGGTGGGATCTTCAGGAGGGACGATTACGGATGCATGGAGTGATGGTGATAGTAGCCCTCCACCATTACCTCATGAAGCTGTGGAGGAGGAGATGTTTGATGATATGGTGCGGGATTTATATGTCCATCAAGGGAGGGATAATAGCATGGAGCAGGATGATCTTTTTACTGCAGCATTGACTCCACTGTTTGAGGGGTGCACATTCTTTGTTCTATGTGCCTCCCTTGAGTTACTAAACTTGCAAACCATCTATGGATGGAGGCAAGTTTGAATGCATTACTCAAGTAAGCTTTAAAGTTGATTTTGCAAACATGGTGAATTATGCTAGTGGGTCAATTACTCGAATGCTTTTCCTCATTTATGGTCTTCACGTGCAGGCTATTATGTAAAATGCTTCCAAGGGAGAATAAACTATCGACCTCAAGAGATATGGCAAGGCAACATGTGACCTCTCTTGGAGGATTAGATTACAAGCGCATCCATGCATGTGTCAACGATTGCATTTTGTTTCATGGACTACATAAGGATGCAAGAGAGTGTCCTGCTTATGGAGAGGCAAGATATAGAGCAAATCTCAAAACCTTGGATGTGCCTCGTAAGGTATTGCGACATTTTCCCATAATCCCTTGCATCCAACATATGTTCAAGTGCAAATCTATTGCAAAGCTCATGTCATGGCATTCCTCCCATCGATCAACCGATGGCAAGTGGAGAACTCCCGCGGACTCTCCTGCATGGAAGCATATTGAAGACACATGGCCAAGCTTCAAGGAAGAACCTAGGAGCTTGAGACTTGGATTGGGTATGGACGGTGTGAACCCATTTGGTCTCAAAAGCACGTCTTATAGTGTATGGCCAGTGGTATTGGTGAATTACAATCTTCCACCCTCTATGGCTATTAAGAAAGGACATGTCATGCTGTCCCTTCTAATTCTAGGGAAACAAAGTCAAAAACCCTGATGTTTATTTGGAGCCTTTGATTGATGAGCTAGAGATACTTTGGAGAGGTATCGAGGTGCATGATGTGAGCAAGCCTCCCTTGTCACGAGACTTCAATTGCAAAGCAGTCTTGATGAGGTCTTGATGTGGACGATGCATGACTTCCCAGGCTATGGCAAGTGTTCAGGTAAGCATTGCATTTTTAATTATGAATAGGCAAAGGATGTGGCATCCTAAACCCACCTTCTACTCTTAATTGCATCTATTGTTCAGGTCTCACTACATCGGGTTACCATGCATGTCCTGTTTGTGGTCCTTCGCTAGTTGCCTCACGAGCAGACGCATTGAATAAGGTCATCTATGAGAATCACCATCGATTTCTCCCACCTGATCATCCTAGATAGGTTGCCCCTTGGAATGAAGTCCTCCCACAATCACTCACTGCGGGTTTGGATGAGAAATTGGAACGGTTCCACAACTACTCCACCACTTGGCATGAGCCGGTAAGGGTTTGTAACTATTGGCTGGAAGTAAAGATTGGCTTTATTGGCTGAAAGTAAAGATTGCACGCTAACACTTTATTTTGTTTAGATACTCCATCTTTTATCGTTTACCATATTGGTCCCACCTCAAGATCAATCACCTGCTTGATCCCATGCATATCTTCAAGAATGTGGCATCTACCATTTGGGAGCATTTGAATGGGACACGAGATTCGGTAGGCATAAGGGAGGATCTACGTACCACAAGGAGGATGCGTGAAGCTTGGCCTCAAGAGAGACCAAATGGGTGTGTTTTTTTACCTCGTGCACCGTGGCTGTTATCAAAGCTAGAGATGGCGACGGTGAAGCACGCTATTACTACAATTTATACTCCCACTGGATGCATGAGGTGTTTGAAGGGAGTCTTTACAAAGAGCAAGAAAACGGGTGTAGAGCAATTATATGGCTTGAAATCTCATGATTGGCACAAGATGGTCCAAGTAAGTATTTTATGTGCATAATATATTTTTCCTTTCAAATTTGTGAGTGAATAGCTATAAGCAACTAATCAACCACCTCCTCGCGGGTTCAGTTCATACTACCTACTAGCATTTCACGTAGTGCATCGAAGGACGTGAAAGATTGTATTTACAAGATGGGCGAGCTTGTGAGGTATGTGAGCTCAAAGGAAATAGATCTCACCACGCTTGAGAATGCTCGAGTTATGTCAGTGGAGGTGGTTTGTTTAGTGGAGGAGACATTTCCACGTTCTATTCTCACAAGCCAACTACATCTCATAGTGTATTTGGTGGATGAGATTGCTATATGCGGTACTATACATGCACGATGGTTGTTCTTCTTGGAGCGCTTCATGAAGACCTTGAAGGGCTTCGTGAGACAAAATGCAAGACCCGAAGGTTGCATGGCCGAGGGTTGGTTGGTACAAGAGTCACTTGTATATATTTCTGAGTTTCTTGTTGATGTGGATAGCTCTCTTCCACGACTATGGAGAGATGATGAGGACCTAAGGATGACCTCTATTGTGCCTCAAGGGAAAGGATGCAACAAAGTAATAGACACGGAGTTGCATAATAGTATCAACCTCTTTTGCGTGCTTAATAGTGATGTGATGAAAAGATGGGTGACAAGATACGAGGATGCAAAAACAAGAAGACAAGAAGAAAGGGCCCTCTTTCTACACACCACGGATCTCGTGTGCCATACCCTCAGCATCTAAGAGCACTCCCAAAGGGTATTCATGTGGATTGGCTACTTGATGAAATGGAGAAAGTAGAGAAAGACGAGGGGATGCATATCACAATGGAAGAATGGGAGTATGCTAGGGGATGCATGAGCAAGGTCGGTATATAGAATGTTATGCATAAGTTAGGAGCTTTCAATAATTTAGATTGCTTATTTAATTGATTTTTTCTTGGTGTAGTGCACTATGTTCAATGCTATATGGTGTGAGGGCAAGCATTTTCGAACACAACGGATTGACGATAAGAGAAACACACAAGATTGCGGTGTCATTGCTAGCTTTGAGGGAGCCAATGGACCCATGGATGATTATTGTGGCATAATCCAAGATATTATTATGCTTGACTTTCGACACTTCTTTGTGTATGTTTTGGATGTAAAGTGGTTTAAGGACGTGGTGGAAAGAGGCCCTAATGCAACAATCAAATGCCATGCAAGTGGCTTTGTAACTATTGACTCCACAAAGTTTTGGCAAAGTAGGAAGGACACACTAGTACTACCGCAACAATGTGAACAGGTACTGTGTACACATATAAAAATACTCGCTTTTAAATATTTGATGCAAGAAAAGTAACATGATTGTATTTGTGTTTGAATTAGGTTTTCTATCAACCAATGGTGGATAATAATAGATGGTGGCATGTCATACCTATTATGCCACGTTCCAACGTGATGTATAGTACATTTACTAATATGGAGCGTATGGAGGATGATCATGGCCATGGACATGATGATGACCGTGATACAAGAGAGGAGGATGATCATGAGATAGGAGATACAGATATTGAGGCCATTACCCATGAGGACGAGCCTACCATTCGAGATGCTGATTTCGATGAGCACATGAGTGGCACAAGTAGTAGTGGGTTGAATGTATTTGTAGATCTAAACACTTGTTTGGATTTTGAAGTAGATATTTTGGCAAGTGTTGATCTCATTGAGGATGAGATTGAACCGTAGCCCCATAATTGATATTGGCAAAACTATTTTACATATTGTCTCATTCTCCTCATCTCACTTAATTCTTGTATATGTGGGCTTGCAAAAAATTATGTGCTTTGGTAATCATGGGCAATGTTTGGAAAGCAATGATGTACACCAAAATCTCACTTTCTGTATTCTCTGGTTTGTATCTATTTATGTGTCTAAATGCGCCTCTGATTCTCAGTGCAAACGCGCAAATAAACGCGCTAATACACGCGCAAATAGACGCGCTAATAAACGAGATGTTAGACGAGTCCGTATTTTCTCAGGTTAGATGCGCACATAGACGCGGTAATTTACGCGCAAATAGATGAGCTTTTAGATGTGCATTTAGACGCGCCCGTAATTCCTCTACTAAAGCAATGCTTATAGACACGCCCGTTATTTTGTATGTCTACCAAGCACGTCTATAGTTGCTCTGTGTTGTGTTGGGTTAGTAGGCACATTGTTATGACTCATACTAGAATCAAATAAATTACTATAGGTGATATACACTAAAATTGGTATCACTCATAGAATCAAACAAATTATTATAGGTGATATGTATAGTAAAATTGTATTCTGGTTATTACTAGTGTGCACTCTGTATTTTATCTTGTCCTTGAAATGAGTAATTTTCCACAAAACGAATCACAGAGATAATTGTGTCCTTGGGAAATTAGGCGAGCTTGTCTTGAATTATCATCTTACTAGTAAGTTATAAAATTATGAAGCACATATTTTGGGATGGATTGAACTAAGTGAGCTATAAGATCTATGGTCAAACAGTCTTATACAACAATGTTCATCTCTTTTAGATTGATCCTTCAACATCAACCATTTCAAATCTCCTACATTTTACAATGACAAGATTGTCTACTTAAAGTCCATTTGGTCAAACAAATTGCTCCTCCTTCATGCCACATTGTGAGCATTTATCACGAATGTATCCAATGGGGTGCCACTCAAAGCATCCCTTTGGACTAATTGTTACTTTTGTACAGACTTTAATTGTCAAATTTTCTTACCGTTGTATCACACAATGAGGATACAAGTAGCTATTAGATGGGACATGAACACCTAGGAGACATGATATCTATATATATGTAAGGATGCTCCAACATAAGTCTATGTGTATTTTGCAACAACACACATTCTAATTTTTTAGTCTCTTGATATAATAGGTTTGCAATGCTTAAATCCCTTCTACCCAATTTTCACATCAAGGTTCTCAACATTAAATCTTAGGTATAGCTAGTGGTGTTTACTCATCCAACAAAATGTAGAAAGTATATTGTTAACCTACACCTTTGTTTGAAATTTTGTTAAAAGTTTAAGAAAAATGAACATTTTGATACATAAGAAAATTAATTAATTCACTATAAAAAATGAATTCTATTTTTGCCAAAACTTGCTCTTGCTTGTTATTATCAAAGTTAAAGATTCTAGGGTGGTGGAATCATCTCCCCTATTCAATCCAAACATTTTCCACATAAAAGAAATAATAAGTGGAGTGGCACCCATAATTTTTCGCAATCGCACCCATCATTTTAAAAAGGATTCTTAGGGTGTTTATAGAGTTGGCCCACCATGGGCACTGGATGGGCAAGATTTTTTGCCCACATCCAGACCACAACCCAGATGCATTCAATGCATCATGGGTGGACATAGTCTGTAAACACTGTTATCATCATATGCTAGAGAACATGAAGGCTCTCTCTACCCAGTCTCAACCATTGATTTTCCTCCCCAACAATTCCTAGCCATTGGATCAACTCCCATCATCCACCTTCCTCAAATAATCCTAGGAGTAGCTCATGGCCAAAAACTAACTCGCAGCCTAGCATTCCTCCTCCCGCATAAGATGAGTGATTTACTTCATTTTGAAGCATGGAAGAGAAGGGGCTTCTCTGTCCTGAAGCTAGACGAAGAGGAGGACGAGCTCATTCAATTGTTATAATAAGAGGAGTTTGAAGTGGGAGCAAATCTGGAAAGCAAACTAGATCCATAGGAGGCTACATGTTTGGTTTGAGGAATAGTTAGAGCTGCACTAGCCTTAGAAGGAGAGATGCAAGAGCTTGCCTCATTGAAACAGAGCACGCAAGCCCAAGAAGGAGCAAACAATTCATCTATTATGCATTGAATTCAACCTCCAATTTCAAATTTGCAACATATAGCACTATCCCTTAGGTCATAGCATGGAAGAGAAGGGGCTATAGGAGGAGGAGCTCATTGTATTGTTATAATAAGAGGAGCTCGAAGAGGCAACAAATTGGTAGAACTCATGAAAGCCTCTAACAAGAGTATGGATCAGGGAGGCAAGCTGGATCCATAAGAGCCTACAACTTTGGTTTGAGGAATAGTAGGAGTTGCAGCCTTGCCAAGGAGAGATGCAGAGCTTGCCTCATTATGGTTCATGATTATGGATCAGGATGAGAATAAGCAAGCCCAAGAATGAGAAGATAGTTCGTATGTCTTGCATAGACTTCGTCCTTCAGCTTCGGATGTGTAGCATATAGAGCCATCCCTTAGCTCATAGCGTAGAAGAGAAGGGGCTCCTCTAGCCTGCAGCAGTGGGAGGAGGAGAGGAGGAGCTCATTGTATTATTATAAAAAGAGGAGATTGAAGAGGGATCAAAGTATTGGAAGTAAGACCAATAAGGTCTTACTTTCAAACTCTTTAAAGTAGGTCTTGATTCACACACACACAGATATGAATCTTCGTAACCATCAATCACAACTATATGTAAAGCGTGTATTCGTTATGTATGAGAAATCTCTGTTTTCAACATGGTATCAGATGTTAGAAAAAGGCCAAATCGCCTGTGCTTTTCGCATCCTGACCTGGGTCTCCTTATACTCCTCCAAGAAGGAGTGACTGCAGATATAGGATCTGCCAAGGCCCTCAATCATAGAGCAAGATTGTGACAATGGTCTCAGTCCACCAAAGATGCAAAAGGAAAAAGCCATACAGACAACGATCTGCAAAACCCCAATGAGGGAAGAGATGACAACGATCGTCAAGACGATTTTCTTACAAAGCGAGGAGACGATCAGTGCAAAATTTTGCCCATAACCAGCGGAAACAAAGACCCGCAACACAACCCCTTAATGAAGGGCAACACATTCGACACGCCAGCCATGCTGCATCGATTGACTTTTTGTATCAATGCTGCAAGGAAGGACTTAACGATCACGGTAAAAAGTTTTAATTTCAATCGCTGAAAGTTATCGTTACTTATGCTGATGATGTGATCTCCTTCCAATTGCGTACCTTGAGATTGGCACTGCATGCGATGCCAAGGCCCTATCCTAGAATGAAAGTGAAAACTTTGCTTCTACTGTGGACAACGATCCAAACACCCTTTCACCTTGGCGAACAAGTGGTTCCCAATGAACAAGCTGATCCAGATCGTTTTGGACGCAAATTGATCAATGAACGAAGGGAAGAACACATTATATGCATCGATGAAGCAAAGGTACAACACGATGTAGGAAGGTGATCGATCATGAAGGTGAGGTGTGCATACAAGAATCAGGAAACTCGAGCAAGAAGTAAAAGACGTACGTGAGAGAGACAAAGGAGGAGTCGAACGTAGGCTAGAATGCGATGATATATTGCAGAGCAAAGATTGGTATATATAGACGAGTTACATGAGGCTCCCTGCCGATGACTGATAGCAGAATAGGCCGTTGTAGAAACGGGATTATGGAATTGACCTTACTTACCACTAATCTAGATTTGGAGTACATGGAACATGAAATCTATTCAGACCTGTAGAGACATAGGATTGGGAGGTGGTATCCCAAGAGCCTTGCAGCAATTCCAGTGAGGATTCTTCGGAAGTGGCTTTGTTAGAACATCTGCAGCCATCTCAAGTGTAGGCACGAAATGGAGAAGGAGACGGCCGTGTGCAACTTCATCTTTGATAAAATGGAACCAAAGGTCACTGTGTTCTAGTTTGTCGGATTGGTTGTTGTTTGCGATGGCGATGGCTGACTGGTTGTCACAGTGAATCTGCAATGGATCTTGATGAGGGAACCCAAGGTCCCTAAAGGAGACCACGAATCCATATCCCTTCTGTAGTAGCACTAGCAATGGCCACATACTCAGCCTCTACTGTGAAGAGGGCCTGCTTCTTACTAAGCCAAGCAACAGGTCCTCCGGATAATACCCAGTTGTAGATCGTCTTGAATCGATGTCACTGCCCCAGTCGGAGTCACACCATCCGTAGAGAGTAGTAGTATTACCTGATTGATACAAAATGCCCACATCAAGCGTACCAACAAGGTAACGAAAAATGTGTTTGACTGCTTGCTAGTGAATCATTCCCGGATTCTGAAGGTATTACGATACTTGGGAGGCAGCAAACGTCAAGTCGGGCCTTGTGCAGGTGACTAGGTAGTGCAATGCACCAACAGCTTGTCGGTACAGGACTGTGCTCATTTCTTCCATCTCTTCTGGAGTTGTAGGGCACATGGATCAATTGAGGCGAGAACTACTATCCATTGGTGTAGCAATAGCGCGAGCAGCATGCATATAGAACCGTTGGATGATATCTCGAGCATACTTGCCTTGAAAATTTTTGATGTTTTCAGTTCGAGGATCGCAGATTTATCTGCATCCCCAAACAGTAAAGTGCTGCACCTTGATTCGTCATCTGGAACTCAAATGACAACTGGTACTTGACCTGAGCTAATAAGCCTTCATCATTGCAAGCAATTAGTAGATCATCGACATACAAGCCAATGATGCAATATTGATCACCGAGTCACTTGACATAGACACTATTGCCGATGGTGTTCTAAATAAATTCATGCTTTCAAGATAATTATGAAAACAAAAATACCAAACCCTTGGAGATTGTTTCAGGGCGTAAAGACTCTTCAACACGAGGAAGACTTTGTTCTCTTGGCCAAGGTTGATGAATCGTTCAGGTTGCTACATGAAGACACGCTCCTCAGGGTCAAGTACTCCATTGAGGAATGTTGTCTTCACGTCCATTTGGTGGAGAAGTAACCGGTGCTGTACAGCCAAAGCAATGATCACGCGAGGTGACTTCATTTTAACCACAGGTTCATAAGTCTCGATATAGTCCACGCTCTAAATTTGTGCAATTACTCCACCAAATGGATGTGAAGACAACATTTCTTAATGGTGTCTTGGAGCTTGAGTAGCGCGTTTTCATGGAGCATCCCGCTGGTTTCATTCAACCCGATCAAGAGCACAAAATATGCATATTGCTAAAGTGCCTTTACGGGCTTAAACAATCACCCAGGGTTTAGTACTTCCGCCTTCATAATTATCTTGAACGTATGAATTTCTTTCGAACAATCTCAAACCACAGCGTTTATGTTAAGCGAATAGGTAACAACATTGCATCATCGGACTATATGTAGATAATCTCTTGATTGCTTGTAATGATGCGGGGCTCTTGCTACTAATGCATGCAGCTTGGCCGATTGCGACACCCATGAATGCTGGCTCTCAACTCAACAAGTCTATGTCTCCAACCACCCCTCACGAGATCGCTGCCATGCAAACCATGCCCTATCGACAAGTTGTGAGTGCACTTCACTACCTCGTTACTTGCACTCAGCCGGATTTGACTTATGTTACTTGCACTCAGCTGGATTTGACTTATGCTACGTCGTAGGTCTCGTAGTACCTTTAAAATATAGTCTGGCCCCATTCATTGGCAAGCAGTTAAGTGAACTTTTTGCTATCTTGTTTCTACTCTAGATGTTGGTATTCTCTATCATGCAGGCTCAACTTCTCCACTCCATGGTTGGTGTGATGTTGATTGGGGCAGTGATCTGAATACTCGGCGCTCAACAACAGGATATGCATTTCTCCTATCTGGTGGACCTGTTACTTGGTTAAGTAAGAAACAAGCCACAATGGCTCTTTCCACAGCTGAGGCGGAATATGTGGCCATTGCCAGTGCTACCACTAAGGGAATATGGCTTCGAGGATTACTTCCTGATCTAGGTTTTCCTATTCTTGACCCACTGGAGATAATGTGTGACAATCAGTCTGCCATTGCGGTGGCCAACAACAATACCCAATCTGACAAACTCAAGCATATTGATTTAAGGTTCCATTTTATCAAAGATGTGGTTTCCGGTGGGTGCGTTCATCTGCAATTTGTTCCTCCATTGGAAATGGCAGCAGATAATCTAACTAAGCCTCTTCCTAAAAGCTCTCATCACTGGACTTGTTGTAAGTGCTGGGTATACCCATATACTCCGAATATACCCAAGTAACTCAGTGTAGTTCATGATTAATAAGCTTTTGGAGTTAAGGGGGGAAGTAACCCCCCATACCCATATACTCCGAATATACCCAAGTAACTCAATGACTACCCATATACCCAATTTGACAAACTCAAGCATATTGATTTAAGGTTCCATTTTATCAAAGATGAGGTTTCCAGTGGGTGTGTTCATCAGCAATTTGTTCCTCCATTGGAAATGGCGGCAGATATTCTAACTAAGCCTCTTCCTAAAAGCTCTCATCATTGGACCTGTTGTAAGGTGCTGGGTATACCTCCCCATACCCATATACTCCGAATATACCCAAGTAACTCAGTGTAGTTCATGATTAATAAGCTTTTGGAGTTAAGGGGCGGTTTTGGATTGCTGTAATACTACCTCCAAAAGCTAGCTAGAAGGTGCTAGGTATACCGTCCCCCATACCCATATACTCCGAATATACCCAATGAGTTACTTGGGTATATGGGTAGTCACTGAGTTACTTGGGTATATGGGTAGTCACTGAGTTACTTGGGTAGTTACTGTCGTCACTGAGTTACTTGGGTATATTCGGAGTATATGGGTATGGCGGAGGTATACCCAGCACCTTACAACACAGGTCCATTGATGAGAGCTTTTAGGAAGAGGCTTAGTTAGAATATCTGCAGCCATTTCCAATGGAGGAACAAATTGCAGATGAAGGCGCCCACTGGAAACCTCATCTTTGATAAAATTCTGTTAGTTGTTATGCGCTTCATGTAACTCTTTAAATATGTCGAGTCTTGGCAATACAACACACAGCTATCAAGTCTTGTTTTAGTTTCTTTCCTGCGTAAGCTTCTATCCCCTTGCTGGAGGACTACTTCTACTATGTTCTTCACGCACAGCTTTCCGCTTACGTCCGACAGCTCATCATTCAAGCAATACTTGATCAAGAATGCATTGCCTAATTGTAAATATTTATAGCATATAGAGCAAGGGGAAGCATCACAATAAACGGGGATGGATCTGAATTCTTATCTGCAAATAAATCCACACTCACTCTTAAACAGGAGTATTGGAAGTAAGACTGATAAGGTCTTGATTATGCCCGTTAATAACCGTCACGCACAACTCTATGTAAAGCGTGTATTCATCAATCAAATGTAACCAATTCACTATGAAAGCCTCCGACAAGAGCCAATGGATCTAGGAGGCAAGCAGGATGCATAGGACCCTACAGGTTCGGGTTCGAGGAATAGTAGGAGGTGCAGCGTCGCCAAGGAGAGATCAGCTTGCCTGAGATGTGGGTCCTGATTTTGGATCAGGATGAGAGCAAGGAAGCTCAAGAACGAGCAGGCACTTCATCTGTACGTCCTGCATAGAATTCACCCTCCAGCTTCGGCTGTCCTGTAAGGAATTCACCCTCCAGCTTCGGATCTGCAGCATATAGCACCACCATCCCTTCTCTGGCCTGAAGGAGGAAGAGGAGGAGGAGGAGGAGCTGAGAAGGAGCTCATAGTATTGTTATAATAAGAAGTGGTAGAACTCATGGAAGCCTCCGACAAGAACAGCTCCTGAATGGATCTGGGAGGCAAGCAGGATCCATACAATGCTACGGGTTTGGTTTGAGGAATTGCAGGAGGTGCAGCCTCGCCTAGGAGAGATGCGAGAGCTTGCCTCATCGTGGGTCGTGATTTTAAATCAGGATGAGAACAAGAAAGCCCAACAATCAGCAGACAATTCATCTGTTCGGCGTCGAATTCACCCTCCAGCTTCGGATCTGCTGCGGATAGCACCATCCCTTGCCCATGCAAAGCTCATACCCAGTCTACTAAGCGTACTGATCCACCTTCATTCGCTGACAACTCGTTGCTAAATTCTAACGCTCGCCTCCCACACGCTACCTCCAACGCCACCGCCCCGTCCACATCTGATGCTGCCGTCGCCTTCCCCGTCTCTGTGTATTCTGGCGCTATATACCCCAGCGTCCCTGCTATTATGGTCGTCTTTGGCATCCGGTCGTGCTCCACCAGTCTCGCCAGCCCGAAATCGCTCAGCCTTGCATTGAAGTCTGCATCCAGCATCACATTGCCCGATTTTACGTCCCTGTGGATCACCTGATACTCCCACTCTTAAGTGCAGATAGAGAAGAGCAGCAGCCAATCCGCGTATGATGCGAAATCTCCGATTCCAGTGCAGCAGGGAAGGCCCATCTCCTTGACTGAAGAGGAGCTTGTCGAGGCTTCCATTTGGCATGTAATCGTAAACAAGGAGCAGCTGTTCTTTGTAATGGCACCATCCATGCAGCTGCACGAGGTTGCGATGCCGAATGCGACCGATGATTGTAGGAATTAAGCCGTAAAGTCTTACATTTACACACACTTACGGTGTGATGCCGATTGGTGTGATGCCAACCGTCATGGGCACATCTATGTAATCGAGCTATCATCAATGAATATACAACGTTTTCTACTCGTATTCGCACAACTCTGTGTATTTCCACATGGTATCAGAGGCCAGCTGGGGCCCAAACCAGCCACGCTTTTGCCACAGGCATGGCCTGTTGATTCTCCTCAGTGAAGGAGCAAATGCAGATAACGCAGTCCTGCACAGAGGCAACCTCCCGCCCATAGAAACAGGAGAAGAGCAAGGCGAGATCCCGGCCAGAGGAGCATTAATAGGTGCAGGACACCAGCCCTCAAATAGTGGAGAAAATGGGCATGAAGATTCCAAAGGGCACAAAGGCATCCTCCGGCCCAAAATAGGAGATGACCAAGGTGAAAAGAAATCCCCTTCTAAACGGTGTGGAGCGATAATAGGCGTTGAAGATGGCCAGCCCACAAATAAAAGTCAGAAAGACCCAAAAGACGACATACCTCTGCACATACGTGACGATGCTGATGGCAAATTCGGACTCCCGCAATCATGAGGAGTGCAACGGCAAAGAAATCCCACCCTGATGCATGCCAAGCCCAAGATCATTCCAAAAGTCAAGAAGAAGAAGAATTCTCTTCTGTTGTGCCCGACAATTGGTGCACCCTTTCATCCTGGGACCAAAAACAGGATAAAGACAACTCTGACCGAGCCTGTAGTGAACCGCAAAACAGAACAGAAAATGGAGAGCAGGGAAGCACCAAAAAGCATTTTCTAGATGGGGCTGTTACCTTTG
Organism: Dipteris shenzhenensis; assembly: GCF_047967505.1. Classification (NCBI taxonomy): domain Eukaryota; kingdom Viridiplantae; phylum Streptophyta; class Polypodiopsida; order Gleicheniales; family Dipteridaceae; genus Dipteris; species Dipteris shenzhenensis. The sequence goes on from NC_141625.1 coordinate 15,057,989, forward strand.
CTGGCGATCAATATGCAGACAAAGATAGCAATGCAGGGATTGAATCAAAATTTGCTGTCCAAGCTTTAGATTTTGTAGAGGACCAAAACGCCGCACAAGCAAATGGATGGGCTGCACCTGACGAGAATGAAGATTGGAAGGATATCTCAAGAAAAGATGAAGGGCCATAATCCCGATCACAAACATCAATGTCTAGATGATGGAGGAGCGTACATTGACGATGGCTATAATCAATCGCATGTACGAGATGGCGATAAAGATTACGGTAACAACCTACACATAGTCAAAGATGCACATCCAGACTATGATCATCGTACAAAAGGGGACCCTAGAATTGATTACCGACATGAAAAGAATGATGAAACTGCAACTAATGATTCAGATGGCCACGATGAGGGCCTTATGGCTCACACAGACAATGCTGATCGGCGCAAATCTACAAAAGGAAACACTTTTGGTGCTAATCAACTCGAAGGAGACATCAGTGATGAGCATGCCGAATCAGAAGAAAAAGCAAATGGATAGATTGCTGCAGAAGTTGACGACAAAATACACGTACTTGGAGAACATGTTGAAGCAAATGTGCAATACAAGCTAGATCACGAAGTTGCTGAATCTACGAAGTACAGTGGAGTAGAGGACTACTTCCCTTTCTCTCGCTTGAGGGGGACTAAGGATGTATAAGCTCAAGAAATGGTCATTGCAGTAGTGCCATATATACTCGGATCAAAGATGAGAACCAAAATGATAATGTTACTGATAATTCATGCTATATTGGATCCCGGTTGAATTGAGAATTGCACTCACACTGTTATCAATTGGCAACTCACCCCCAAGTGAAAACTAGTGAATTACATACACAAAAGAGTTAAAGTTCTGACACTCACACTCTATTACTCATAAGACTTTTTGTCTTAAGGGGGAGTGTAGGAATTAAGCCGTAAAGTCTTACATTTACACACACTTACTGTGTGATGCCAATCGGCACAACCGTTGTCAACTGTCATGGGCACATCTATGTAATCGAGCTATCATCAATGAATATACAACGTTTTCTACTCGTATGTACACAACTCTGTGTATTTCCACAATCATGGTCACTTCTGCAACGGATTCTCGCTCCTTCTGCAAAGACTTCTTGTGGACACACTTGATAGCTACGAGATGCTTATTGTCGGACAGAATTCCTCTGTATACAGGACCAAATCCACCGCGCCCCAAGAGCTCATTGTGGCTGAAGTTACAAGTTGCCGAACTAAGGGGCTTACCACATGGGAAGAAATAGGATGGGAATGGGAAGAGGTGGTCCCAAGTGGTCCCATGTATATTTCTATCCTATTCTCATCCCACCATGTCTTAACAAAAAAAGAAATAGGGATGGGTTTAGGAGGAAGAGGACACATGGCATCATTTCATGTGTTTAGGAGGTGGGGACCACTTGGGGACAAGGATACATGTCATCCTTGCATGTTTTTGAATCCCTAAAAAAGGGGAACCCATTCTGGATGCCAAGGTCTAGAGGCCATGGTCTAGGATGGGAGAAAAAGTGGCTACTCCCATTCTAAATCCATCCTAGACCACTTGGTGTAGGATGGGAGTAATGATGACAAAAAGATTCCCATCCTAAACCCATGCTAGCCCCATCCATATGCTAAGGCCCTAAGTTGCTTGTAAGGGAATTTACGAGGTCCATATGCAAATTGGTGTGCTGGTCGCTTTACATCTAGTTCTCCTCTTTTGCCAAGTTAAACACCCTGCACCCATGCAACCAGTTACACATGGGATGCATAGACATAGTAGGATGACCATGACGGACACTTCTACCTTATTTGGCCTCAGGATATCCAGAGGCCTCTTTTCCTTGGACTTTGTCCACGGGAGCATGGACCTACGTCCCCATGGCTCCACCACCCTTCCACATACCTCGCCATCTTTCCGGGAGCCCTTGAACTAACAGTGATCGTATACCGAGCGTATACTGAGCATAGGAAACTTTCAATTCGTAGACAGGTTGGCAAATCTCCATCTACCTAATCGTTCACATTCCTCATCTCTCCTCTCCAGGGTTAGTCAATTAACAAATTCCATTCTCCTCTGTTCTGAGCACTCACTCCCTAGCGCCCAACTCATATGCTTCTCTTCTCCTCTGAGCGTTCCCTCAAACCTCCCGCTCCAGCATCTAGCTTTCCACCAACACACATTGAAGCAGCTTAGTGAGGACCTTGAATCCTCACATAGGACGTAGGAGACCTGAAGTGGCTCATCCACGATAAAGTACCTTGAATCTTCACATAGGATGTAGCTAGTTGCAGCAGTTGGAAATTGTACTTTGCGCATCGTTTCTCACCAGAAGTGGCTCATCTAGCTTCTTGGCTGTGCGCCCATTTTATTTTCAAGTAAGGAAAACAACCTTGCTTATGACTTATGCTAGGAAAACAACTGTGCTTATGGCTTCTCCTCCATCATTCACAGTCATTAGCAAAAGAGAGGTTCTAGTATACATTAAGGCGAATAAAGCTCCATGTGCACTTCATTTTCTGTAAATCCTCCCAGGTGAGCGTCTCCCCATGCTTTTTGGACTCAGATATCACCATTTGTTCTACAAAAGAGCAGAGTCAATCATTAATTATACGAGAAGATGTGTTTATACGAGAAGACCTTTGAGCTCAGTGGACTGCCCCACATCATCTCTGTCTTCTTTTGAGATATCAACTCCTCGAGCATCTTAACTAAGCCTAAGCGTGCTATATGTGCTTTATAATATCCAGCCCATACATTAAGTATATGTCTTAGCAGTTTGGAAACATTAAGAAGGGATTGGAATGGCAAAATAATGACTTAATTGTTGAACTTTTCCAGATATAAAACACTACACTAGTTCTAAAGCAAAGACTATCGACTTCTGCTTGATGTTGGCAGCACTTCACCTTGAAATGGAAATATATTTAGTGATCGCACTCTTTTGTTAAGCCTTCCTTCATGAAGTGATAGTAATAATGTCCTCTCAAACTTTGTGGAGACATAGTTGTTGTACGAGAAGAGTGGAGCAAGACTGAATGGACGAGCTTGTAGTAGTCATTTCTTTTTTGGTGAAGTGCTTATCTGATGCTTTAATGTTTCAATTATCTATCTCGAGTAAGCCTAGAAGTGCTTTGTGCAGAATCTTGTTCGCATACACCATGGCTTCCCCTACATCAGCTCTCTTGTGACCAACGTGCCTGTGCCCACTAAAAGGTCGCTAAATAAGGGCAAGCGGCCCATTGCGGAGGTTGCGAAGCAAATTATTGAACCTGCCACTAAATCACGATGAGACAAAACTGCACAGGGTTCCTTATCAAAGGCCATGGCATCCCCATCCGAGCCAGTATTGCCTCATGCCCCATACAAAATAGGTCGTTCGACAAATGAGGTAGGTTTGAATTTTGTTGTGATTTAAAACTCATGGATAAGCAAATGTTCAAGTATGAATTGATTGTAACAATGTAATTTCATTTTTGAATTGAAAATTCAATTTGTATGCATTATTGTCTTCATGCTTTCTTATGCACATGCACTTATACATATGTACATCTATAGTTATATATATGAATACCTACATATGTGTTCATACGTATATCTATGCATATGTACATACATACCTATACAATCACATATAATATATATATTTCAAAAATGTTTTGTATATGTGTAATGGAACACGTATGTTTTGTATAACTATATGTCTCTATTCTCTTGTAGAGTATATTTATATTTACATATGTGCCTATATTCCTATATATTCTTACATTTGTATCCTTACACATATGCACTTGTCTACATGCATATGTATAATTACATATGAGGCACTAGGATATGTGCTTATGTATGCTTTTTAAAGTAGACACATTGGAACACACACACATACAATTGCATGATTGCACTTACTGGTTGCTTTAGTACGAAGAGCACATATATGAAGACAATGTGAGGACACGGATTTGTAAGTTATGGTCATGTCGGAAGTGAAGTGGAGCACTACAGACCTATACTCAAAGCAAAAGATGGATAACCATAGTAAGGCTTCCCACCAATTATCACCAGTACTAGTTGGCCCAATGGGACGTGCTAGTTGTCTGAACAAGATGACCAAGAGAAATAACAATCAAGCTATTGATAATTTCATGCCTTCTGGGAAAAAAAAGACATCAAGGACTCCATATCATGACCGTGTTATGCTAAAGTTTTGAGCTTTTACGACACGGATTTGAACTTTTAATGTGTAACATGACCTCCCCCTTGCTCATAAGCTCAATGAAAACATATGTAGACTTGGGCACACCATCCAATAACTTGGGGACTCTAGATTGTATTGGCTCAATCATGATCCCTTCTTCATCAAGAAGGTTAACAAGGTCATCTGTGAGACTTGAAACTTGTCTAGTACCCCTCCATGTACCTTCTACTCTTTGAAGTTGTCTGAGTCGATCTCGAGTATCTCAACACCAAAGCTTACCTAAACAATATCAAACCGAGGCCAAGGGTGACATAGGGTTGCAAATGGATGAGCCCTTATCATCAGAACCTACCCCTCTAGTAAGAGGTGCTCGTGCATCTCCTAGAAAGCTATTAAGAGAGTTTGTATCGACACCAAAGCCAAAAATGCATTTGGCTCGAGAGACACGTGCTCAAAGTACTAGTCAACGATCACAATTATAGGAGGATGATGTTGGTCCATCCAGAATTCAAAAAATGGACCCTAATGAGGAAACTTTGAGAAAACAACATTGGGACCGTGTGTGGGAATCTGCAAGTATTATGGCATCCATGATTCATGAGTCCCTTTTTATTCATTTTCAGTCTTCTTCTTTTTGCTTGCAGCCAACTATGATAAGGACGCCCATCTTCGAATGGCACCGGAGTGGGTGAAATCATTTTATCTTATGTTGGTGCATGTCTTCCCCTTCTCTTATCGAGTTGAGAGATTTGACCCACTCTCCATTGGGACTACATTGCCACAAGAGAGTACCGATAATGGAAGTACATTGCCACAAGAGACTACCGATATTGGAAGTACACATGCTACTATCCCTCAGGGAAATAGGTGACGTATGCGACTTACACCCTCCCAAGCTGACCTCTTGTCCAAGGGATATTGAGATGTACATGCATGGGAGGAAGCCCAACGTATTGCCTTTGAGAGCATTGCATTATGGACTCGAGCATGTGTCAATTGTGCATAGGTCGGGTAATTAGGAGGAGATCCTTTATGTGCGATACATGAATATGCACTTCCACTTTGGAGACACCCTATGTGGCCCCAAGATTTAGAAATTTTTAATGAACAATATACTTTTTTGGTTCTTTTCATACAAAGAAAAGGTTTTGAATGTATACCTCCACATGTGCACTTAAGAATATCTATCATTTGATGTTCTTATTTACCTTTTGTTAATGTTCTTATTTAGCTTTTGTTTTGATGTTCTTATCTAGCTTTTGTTAATGTTCTTATTTAGCTTTTTTTTTGTTGTTCTTATTTAGTTTTTGTTTTGATGTTCTTATTTAGCTTTTGTTAATGTTTGTCAAGTCTTTGGGAGTTTGTTATTATTATTAATTAGTGTTTAATTCTTGCCATTAATTCCTCCCCATGTTTATGTAGGTTATTCTCAAAACAAAGGAGTTCCAGGTGCATCGGGATGCCTTGACAGGGAAGAAGTGGTATACGTGTTTGCTTCGAAATTGCTCCATGAAGGGTATTGAGATTCGCGATCGGCGGCCATTTAATAATCATAGGGTAAAAGAGCATACGTTAGCTCCCATGCCAGAGCTCCCAAGGGGACCTACCCCTAAGGGTAGATGCATTCCATGACATGTAGTCGATCGTAAACATCAGCAGCGCTCCATACTTCGCTCAGTAGATGAGGGGCTTAGTTATAAAAATGCTCGGCACCAAGCACAACATAGAGCTAGGGAGTCAGCAACATCTGCATGGGAGGATCTTATTCATAAGCATGGTTTGTAGAGACACTCTTCGATATTACAGAGAGTGGAGGACATGATGAGAAAGTGGGATGCACACAAAGAGGCAAGAATGGTTTCGGGCCCAGTATGGGTGGAGGCAACAGAGCTGGCTAAGCCTGGTACTGGCTAGAGCTGGCTCCTGGGCCACCTTGTAGGAGTTGGCGTCGGGTGGGGTAGTTAGGGCCAATAGGGGTTGCATTTGATACATGGGTTGGGGAAGGGACCTCAGAAAGCAACATTGGGAGGTATCATGGTTTCCCCACCTATGGCAGTGTGCATAGTAGAGTGCTGGCCTTGCCCTTAGGCGCAGGCACTCATTGGAAGGGTGGTTGCCATTGCATACCCCACACCAGACATTGTCTCATCATGGAAACAAGTCGGTGTTGCTCGATACTTCTTTGGAGGTCCCTGCTCTCCATTGCTAACCTAGTTGCTCCAACAAATTGGAGGCTAGCTCACTCACATCCAAGTTTTTAGGCTCGTTAGCCCCCTTTTTAGTTGACTCTACACTCAAAGACCTAACTGACGAGGCTACTTCAAAGGGGGCCGAGGCCTTGTCCAAATTCACTTTGTCCATCATATTGTCACATATATAGATGGCCACTTTGCTGCATAGATCAAAGGAGGTGGGGTTTTTTATTACCATGAGATGGTCATGCAGCTTTGGGTCTGATAACCCGATAAGGAAGCATGGCAATAGTCATTCTTCGCTCATTCGCTCATAGGGTTAGCAGTGGGCATTGAGGCGCTTAATCCTCACAATGTAATCCCTAAGGAATTCTTTGTCATTTTGTTTCACCCCATATAGCTAGTTGATCAGGTTGCATTTATGACCACTAGGAGCGAATCCCACAATAAAAGCCTTCCTCAAATTCTCCCAGTTGATCTTTTCCTTTGGGGTGAGTGCTCTATACCATTGACTTGCCTTGCCGTCTAGGCTAAGGCCGAATGCATTGGCCTCGCCTGGTGCACCAAAGGCTTCACAAATCTGTTCGAACCTTTCCACATGAGATACCGGGTCTCCTTCTCCATGGAACTTGGTCATCAGCTTGGAAATGGCTATGGGATGGCTCCTCGAGGGATTTGCCATCCCTGCAGCAAGGAACACTAGGGCGAGTGGTGGTGGTGTTGCCCCCCTTCCTAGGGCATTCACCAAAATATGCATAGGCTCATTAGTTCACACCGTTTGAGTAGCTAGAGGAGGTGGTGTTGTTGTGGGCTTGATGGTTCGCAGGGCTGGCCTCAGGCCTTGCCCAGGTGGTGGTGTCCATGTAGTCGCTAGTGTCGGCATCAGGACCGAAGCACCCATGGATGTGTTCATTGGTGCAACTGGTATAGATGGGAAGGACCGGACTCCCAGAGGTGGGGAGGTCCTAGGCCATGGTAGCATTGGTCCCATGCTGCTGGTGGAAGGGTGGAAACTGCGGCATCCCAAAGTTGACGAAGGCTAGTGGGGCCAAGAAGTTAGAGGGTCGTAAGGCATTCCACCTTGGAAGTTCCTAGCATCTCCTCCACTTGGGTCTTGTCTACAGAGTTCCCTCATCCATGGATCCTCATCATCCATGTTCTCCCATTGGGGGAGTCTGGTGTAAGAGGAGGAACTTGGATTGGTGAAAGTAGTGTCTGGCCCGGTTTGTGGCTCGGGAACAGTATGTTGCTGGCCTTCCCTTCCTAGGGACATGCCAGCAAAGGGGTTCTCCATGTCTGCCGACTATGTTCTTCCCAAGCGGTTGAACATATTGGAGAATGTACTTCTAAGCCTAGTTGCCACGGAAGGTGTAGGAGAGTTAGAAGAGGCTACACTCATGAAGGGGGCTTTCGATGCCTTGGAACCATGGGGACTTGCAGCGGGATTAGGAAATAGCACTGGGTGGTGCGATGGATGTATGGCATTGATTGGTGGGGAAATAGTTGCCACATGGTCTATGCGATTTAAAGAATGAACTATCCCCATGGGCATAGGGATATGGTATGACATCGGTCAATGGGAAAATGACTCAGCGAGATAGTATAGTGACGACAGCATAGTATGCAGACAACACTCGACAGTAAGATTTCACGGCGATGGGCAGTGCGATGTAGTAACACGATGACGGGGGGAAATGATTACGACTACGACCAGAGGGGTAGTTTCACCACATTGGTGGTGGGATAGTAAAATAGCAACGGTTAGCAGGGAACCACTATAGCACCAGTCAATGACCTGTCAGATTGGTGTGGAAGTAACTCTGACAAGCATTAACTCTGGGCGATGGGATAGACCGTGGTCAGGGGTTAGGTCAGTCAGGAGTGCTATTGTGTGGGGTCAACGATGTTTGACCGGCGGGATCTGGCTAATGCGCTGATCGGTGGGGAATTTGGTTGGTGTGGTACACTACAGTGTCGACTGGACGGGGTAATCAAATAGTTGCGTTGGCTGAGATTGAATGATTTTTGAGGATTTTGCAGTTTTTGTTCTTGTTTTTTTGCGATGGGGGGGTACTACACTACCTAATCTACCTACTCAATGAAAAAAACTTGAAAACAAACACTTTGTTGGAAGTCAAAATGCAAAAACTCAGAAAAGTTCCATTCTAGAGCATGAAACTACTTCAAAACTTGACAAAAATCCTTAGTTTTGTTGTTTTTTTTAAAGGTGATTAGACTACACAGACACCTTACCAATCAAGTTTACTATCTTTCTATCAACTTGAAACACCAAAAAGCAACCAAAACAAGCTTCCCAAGCTCAAAAATGGCATTTCTACATGAAAAAATAGATTTCTGTCTCTCTCTCTCTCTCTCTCTCTCTCTCTCTCTCTCTCTCTCTCTCTCTCTCTTTCCACCTCTTTTCTCTCCTACAACTCCACTCTAACAAGCTCCAAGTTAAGCTTGAGAACTTGTGCAATCGGAATATAATGAAGGGAGACAAGTACAAATGCAAAAGCATACCTTTTCTCCCCGACAACAGTGCCAAAAATGTAGTGTGGTCTTAGCACTGACTCACGTGTCATGGGGTAGTTGAAGATATGCTGACGGAGCTTCCACTCCCGGCTACTCCTTGTGGGAGTAATGCATAGCACAAGCCATCCGCAAGTGTCACTCAAGCAGCCTCTGGATTGTTGCAATGTGGTTTCACACAAGAAAGAGGGAAGGGGAAGAGGGGAGGGGAGAGGAAGAAGGGAGAGAAGGGAGGAGGAGGAAGGGAAGAAGGAGAAGGGAGTGAAGGGGGATAGAGTGACAACCACAAAGGCACTACAATGGAAACAAGAGAACACCCAAAACACTCTCTTGGAAGAGAAGAGGGAGCTTGTGTTCAAACTTGTGCAAACAACAATGAAGACCAAAGTCAAACTTTTGGCCTTTTATACAAGTCACCTTTTGAAGGGAGGGCCAACCCATTTGCTTTTTAGCACTCTCCATCATTTTACAACCATGGGCTCTTGGGCTCGTAGGGTGCCAAGGCATATTGCTATTCTTACCGACTCTCCCTACTAGCAAAAATAGGACTTGTGTTAACCATATTAAAGTGCTTGGGACAACAAACCTAGTGTTAAGAGCTAACCGGTTCCCAAATAGCACTTGTGTTAGCCTCACCACTCCTAGGCTCGGGTGATTTGGGGCTCAAACTCCCTAAGTGCCCTTACACGTTTACCTATTTGGGGTTTGAACCTCATGAATGTGGCTCAAAACTTAGAGCGACGAGGCTAGGCTTCCATGAGACACCCCATGACAACCCTAAATGTTGCTGGGAAGCCTTTTCTTCAAAATATTTGGGGATCAAACTCCCTGAGTTTGAGCTATACTCCTTTCATGGGACTATTTTTATTGGCATCACTATTTCTTGTAGATGTGGAGTTGAACAGTGCAAGGCGCATGCACTCTTCGTGGTCCAGAAGTTTTTATCTCATTGTTCCAACACCTCCTTGTTTTGGGTAGGGGCAACTGGAACATACAACTTGTGCATGTTGCCTAGAATCTTAGGCTTAGGGTATTTTGGGATCAAACTCCTTGAGTTTTAAGTTTATGCATATTCTGAGATTCTTGTTGCATTTAGGCACAATGACAATGGGTGAAACCCAATCAGTGTGCTCTATCGTATAGATGAATCTAGCATCTAGGAGTTTTTCCAGCTTGTCATAAACCATGGTGCCATATATAGGATTTGTGCGATAAGGTCCACATAGAGCACCTTCCCTTATAGATATTGTGTGTACTGCCACTTCTAGTGAAATACCTTTCATCTATTTGTATGACCATGCGAGGCAGTCGGGTATTCCATTAGGAGTGCTTTGAGTTTGGTTTCATCTTCTTCTCGAAGTTGTTTCCCAATGAAAACCAAATTTTCTTCCTCCCCTTTCAGGGCGAGGTTTATTGTGCGTGTTTTTGTCAGTCCCTCATAGATTGGAGTTTCTCCAACGCTATCAGTTTCTTAAAGTTCAGATTCCCTTAGTGGTCTTGGCATTGCTATTGGCACACTGCCACTTGTATAATTCTTGAAGTATTTCGGCACTTCTCGAAGATCGGCCTCTAATGGTGTTGAACTAGCCTGACATGTGCCATGTGTACTGGGTGGCATCGTTTCAGTTACCAATTTGTTAGACTCATTTTGACTTTCTTTTTCTGAAGTCTCTTGATCAAGCTTCATCCGCACATGTGGCTTATATTTCTGAAACTTCTTACGTTGGGAATTGTGGGGTAACTTTTCCACTGGTAAGGTGTTTCCAAGTAAGGGTTCATTTGCTGCGCATACTCCTTCCAGTCCCTCAGGGGACCATTCAAGAGGCGGAGGTTCTGATTTTGAGGGAGCTAACTTTGCAAGGTACAATTCGACAATCCTTGTTTGGACTCATTCGAATTCATTGAAGTGATTGTCGGCCTTGGCTTTTCTCTGATTTCCTCCAGCTTTCTTGCGAGATCTTCTGCTATTATTCAACTTTGGAGGTTCAACTTTTGGAAGCTCAACTGCCATTAGGGCATGCAGAATGGCTAAGTCATTATCAAAGATTTGATCTTCAATTTCAGCATTCTCAGCCTCTATTTCAAGGTCCCAAGGAAAATCTGAGTCATCATTGGTATGGGTACCTTCTTCAGGTTCCTTATCCCACTCGAGGTCAATCATAAACAATGGCATCTCTAGATCGATTGGTTCTTCATGTGGGAGTGGAGGATCTACCTATAGGGCCTTAGCATCTATCTATGAGAAGATGGGGTCTAATGAATGGTAGTTGTCGATGGTTGCCAATGTTTGTATCCAGTTATTGACATTGCTTTGTGAGTCACCTGCTATGGCATGTTGTTGCAAGGGAGTTGATTTGCTTGAGATTGTTGTTGAAGATGTGTCATCCAACGCTTTAGGCACAATTGGTTTAATAGCTCCTGTCCCCACATTTACCTTGACTACGGTGTCACAATTCTGGATTGTCAGTCTATCAACTCCCCAATCATGGAGGATGGATGCTTCCTGTAACCAAGGACGTCCCAGTAAGATTTGATAGGAATTTTTGGGGAGATCCAACATTGTGAATTGAAGGGAAAAGCGGACTCTGTGATCTTTGTGAACACACCATTCACTATTCCTAAGGGTTTAGCCTGTGAATCATCGGCAAGGCATATGTTGAAATTAGCCTTTTGCATTGGTGGGAGACCCCATTCTTTGTAGAGCTCCTTTGATAGGACATTTACACCTGCTCCACCATCCACTATGGTTTGGACTTCATTATATGCCTTGTAGATCAAAGGCACAGTAATGTTGCATATGTCATCTCTCTCACCCATCGACACAGGGATATCTTCTAAGTCATTCATAGGTGGAGGGGGATTTGTGATTTCAATCCATCCTTTGAAACTTTCCCAGAGATTGGGACAATTCTGTAGGAGGATTCTGATGGGAATTGACACAGGGCAACTCAAGATGCTAGAGAGTGTGGCTCCTTCAAGTTGACGTGCTGGTACATTATGTTGTGGAGTGTGTTGTTGGAATAGAGGCTCGAGTACAATATTACTACTTTGTGGGGCCAAGTCATGGATTGGGTCTTGAGCTTGTTTCTTAGCCTCAAATTGAGCTTGTTCATTTTGTACCCGTTGTTGAAGTGCCTGAAAATGAGCCTTCTCCACCTCTGCATTTGGGTATGGAGCTTCTTTTATTTGAGGCTCGGGAGCCGATGTGGATGAGTTCGACTGCTCATTGCTTGGCGGAGGTGGAGGCACTTGTGCTTTCTTTTTTAGAAGTCGCTTTGGATGGATTGGAATGTTAGGGTCCTTGGTGGCCTTTTTCTATTGGCGTGTAATTACATTTACAGGTTGTGATATTACACTTGTCAGACCCAAACTTTGATGGTCCACCCTAATGATGTTGAATGGGACATCAGGCTTAACCTGTGTTTATTCTAGGCCTTTATTTTTCATGGAAAATCCATACAGGCATGTCCTATGCCACAATCTCTATAGAGGGGTTGGAAAGTAGCTGGGCTACCATGATGAGGGCACTCTACAATCCGGTGATTTTCTCCACAACTGTAGCACTTGATTGGTGCACGACACGTGTTGGGACGTACTTGATTTGCATAAACTGGTATTAGACCCTCTACACCTTCTACATAGTACACTGGGTACTTTGCTTCATACTCAAATGGCGAGTCTACTTCCTCGGCTTGTAATTGATGTATTGGAACTACTTGAGGAGTTGGATTTGGTGCTCTTGGATATGGTTGTGGATTCGGATTCCTGAGTAGTTGTGGGACTTGTGTTCGAATGGGAACAAGATTTAGCCTCGGACCTGGGGGTGCTTGTGCAAGTGTCGATTGCCTGTATGCTGGCATGGGTGCTGATTGGTATTGTTGAGGTCGAGGGGGGTTGTTGCGCATGTCGAACATGCAATTGTTTTCATCATGGCCGCTGATGACATAGATATGGCACCACAACCTTGGTGGTGGATTTGCTTGTGCAGTGATCCTGGCTCTTAGGATGAGGCACTCATTTGCTATATGATTGGCCATGCAGTGTAGACACCAGACATTTTCTCGCCGTGGATATGCCTAAGTTGGCAGATGAGACAAGTGAAGTTTTTGTTCCAAGGCCTGCATCATGTCTTCTTTCAACTTCATGGTCATGGCCTCTAGGTGATCTTCATTTGATGTTTCAGCAGTGACCTTTGATTTGCCCTTTTTTGAGTGCTTATTGTGTGTACTAGATCTACCATCATCACTGCTAGTGTTTGAGTCGGTCATGCCATCCTCGATGTCAATGGCTGCCGCATGAGTAGCACTGAATGTTTCATAGCTGCTTATCTTTTTCATATCCTTTTGGATTTCTTTCTTAGTCCTGCAATGGACCATGCCGTGAGGTACTTTTCATTTGGGTGTGGGTCACATTTGGCAATTAATCTTTTCATCTTACAGCGGCCTTAAGGTGAATGGTCTCGGAAGCTAGGAGCAATTATCATCGCAAATATGGACCAATCCCATAGTAGATCACCTTAATATTTTTAATTTAAAAAAAGATCGTAATCCCTTTAAAAACACACAAGTATTGAATGTAATCCTCTATTCGGGGAACGTAATCCCATTTATACACACTTTAGGAAGTAATCCATTTACACAGTTGTTGGCTGGCTGCTAGTTTATCCTCAACCAACACTGCAGATTCTCTACCTCCATTGGCATGCACACCTTACGAATCCTCTCCTGATAAAGAAGAAAAGCGTTAAACACCAACTTGCTGTGTTAGAGACGCCAAATCAAGCACCAAAGATGCATGATTGAGCTTAAACACATATATCCGCATTATACTCCCACGACAAAGCTAACTGCACCTCGTCTGTTTTCCTTACCTGCAGGCTTCTAATGGAGGAATGTATCATGATAAGCATGACGAAGTGCGTTTTGAGACAAATGTAATGTCCTTTCTGCACAACTAACTTTTGTTCATCTCATGTTTCTAAATGTGATCCTTCCTTACCTTGCGGAAGATACATGACACGAAATGGGAAGATGTATTTTTCCCATCAATCAATGTTGTCAGTTCTACGGCTAAAAATTGGCTTTCAAAGGGCTCACAGTTTGATAAAGTCACGTCTTTCCCAGTCATTGAGAAACTGATAAAGGTTTTTGGCTTGGGCTATGATGCAGCTACTTTGTTGACGACGTGCTTGTGAGGGAGCTCAAATACATACTGAAACTGTGCCAAGGCGTCAGCCTCAAACAGCCTTCAAATAGGCCACTGGATATTCTGAGGTGAATGGAAGGATGAGGATGAGTAATCGCTGCATCAGGGAGCTGATTGAATCATTTGCTATGGGGAGCACGGGAGGATGAGGAATCACGAAATTAGAGGAGGTAATGTGGTTGGTAGGTACAGTGGCTACAATTCAAATTCCGCGTATGCTTCTGCTCCACGTCGTATGTCTATGTAATGGACTTCTACAGCTCCAGCTACCAAGAATAGCCTGCTCATTCCGGTGGAGGGTGGTGGTGGAGCCATGGATGTAGGTCCATGCTCCCGTGGACAAAGTCCAAGGGAAAGAGGCCTCTGGATAACCACCCTTTTGCAAGTTAAGGTCTTACTAATGAAATCAGCTTCCCCTATGCGAAATTCCCGTGGGATCAATGAGGATTTTTTTGGCAGCACATGAGACAATATCGGCTTGAATTCCGTCAATCTCTAAGAATTTCTAAAAGATATCACCCTTCCTCCTATTTTTGACCAAGAGGATTTGCCTTAGCTCACACTTTCTAATCCTCTTTGCCTCCACCTCGAAGTCCGTAATGGGCTTCAAGCACGCCATTTGAATGGTATTCAACTTGCTATATCTTGCTTTGCCGCATGATCGTCATGGAGACTACCCTTTTATATCTTTCTTGCACCCTTCTAGATGTGCACACTAAGGGTCTTACCACATGGGAGGAAATTTAATGGGAATGGGAAAAAGTCGTCCCAACCATGATCAAATGTATTTTTATCATATTCCTTTTCCACCATGTGCTAACAGTCAAGAGAACTAGGGTGGGAGAGGACACATGGCCCATCATTTCACGTGTTTAAGAGGTGGGGGACAACTGGATACATGTCATCATTCCATGCTTCCAAATCCCTAAAAAATGGGATCCCATCTAGCTGCTACCTTCTAGAAGTGCACAACACTAAGTCGTGTCTCCTCCTTACACATGTGAGTTCAAATGTGTAAATTGACTTATTCCTATCTTGCCTCTTTCATCAAAGAAAGTCTCTAAGATCAATATTCTATCCAATGGAAATTAGTTGTGCAAGTCCTTAGCATGCATGATGCAAAAGGTGCCATGAGAGACTATTTCAAAAACACATGCAACATTAATCCATGTTATGAGTCATGACGCTTTCTTGCAAAAAGACATTTTTGTTTACCCACATAAAGTCCAAACCACCCAAATGTCTCATAATCAAATTGTAAAGCACTTGTTGCACTTCTATCTAGTATTAGTAGATTGTTTGTGTTTTAGCAAGTGCATTAGAATACCTTTCTTTGTACATTCTGCATGTTTAAAGCTTTTCAATGGTATGATATCTCCTCAATTCTTTATGGGGTGATTTATCACAAGTAGGCTATGGAATAAGATTGGGAGGAAGGCAAGGGACATATGGTATAAATGGCTCTTTTAAGTTCTCAAAACTATCACCTGAAGTTGCCAAAAAATGAGTATTTTGAGCATAGGGTGTCACTATATCTTTTTTAATGAGGTGTAGTGAAGAATATTACTTGAACTAATAGGGGTAAAGGCACGAATCATACTAGAATGTGCCAATAAGATTATGAGATCATATGCCTTATTATACATGATATATCATGCCTATTAGGGGCCTATTATAGCTTTAATAGAAGCTATGAAAGTAAATAGAATTTAAAATTGAATATACTAACATCATGTTATAGTTTAGTAAAAGATCACCCACTTGGTCTCTCCTCATTCAAAGAATTCATTTTGGAAATAAATTAATTAGGGATTTATTAGAGCTCCTATTGTCACCTTGATTTTGTTATGAAGTGAGAAAGGTTGGCATACAAACAAAGTGATGTGGATAAATAGATGGTATGTAAGCAATGAGGGTAGGATTTTTGGGAGAGCTGCATAGGATATTGACATATGAAGAAAAAGAGGGTTAATGCTAAGGAAAATCTATGCAAATGCTTAAAGAGAGGCATGAAGGATATAATGATATGAAGAAAAAGAGGGCTAATATTAACGAAATCTTGCACGAAAATGCTTAAAGAGGCATGAGAGGAGGTTTCAAGGAAAAGAGAGTAGGGTTTTGACACAACCAACAAAGGAATGGTAATGCTATCTCAAGACGACTACATGGTAGCTCATTTTTTATGCCCCCCCCCCCCCCCCTCTCTCCCTGATGATTTCTATGCCTTAGAATTTCTTTTGCATGTGTAGCTCAAAAGAATTTTAAGTCACCAAATTTGTTGGTTAGCATGTCGGTGTGTTTGTCAGTAATCTCATGGATATGCCTATCAGTATAATTTTTTGTATGCATGCTAGTATAATCATCGGTATGTATGTTATGTAAGTGCACATATTGATGAGCATATTGACACTAGCATCATCGATGAAAATTATAGAATTTATTTTCAATAGGACCAAAAATCATTTTGACATGCAAGTTTTATCATTTTGAAGATACAAATTTTAAGAACATGTACACCAAGTTTGGGATCAAAATACTCATATATCCATGGTATAACTTAATATATGAATTGAGATATGGGTGTCGTTATGGGTGCCCATACCAATGTTAGCACTCCCAGTAAAATTATAGAGATTAGTTTGCAATAGGACCCATGTTCATTTTGATATATGTTGATGCTTGGGTTAAGGCCAATAGGAGCACAGGTTAAGGCCAATAGAAGTACGGTTATGGATGGTATTGAGTGCTATCTCGCTTAGAGGTGGTGGACAAGAACCACTCGTAGTTTAGGGTGCAGATGATTATGGGCAATCTAGCCAATGGCGAGTAGTGGTGTGGCGCATTAAGTGCGATACATTTTAGAAGGTGGTTTGCTTAGTAGAAAGGACCTGTAACAAGGAGAAAGGTAGAGTGGTGTTGTTAAGAGTACTCTCCCACTCACCTAAGCTT
Source organism: Dipteris shenzhenensis (assembly GCF_047967505.1). Lineage (NCBI taxonomy): Eukaryota > Viridiplantae > Streptophyta > Polypodiopsida > Gleicheniales > Dipteridaceae > Dipteris > Dipteris shenzhenensis. The sequence goes on from NC_141625.1 coordinate 15,075,080, forward strand.
GCTAGGTTAGGAAGTTATTATTGAGTTTTCATTGCAAGTTGAGGCATCTTGATTATAAAGAGTATAACAATACAAGTTGATTTCTTTGTCTACTCATCCATGGTATTGTGTTCTCAGTATTGTTGGACTTTCTAAGTAAGGAGAAGTTGGTTCTCCAGTCACCATACGGTTCTTCCCTTCAACAACTATCCCCAAACTCTACGTGTTTAATGTTGGCATCTATTGTCCCCCAAGCACGTTCCCCAAGCACGTTACACTAAGGATTGCAAGAACGAGCATCTTCAGTGAGCATTGTGTTGAGATATGGTGCCATGAGCACATAGATTAAAGGATAAGGTATGGTATAGGAAAGAAATAAAGTAGCCACCCTAGGATGTGGACTACATGATGTGGAGATGTGGATTGAGGATATCCACAAGGAGAGATCTAGATCAGAGGATCCAACAAGTGTTGACTATTCAAAGGGCACTCTCTATATAAGAGGCCTATCACGTATTGTTGAATACAAATTGCAAGAGAAATGCACATTCACTCAAGATTCTGTTTATGAGTCCAAGCTAATCTATCTTGGAACCTAATTGACTTGAGGTACATGTCATGAGCACTCTCTTCATCATGTTTTCACATAGGTTCCATCCACCTTAGAGCACTCCATCAATCTTGAGGCACGCATGTTTTGTCATGGTATCAAAGCTCCCTTACCATCCGTTGAGGCATTGCGATCCTTGAGAGAGATATATATATATTTTTGTCTCATATATTTTCGTCATTGTGATAGAAAGATTTGCTGAGAGGTCCTGAGTTTGCTCTATTATTTGAGAGAGAGAGACCGAAGCTCTACCTACACCCATCTCCAGCAAGCAATCTCCAAACGAGCAACCTTGGAAATGACCGCAAAGCTCCCGCTTGCTCCATTAACTTCAACGTGTCCTCCATCAACTAGCCCGACGGCCTCCAATCTCTAGTGCTCTAGCTTCTACTCTTCACTACCATGGGCATAGCTCCAAAGATGACCCTTTCAACTGGCACACCACAACACCCTTCCAACCGTTCGAGTGCTCTCCATTAACTAGGTACTTAGGTGCTTCGAAGCGGCTCCTGCCACACAAGTATAGCGCGGTGAGGAGAAGATTCAACTTTGCCACTAGAACCTATACGAGAACTCCTCCGACGAATGCAAACTGCATGAATGTGGGAAAAGCAAGTAGATTACTAGTTGCTCCTTGCTATGTTTGAATTAGTTAGCATAGAAGTGATCTTCTCGATGACCTCCTTCTTCCAAGGCCAACCTCTACGCTCCATGTTGCCTCGCAGTTTTGAATGTCCGTGTTGCCTCTGTCCCAACATGGACTTAGGTAGAACAGAATGTGTGTGTAGAGTAGCAGCAAAGCTCTGCTTGTATTTGCATAAGGCTAGAAATAATCCCTCTTAGAAATCCAACTTGCATGTTGTACATGCAAGTTCTACATGCAACTCCTACATGCGAGTTGTACATGTGAGTTCTACATGCAAGTTCTACATACGACTTCTACATACAACTCCTACATGCAACTCCTACATGCGAGTTGTACCTACGAGTTCTACATGCAAGTTCTACATACAGCTTCTACATACAACTCCTACATGCAACTCCTACATGCAAGTTCTACATGCGAGTTCTACATGCAAGTTCTACATACAACTCCTACATGTAACCCCTACATGCGAGTTGTACATGCGAGTTGTACATGCAAGTTCTATATACAACTCCTACATGCAAGTTCTACATGCGAGTTGTACATGTGAGTTCTACATGCAAGTTCTACATACAAATTCTACATACAACTCCTACATGCAACTCCTACTACGTGCGAGTTGTACATGCGACTTCTACGTGCGAGTTGTACATGCGAGTTCTACATGCAAGTTCTACATATGACTTCTACATGCAACTCCTACATGCAACTTCTATATGCAAGTTCTACATGTAGAGAGAGAATGTGTTAGCAGAGAGAGAGGCTCTCCAACTTGTATAAATACCCCATAATGGAATGAAGCCCACACTCTTTGGGGCATTGTGTTGAGTTCTACTTTGGTATTCTAAGCAATTGTCTCAAGTGTCCATGCTTCCTTGCACTCCACATCCAAAAGCGTGTCCTAACCTTGCAACTCCTCCTCCCCTCTCCTCCAACCTTGCAACCCATCCTTTCCCTCTCCTCCTCCCTCCTCCCTCTTCCTCCCTCCTCCTCTCTCCTCCTCCCTCCTCCTCCTCCTCCTCCCTCCTCTCTCTTCTTTTCCCCACGCTCTTACACCTTCTTCCTCTCCCACTCCTATGCTCCCCCTAAACCCTTTGTTCCTCAACCCTTAAACTCCATGATCTACGAGGGAGATGAGTTCTCCACCATGTACTCTACCCTGAACCTTGGATCCTCTGTCTAACCCTGGAACTCCTTCTAAACCTTGGAACTCCTTCTAAACCTTGGAACTCCTTCTAACCCTGGAACCTCCTTCTAAACCTTGGAACTCCTTCTAAACCTTGGAACCTCTTCTAAACTCTGGAACTCCTTCTACCCGTGGAACCTCCTTCTAAACCTTGGAACTCCTAACTCTGGAACTCCTTCTAAACCTTGGAACCTCCTTCTAACCCTTAAACTCCTCCTAAACCCTGCAACCCCCAATGAAGATGGAGTCTTCATTACCTCAATCATGATGATACACGTTCCTTTTACACATGCATGCACTTTGTTTTCTTACCACACTTAAGCCTACGTCTCTCACCAGAACATGACTCAAGGTTCTAAGCTACGCATATACTACAACCGACAACCTCGATATATCTGTAGGTGACAAAAAGCCTCAGAACCCTGCATACTAAGAGAACCTTGCTCTTCCTACAAAAGCCATAGGAAAGATCCAACATTTGGTGCTGCTGCTAGGGAGACTAGCATCTCAAGTAACGAGTAAATATACGCATGTATGTGTAAAAAAAACAAACTACTTCGAACTTTCACGAACATAACACTCAAGGGCAAGGAGAGTAAATTTTTCTTTCCATTTCTAGCCAAACATATCAACCCCAAGCATCAACCTTGGATTACTACCTTAAGAAATTTTCTTTATTTCTTAAATAGAAGCCACTTGATAAACAATCAGGCTAGGTAGTGGACACGAATGCCTAGAGCTTGCAGTTTTGATCATTTCACCTTTGTGCAGAAGAGCAAACCGAGCTATCCATAAAAAGTTACGGCTTAGGAAGAGTTTAGGGTTTAACCCTAAACCTAAACTCATTTCCTATAAAAACCCACTCCACCCCCTCATTCTTCATCTTTCACATTTTGCCTCCATCCTCTTCTTCATTCTGAGCCCTATGCAAGACACTCCTCCCTCTCCATCGACCACCACCTTACTCCCATCCTCACATGGAAAGTGACTTTGAGCCCATCTCACAGCGATAACCTAGCCATCCACCCACCGTCCATTATTCCTCAACAATCTCGTTACATCAAGAAAGACTTGGAGAGCGTTCAGGTGACCACCTCTTCCTCCCTTTGGATTTCTGTCCATCAAGTTTTTTTTTCTTCTCTCTTTTTTCCCCCTCCCATTTTCACCACCCCCTCCCCCCTCCATCTCCAACACCCCCTCCCCCCCTCCCCCTTTTTCCCCCCTCCATCTGCACCACCCCTTCCCCCTTTCCCCCCTCCATCTCCACAACCCCCTCCCCCTCCCCCCCCCTTCCATCTCCACCACCCCGTCCCCTCTCCCCCCTTTCCCCTCCATCTCCACCACCCCCTCCCCCCTCCATCTCTACCACCCCCTCCCCCCTTCCCCCCTCCCCCCCTCCCCCCTCCATCTCCACCACCCCCTCCCCCCTTCCCCCCTCCATCTCCACCACCCCCTCCCCCTTTTTCCCCCCTCCATCTCCACCACCCCTTCCCCCTTTCCCTCCTCCATCTCCACCACCCCCTCCTCCTTCCCCCCTCCCCTCATCTCCACCACCCCCTCCCCCCTTCCCCCCTCCATCCGCACCATCCCCTTCCCCTTTTTCCCCCCTTCATCTCCACCACCCCTTTCCCCTTTCCCCCCTCCATCTCCACCACCCCCTCCCCCTTCCCCCCTCATCCCTTGCCCCTCCATCTCCACCACCCCCTCCACCCTCTGCCCTCCATCTCCACCCCCTCCATCTCCACTAACCCCTCCCCCCTTCCCCCCTCCATCTCTGCCACCCCCTCCCCCTCCCCCCCTCCCCCCTCCCCCCTCCACCTCCACCACCCCCCTCCCCCTTTCCCTCTCTCTCTCTTTCTTTCTCTCTCTTTCTCTTTCTTTCTCTTTCTCTCTTTCCCTCCCCTCTCTCTTTCTTCTCTCTCTCTCTCTATCTCTCTCTCTCTCTCTCCTTTTCTCTCTTTCTTTCTCTTTCCTTCTCTCTCTCTTCCCCCCCCTCTCTCTCTCTCTCTCTCTCTCTCTCTCTCTCTCTCTTTCTTCTCTCTCTCTCCTTTTTTCCCCCCTCTCTTTCTCTATCCTTCCCCCTCCCTCTTCTCTCTCTCTCTCTCTCTCTCTCTCTCTCTCTCTCTCTCTCTCTCCTTTTTTTTCCCTCTTCTCTCTCTCTCTCTCTCTCTCTCTCTCTCTCTCTCTCTCTCTCTCTCTCTCTTAGGTATGGGTCCTTACCACGTAGTTGAGATCACCCCCCAAGGGGCGTGCTGGATAGCCACCCTTGATGGGACAAAAATGGATGGTTACATAAATGGAAGCAAATTGAAAAGATACTATGGACCACTCATTATCCCTACCCTTCAAGCCATGCATAGAGAAAAAGAGCTCAAGGCAGAGGTGGCCAAGATGAAGTGTGAGGCCATCGAGGAAGCCAGAATCCGTAATGCTAAGATCCAACAGCGTAGACAGATGACCCTTTTTAAGGCAATGATTGAACAGATTCAACTAACATGTGAGCTAACAATAGAGCTAGCCAGGTTGCTTGTTTAGCTATACAGTTACCATGCATGTGCATCAAAGCACTCATGGACCCCGGAGCAAGCCACAATTTCATCTCCCGAGAGGTATGGGAAAAGCTGTAGGTACCCCTATTGCCTCAATAAGAGCTATAAATGGCCAACTTCTGCAGACCTTGGGTTATGTAAATCTAAGTCTAATGGTTGTTCACCAAGCTATGGATATACGCTTTTATGTTCTCCCTTTAGAAGCCACCAAAGAACAGATTATTCTAGGAAGAACCTGGTGCTGCGCCGTCAATTGCCAAGTTGATTAGCATGCTCGAACTACTTCTCTTACCAATGGTGGTCAAACAACAGTAGTCCTGCTATATAGAGACCAAGGCCCCCCTCTTCGGCCTTGACCTCACTGATGCACGTTAATGAATCGATGCGACAAAGATGACTGGATGACCCAACTTCTACCAGCACACCGCCCCAGGGTCCAGCTTGAAAGGAGCACAAAGCTCACTGCAGTGGTAATCCAAGGCCATGGTGCGCTCAACCCATGCCATCATCCTCTGCAAGTACAAGATGCTATCCTCACCGCCTAACATCACTTCAATCGCAACCGATGCCCAAAGAATGGTGACATAGCAGCAACAGCTCCAGCCATCTCAAGATCGCTTCCCCCATGCACAAGCACTACTCAGAGGAAGCCGTATGCTCACGCCTCATCCACTGCCACACATCACCAACAGCTCGAGCGGCCAAGGCAACAAAGTCACCTGGATCCAAAAGAAGGCATTGCTAACCCCAAAAGCGATGAAGGCAGCACCATAAGGACCTGTGTCCTCACAGGGTTTAGCACCACAAGAACCTGCCAACGATTCAGACACACCAAGCCAGCCTCAAGGTACCAAATACGAAATGGTGCCACAAGTGGTTCGACTTAACACAAGCATTGCCACCACGAGTCGAGGGACCCCTCAAGATCTGAATTTCACCCCACAAAGAGTCACACAAGAACCTCACCTTAGGGACGACTACTCGACGTTGGAGCCAGCAATAGCAATAAGGTCTGACACAAAGGTGCCTCTGGCATCCAAGGTAAAGAACAAACTAGACACATACTCTGCATGGCTCCTTACTCTTCACTATGCTGCAGTATAGCATCCACCTCCACCGCATTCATCATAATCATCACATCTAGATCTAGGTGAGTCAATACATTAGCATCTCACCTGACACACCAGCAGCATGCTAGTCCCTGTCGAGCACACCACACGTGCACACATGGTTAGCACTGGGTGACTAGGGTCCGCTCCTGCATTTTTTATAAGGGCTCATGTTCTCACATGCTGAACTCCTTGTCATGTCGCACAACACAAGTGCAATCCACTCCACCCACATTTCACCCACCCCACTCCCCTTTCCTTCTTTTTTTTCTTATTTTTCCACAGTCACTACAACACTGATCGTTGCTGAAGAGTTCACCACTGATCGTCGTTGAAGAGTTCACCACCGACCATCGCTGAAGCTTTCACCACCGATCATCGCGATCACGATTCCCATCAGATCGTCGCCATCCAACATAGTGACAATATCACCATTTAAATACTGCACCAGTCGCGGCCTAACAAACTTTGCATCGGACCGTCGCCATCAAATTTAGCACCGACCGTCACCATGCTAGTATCTCGTTGGTCAAGGGGATAGAAATCTATAAAAGCAAGCCTACCCCGCCGGGTCGTCGCCATAGTTGTTGCAGCCAAACTCTGTCAAAATTATATAGAATTCTGATAGTTTCCTACCCACTTCTTCTCCATCCCCACCAGCAAATTGATGTCCTCTTGTTCTTCCTCATCCATCGATTCCCTCATCATGCAACTTCCACTTTTGTTTGCCATGGAGTCTGAACATGAATTTTTCGAATTCGAGTCACACCTAGACCTCCACCTTTGCCCTATTCCAAAGGCCACGGGTCCCTCAGATTCCCAGAGCACTCCTTTGGCCACAATTTGAATGCCGAATGCTAAACATGCAACTTAGGAAGAGCCAGCCACAGCAGGCACAACCCCCACGAAAACACGAAAGTGCACCTCGGTGCCCATCGTGGGCGAATACAAGGTCGTGCATTCACAAGTGCACTTGCCATTGGGAGAAACGTGGCTCCAAGAGCTAAATGCTTGCGTGATCCACTCATGCTTTGCCTTCGAGGGACGGGACCAAGGATTCCATATTCACATAATCACGTGAATTTTTTTATGATTACGTGTCGTGATGATGTATTTCGCACATTCATGGTTACAATCACAACTTTGCACTATTAGGTGGCCTTGACCTAGAAATCGGATACATACCGATAGTATCTAGCTACCAGTGGTAGTGGTGGTAATAGTACCACCGATAAAATGACACATTATTATCGGTGGTAACTGTGGCCATGGCGATACTTTTATTACCACCGGTGGTTGAAGTATAATTGTTGGTAGCAGTAGTACAACCGACAGTATCCATACTTTTACAGCCGGTGGTAGAACTTCTACCGATGGTTATATTTCAACTACCAGTAATAGTACTACCGCCCGAAGATATATGCTAACCACCGGTGTCATTGTCTACTAGCAGTGGATTGAGAAGAGGTAAAAATCCTCCTCTCTCCATCTCTTGGCCGAGGGGCCTTGTCTAGGACGTGGTTCCTGGTCCCGCGTCCTGAATAGGATGGGGGGTAAGTTGGAACCACGACCTGGTACTAGGTTTCCTTGGGGGAGCTTTTCAAAATTTTAATGAAATTATCTTGCATTTCTTGCATGCATGCATTGAAATGAATTTTTTTATGAAATTATCTTGCATGCATGCATTAAAAGCAAAATTTTTACGAAATTATCTTGCATTTCATGCATGCATGCATTGAAAGAATCATTTCTTGCATGCGTGTACACTGCATTTCATGTAATTAAAAAATTTGCATTGAAATCTTTTGCATGAGTGCATTGAAATCATTTGCATGCGTGCATTGAAATCATCTACATTTGCATTTCATGCATGCATAGGGTGGGGGTTATTGTTAGATGCCTGCCTACTCACTATTGTGTGGCAAACTGGAGCTATTTGCTAGTGTCATGCGAGAAAGATTTCTGCACACACACAGCAAGATCTAATCACAAGCATGGCCTCAACCGCCGGCACTAAGCGAAAAGTAGGGTAAGAGCTAAGTAAGGGTGAGCGCAAGAGAGTGATGAGGAGAATTCGGGATGCCTTTTTTATTAGGGTGTGCAACATCAAGGAGAGTGAGATGGAATCAACCGTATCTAGTTGAGAGGGAGTTAGCACTATGAAGAGGAGGATTCTTGGCGATGCTAAGACCAGTTTGTAGTCTAAAGGTCAGGATGACCTTGTGAGTCGGGTGCAGTGGGAGACAGATGTCATGCTTTGGGCTAATAGCTTTATTGGGAATGTAGATACCTGCGCAATGGAAACCCTACTCTTGCACAAGAGTTTGATGTCTTCAAATTGACACAATGGACGAGTGTATGGGCCAAGCACAAGAGTAAGGTCGTTGCATCAGATCGCCATGTCATAGTGGCTAAGAGCTGGGAAAAGAAGGCTGTAGCAGCTTATGGGTGAGCTACATCCTTGGCTGCAAGAGAAGAGCAGTCAACCTCTACACCCTCTCAACCATTGAGAGGTGATGAGGTTCAAAGGGCACAACACCTGGCTAGTAACATAGACAGAGTGTCATTCTTGGCCTATGTCACAGAGAGGGAGATCCATGTAGGTGAGAAAATTGGCTCAGGATCTTATGGCACTATTTTTAAAGTGTGGTTGGTAGGAGTTGCAAGGTTGCCATATCACGTGGAATATGCCAAAAAGAATTACAAGGGCAATATTGGGACGTGTACACGAGAAGCAAGGAGAGAACAACTCATGCATATTTTACACCCATTCCTTGTACGTGTGATCGTAGCACAACCCAAGAAAAGCCACTGTGGATCATCACACCTAACTTTAATGGCGATAGCTTGTTGCAGTTTCTTCAGATTCTACCAATGGACTAGGGCAGGTTCACATGCTACTTCCACCATGTTCTAAGAGGAGGAGTGCATCTGATGGCCACAGCAAGCGGGGAAGTCCCATCTACATTGGAGAGGCTTGCACCCGATCTACAAGAAGTAGCCTTAAGAGGAAGATATACATGCCATGCAAATACCTATGCATTGGGATGCATCATTGTTGAGATGATTCAATTTTTTGAAGATGCCTGGGGTTACCTTGAGAATGATCAAAAAATGCCTCCCTCTCATGTTGTTAATGCCATTAAATGTCATGCACATGAACAAATGATGCATCGCATTGCCGATCACAGAAAGCCACCTGCAGAGACTAGTGATTTGTTAAAGAGAGTGGAATGTGAGGCAGAACTGGCTATGAGGCCTATGGAAGAGATGTCTCTTGCCCTTAGGCTTGCAACATAAGCCACTTTTTTTGCCTTGTAATATTTTTGAGACACCATGTGTCTGTCAAACTTATTGTAATAAACTTATTGTAATAAACTTCTTGTTCAAAAATAAAATTATTGGCCTTAAAGCATTTATAAGTCAAAAAAGGTGTCATTTATATTGTGGATGTACAGCCTTTTATATTTTGTAAACATTGCAACATTTGAAAGCATTCATTCAAGATTGCAACATGTACATTTTTGCATGGCATTTGTAACATCTTCATCCTTCATCAAGCATATTGTGCATCTTGTGTCCTATCTCACAAAAGATGAACTCACAAATATTGATTTTGATGCATATAGACTTTGCATACTGCACTTTTGGAAAATGTCACAAGGAGAGGATACTCCTCCTCCGCACAGGGAGGAGGGAGTCTCCGGAAGGTCAAGAAAGCACCCATTGACACAAGAGGAGGCTGAAGAGGAGGTAGGACGTGCTAAGCATCAATGGTTATAGTTTGAGTGGCTATGTAGGGTTGTTGCCAACACGGCACCTAAGCATGTACCAGAGACTTGACAAAACATGTGTGGCTCAGGATCTATGGAGCACTCTAAGGTGGATGGAACCTATGTGGAGACATGATGAAGAGAGTGCTCATGACATGTACGTCAAGTCCATTAGGTTCCAAGATAGATTAGCTTGGACTCATAAAGAGAATCTTGAGATAGTGCAAAGTGCTTGATTGATATTACTTCAAATGAACCTCCCTTTTATAGGTGAGGGTACTTACATCCATTTTCTTGCTCACATGTGGGATATGTCCTCCATGCCATGTGGTAGCTTTCCCTTTACTCATACCTTTGCTCTACATGTGCTCATGGCACCACAACTCTCAACACCTCCCCTTGGTGCCATAATCCTTTGGCTACTGCAAGGTGGTCAGATGTGAGTCACATTCCATCACCTCCCCTTAGTGCTTGCATTGCTACTTAAGGTGGTCAAGTGTGGCTTTTACATGTAAATACCTCCCCTGGGTGCTTTCATAGCTACTCTCAGGTGGTCAGGTTTGATTACAAAATATAGGCAAGGTTGGCAAGGTTTTTGTTTCACAATACATGTTCTTCCTGTCATTCTGCTCATGGCTTGATGATGACTCCACGTAGTTGACCTGCTGGTTCTTCAATCTATAATCTTCTTCCTTGTGTAGCTTCATGCATGATGCTTCCATGTGCCTTGATGCTTTATGTGTGGATGCCATGCTTCGTGCTATGGTCATCTCATGCACTTGTGCTTTCGGCATGCTTTTGACAATGATGTATGCATTCCTGCTTTGATTTATCATTTGTTGCAAAGGTCTTACCAATCGATTTCTTTCAATATTGGCAGTGTCTAATTGCATACAATGATTATGCTTTAATAGGCGCATAGGGCTCAAAAAAACGATCACTTTTTCTTTTTGGAGCGTGTGCAAATTCTTCTTGGATTGCAAGTTACGCCTTGTTGAAGGTTTTGTGAAGAAGAGGGCCATTGATGATGTGGCACAGGGATTCACATGTTGAATTCCATACTGTGCTTAACAAGAGGCTGTGTGCTTAGAAGGCACTACTGACTGTGCATGCTGCTGTGGCTTAACTAGCCCTAACTCTAACTTAATCATGGCATATTGGGTTGACCTCATCGGGGTTAGCTTGACCAACCTTATCCATTGGTTGACCCAAGGTCAAATACACCTAACCGTGGTTAGTTTCTATCTTGCCATGTGTCCTTACCAAAGGTTGCCACGTGTCTTTGTTGAGAACCTTGGAGGAATTGAAGCATTGAAGCTACGGCGATGGCGTTGAAGGCGCAGAGGTTCGTTGCTAGAAGGTCGAGGATGCACAGGCAGTCGACGGATTTTACTTTGGCTTCGCTGGAGTCGCCATGTTTGGAGACGGGCCAGTAGCGCATTATGGAAGGGTCCTTGCTAGTGCTGGAGGAGCAGCCGCAAGTGTACTGTGAGCCTTGGAGCGGTGCAGAGGCATTGGCGCTCAGGTCAGCTGGTGGGAGGTTGGAGCCGCATCGCATAGGAGTTCCTGTAGGAGTCGTAGGTGAGGCTGTTGAAGCATGTGCGCTGTTTGCTGGAGCAGGCCAGTGAGCCGTGCGGCTAGCTATTTGCTTCTGTGTCGTGGCTGCTTGTCGTGTAGGTGGCTTGCAGCCTCTGTAGAGGCTTGTTGAGGGCTCTTGGATGGCGCTGAAGCTGTGGTGGCTGCTGCTGCTACAGATTCGGGCTGGGGTTGCGCTGGCTTTTAGAGTTGCAAGAGCCATGGTCATTGAGGGAGGCTTCATTCGAGTCAGAGGCCCTTGTGAAGCACAGGTTTTGGAGAGGAGTATGGAGGCACCAGAGTTGTTAGTGAGTCGGGTCTCCAAGAGATGGAGCACACGGGCAAAGAGAGCCGCCGTTCTTTGGCTTCTAGAGCTCGTGTGCTAGGCTGAAGTCTGAGAGGTCATCCCTTGTTGTTGTGTGCGCTTCCTACGTGTGCTTCCTGTAGCCTGCTTGCACGTAGAAGCAGAGTGTCATTGTAGTTGGCTGGTCGCAGCTATAGTAGTTGCTTAGAGTCATAGTTGGAGTAGATGAAGTAACAAGCTCTATCTCCCCTTTTCTCAACATTCTCAGGCTCTGTTTCTCAATTGGAGAAGAAGGAATTCTCGGAATTCTCTCGGAATAACTCTCAAACTCTCCCTATATTTCTTTTCAAAGCATCACTCACAATCTCTCAATGGAATGAAGAGAAATCCTCACAAACAACTCAAGCGATGAATGAAAATATGGACGGAAATTTTCTCAAAGTGGACGGAAATTTCTCTCTCTCAAGGGATGGAAATTTGTTCTTAATCTAAAACTAAAACTAACCTAGGAGAAAAACATGAGCTCCTAAGACATGCCTATGACTAATCTAGAAATGGAAGAAATCCTAGTGAACTACTAATGAGCTAAACTAGGAGAGCTAAACCTATGCTCTGATACCATGACAAAACATGTGTGGCTCAGGATCTATGGAGCACTCTAAGGTGGATGGAACCTATGTGGAGACATGATGAAGAGAGTGCTCATGACATGTACCTCAAGTCAATTAGGTTCCAAGATAGATTAGCTTGGACTCATAAAGAGAATCTTGAGATAGTGCAAAGTGCTTGATTGATATTACTTCAAATGAACCTTCCTTTTATAGGTGAGGGTACTTACATCCATTTTCTTGCTCACATGTGGGATATGTCCTCCATGCCATGTGGTAGCTTTCCCTTTACTCATACCTTTGCTCTACATGTGCTCATGGCACCACAACTCTCAACAAGACTATCATGCGTACATCTGTGTACGCTCAACCTAGAGGTTTGTATGTTTAATAATTCAATTCTTGTTTAAAGATATTGCCAATAAGTATCTGAATAGAAATTGACACCATTGGCATTGATTTTGCAACCATGCAATGGGAAGAAGTACACAAGCTGGTCTCCAAACAAGAGCTCTAGGCAATCTAGCCCTTAGAGGCAAATGAAGAGGCAAGCTCAAGCAGTCAGACGAGGAGACACAGAAGAAAAAAGGGAGATGGAAGCACCCAAACCCAAGCTTTAGACCAGCACAGGAGGTGGAAGATAAGCAATTGTTGAGATGAATAGATTCGACAAAATTCCAGGGATATCTACATTGAGGTATATGGAAAGCCCCGATACCATAATGAAGTGGCGATGTACTTCACCAAATTCTTGTACGTGCACTTCATTAAGGGTATACAGGTGGACTTCTCCTCATACAAGGACAAGCATACGTGTGGTCATAAAGAAGTGACGATCACCCAATCCCAATTGTCTATGGAATTGGAGGGTGCGCGTGGCCCACTGGAGCAACAAGTGGTGCAACTTTGCAAAGAGAACATGGCCCAGTTTGAGCAGGTCCAATGCCTAGAGATTGAAAGACCACGAACTGAGCCACAGTTGCAGAACAAGAATATTGCTCTACATGCCGAATTGAAGATCTTGGAGGACCTCAACAAACGATTGTGGCAAGAGGCCCATGAAGCACGTGCGACACTAATCGGAGATGCAAGTGTGGAGGTGCGGTTAGCTATTTGTCTCCATCCATCATCACAACCATATGCCGTGGAACCCCTTTCCTCTGATAGCCCAGACAATTGCTTGTGCCCAATATGCCAATGCTTGTTAGATAATTGTACGGGCTATTACTCTTTGCCTTGCTGCCACATATTTCATCTATATTGTCTAGTAGATTACTTGCCAACTAGGGCAATCTGTCCACTTTGTAAAGCCCAACTATCAATGGCATTGTACATGGCGTTGGGCTTAGGACAGTTGTATCCAGGACCATGACATTGAATGAATTTCATGACCATGTATACAAAGTCTTTATTATAAAAATATATGCCTTTGTTTTAAGTTCATTGAAGCTATATGATGGTGTACTATATGATGTGGTGGGATTCATAGATTTAACTACTTAGTTATTAATTTAAATGCATCTAATGTTCATAATTATTTTGCACTATGCAATTGAAAAATCCCATCACATGCAATCCTAACGTCATCAATTGGAATAGTGTCAATATATTATTTCATAATAAATAATTTAAGGAAAGATATGGTTAATTGAAAACAAATAATTTAATTGCATAAAGGAGGGCTATGGTTATTTCATGATAACTAATTTAAGGAAGGCTATAGTTGCATCAATTGGAATTTGGAATGTAAAACACTATGCAATCTTATATAAAGTAAACTTTAAACTTTAATAATTATAAGCTATTAAAGTAAACTTTAAAATCATTTTCTATTTGCCATTGAAATATGATTATATGAACTTTCATCATCACAAGCGCGCTCTCTCTCTCTCTCACACACACAATTAAACTTTGCACAAGAAATTAAACTTTGCACATGCTTCCTCCGCATGTCGTTGCATAGGATTCTATTGCATATGAGACAGAGTGGTATGCCAGTTCCCATGCTCTTGATCAATTGAAATTGGTGAAGAGCACAACAATTGGCATAACCACCCAGAAGCCTATGCGATGGCGACACGGCAGAAGCAAAACCCAAAACCTAAACACAAATATTTACAATGCACAGCAAGACAATTCTTACAGCAATCCTAAAGTCATGTCTCGCTCTCTCTCTCTCTCTCTCTCTCTCTCTCTCTCTCTCTCTCTCTCTCAATTAAAACCTATCTTTAAAGTCACTGAAATAAGTGTTACCAAAGACAAGAAATTAAACTTTGCACATGCTTCTTCCTCACATCCTCGCATAGGATTCTATTGCATATGAGACAGAGTGGTATGCCAGTTGCTATGCTCTTGATCAATTAAACTTGGTTAAGAGCACAAAAATTGGCATTACAACCCAGAAGCCTATGTGATGGCGACAAGGAAGAATGAAAGCCCAAACCCTTAGCACAAGATATTTACAATGCACAACAAGACAACTCTTATCCACCGCAACCTATATCATAAAACAAGAACACATTCAGAATACAATGAGACATTCAAAACCCTATTGCCATCATTGCCACAATTCACGAGTCACTATCCTCATCATGTTCATCATCAATGTCCTCATCTTCAAACCCATGTGGCAGGCGAATATTATTTCCTTCATCTTCATCAGATTCATCCTCATCATTGCTATCTTCCTCAGATGTTGCACCATCAGTCCCCAGTTTCATCCTCTTCTTGGGGTTCTGGAATCTACAACGATGGGTCTGCTTCAAGTTGTATAGCATCTTGTGGGATATCGTAGGTCCATTTTGGAACTTTCTTCTCATATCCCACATCTCCTAATGTTTCTAGGATTTTATGATTGGCATAGATGTATACTAACTTCTCAACCTGATCCTCTAGAAGTCTATATCATAAAGTACTATGAATGTACTTGTAATGACTCCAGTTTCTTTTTGAGCTCGAGTTTGAGCATGTCTGAGAAAGAACCCTCATTGCAATTGGGCGTAGAAGCTCACACGTGCTACCATTCATCATCCACCATTTCCAAGCAGATGTGGTGCTGCACGAGTAAGGATCCCGAAGGCCCTCCTCCACACGTCTTGGGCGCGAGTGCAGCTCCATAGGCAGTGCTTTGGTGACTCCTCGTCCTCATGACAAAACTGACAGAGTCCTTCCTGTCCAATCTGCCGCAACTAGATGTCCCTTGTGGGCGAGTAGCCAAAGGAAGTAGGAAATCTTCCGCGGCCGCCAACTCTCCCACAAGGCCTTCTAGAAGGCCTGCAGAAATAGCCTGGAAATACCCTGAGCATACCAACTGGGCCGTTGGGTGGGCGGTCTGCTCTGCATCCTCCCGAGAACGCTCCTGCCCAGTTTCGTGCTGTAAGCGAAGAAAGGGGTCGGTCCCTGGTCTGCCACAACCTCTGGCCATCTCCACTCTCCTGGGTCCCAGTCAAGCTCTGAAAGGGCCCGCCCCTCCCAAAGCCAGAGGCACCATAACTGCAGCTGATCCTGCTCTACACTAGGATCGATCCGCCAAACCTTCCCCACGAGGCCTACGACACGAACCCTCTGCTTGAACATCGCTCGATGCAAACAACCCCTCCTTGCATTGATACTTGGCTAACTCGTTACAACACTTTGCAAACTCATGGTTGTGGGGATAATATTGTCGCAGCGGTGCATATGAAAGTCATGCATAACAATTGGGATCTCTTCGAGCTTCATATTCCACCACTCGGGGTCTAAAAGGTACCCAACACTATGCAATGGATTATGAGCTTGCTCCCATCATGGCCTAAACAATTGCCACAATTCCTTGCATTTTGTAGCATTAAATGGTCTTCTCTCATTCTCCTGGCCCGAGCGAGCAGGGGGGTTCCTCGCAAAAAGAGCTTAAGACTCAATACTTCAAAAGTGCATCCATGCTTTTTCGATTGTTGGAGACTTTGAGTCCAATGCCCTAAGTGCATATAAAGCAAGTTTCATAGCATTAGCAGGATCCTCAAACCGTTTCCATAATGTAGGGAATCCCATCTTTTAGGTCATGCATTTTCTCCTTTGTTGCCCTATCGGTCAACTCTGACATCCATCATTCAAATGCATCACAATGAAAAGTCTCTATAAGAAAACTCCTATTTTTCACTAGAGATTGCAAAGTGTAGAAGTACGTGGCAAATCTCATGGTTGCTGGCAATTGCAACATGGTCAAACCATCACGAGACATAAAGATTTCTTTGAGACGTTGCTTCAATCGTACTAGCTTGATATGTCTTGAGCCTTACAAGCAATCTCTTTGAACCATGGCACTTGTTTATACCAATCTTTCAATGCAAGATTTAAAGTATATATACAACACGCCGATGCATATAAATTGGTATACTCCCTTTGCAATATTCTTCCCGCCTTTTTACAACTCTTGGCATTATCCATGACAACTTGAACAACATTTTCAGGGCCTAACTCTCTTATAACCTTGGATAACACACTAGCCATATATGTCCCCGACTTCTTTACATGTGAGGCATCAATCGATGTGTGAAATGCCTGCTCACATGGCGATATAACCATCACATTCAATAAATCATGGCGTTTTATGCTTGTCCACCCGTCTGAGACAATTGTGCATCCGGTGTTATGCAGTTGCTCGAAAATGCTATGATTTATGTGCTCTTTCTCGTTTGCACATGCCTTATCTAACAATGACGTACGCAATGTGTGGTAAGAAGGCAGCTTGAAGAACGGTCAATAGTTAGCAATGCAATTCCATGCAGCTCTCATATCATCATTATCGGCCATACTCAGTGGATATCCTAATCGCAAGATTGATCTACCAAGTACATACTGTGCATTCTCCAAGTCTTGAACCTGGATGCTCTCAGCTATCGTGGGTTGCCTCAAGCTAGGAGTAGCAATTACTGATCTAGCTTCACGAGCCATAGGTGGTGATATATCATGCATGCTAGTATCCACACAAGGAGTTCTGGCATGGAAGCCTATAACACTAGTACTTCCGTCACGGTGTATGCTTACAGACTCTACTCCACTTATACCTTGACTTTCCCAAATTGATCTTCTTCGTATTTTTTAAGAAGCTTGCATCTTCTCTATTAAGGCACAACATACAGTAGGTTTTGGGGCCGCACAATGCTGAATGCTCTTTCTTGAGTCACCAAGCAAGTGGCCCCTTATGCGAGGTGCTCCCCCAGATTTTTGTATTCCACAATACTTGCATTTCCACTCAACATAGTCACTAATATTAATAACAAAGTCCCACTCTAGACCATGTGACTTACGTTTTCCCCCCTGTGCACATGGAACAACTCTTTGAGAGGATTGTGACACCCGCATAAATCCTCTCCCTGTATCTTGGTTAAAAACCTCATAGGGTGGATCAAGCGTTGCGGTAGTGCCCATTTTCAATGAGATCCTCTTCTGCAACTCCTTCTTCAACCTCGGGAACATTTTCAAGCATATCAATACTGGCATGGGCATGACTCGATGCATCCACAGTTTGCCTAGTCACAACTCATCTTGAAGATTGTGAATGAGCATTTCTAATTTTAGGCATTTTTTATTGTGTATTCATAGTCGCAACACATGCCCTATTTCTGCTCAAGTCATTGCCATATCATCTCCTCCTTCTTTCCATACCTAAGGCCCTTAGCTTAAGAGTCAAGACTACTCACTAACAATTGCATTCATTGGCACTCTTGATCGTGGTCCCCAAGTTCCCCAAAATGCAAGGAGTTGGAGTATAGACCACCCTCAAGAACACACCAGAAAGATTCGCATCCACTAGCCCTCATGTTCGTGGTCTAATATTTCTCCAAGACGCAAGGAATGGAACCACACCTAGAGGTATAATGAATGCTGACTCACTCTAACCCACTTAGCCTTACAACTATTCAAATCCAAATTGTGGTTCACTTTCTTTTCCAACTTATCGGGATATGAACCATAACTGGATTGAATGGCAAGCCTCTATCACCATTTCCACCAATATATAGCCTCAAGGCATGTAGGAAACTGGGAATCTGCACCCCACAGCCACTGGTACCCAAGACACTACTGGCGGTAGAATTAATATTCCCGACCCTAATATTAATTATCTCGGTGGTAATATTCTAGTACCCGACACTACCGACGGTATATTTACCACCGAGATAATTAATATTACCGTTGGGAATATTAATTCTACTGTCGATAGTGTCTTGGGTACTGGTAGTACATTTATCCTATTTATCGATGATTTTTTCTAGTAACCTACATGATCACGTTGTTTTCACGCTACTTGAAAGAGTAATTAACGAACGTTAATAACCCATTAATGCAAATGTGAAAATGTGATTGTAGTCCTTGGTTGGGACTACACTCTCCACTACCACACTGCAGCAGCATACACCACTCTTTAGGACCCGGTAGTCATGGAAGCCCTTAACTTTTCAGGCTTGCAGAGAGTAGCAGACCACTTCCCTTGCCACTTACACATGAAGCTGCTGGCAGAATTCCTCAAGACATATAACAACAATTTCAACATCGGTGTCTTGAGAGATGTAGCAGGAAACCCCCACCACTACCAAATCAATCAAGACACGGTGTAGGCAGTATTCAACTTGCCAATGGTGGCAGAGAAATATTCCAAGCAAAAGAAGAGCCTTGACTCCCTAAAGATGATCTATCCCTATGACCGCCACAAGTGCAGAGGCCGCATCCAGTTCAACACCATCTACAAGCCCAAGGTAGAGTGCCCAGCCAGAGCCTTGCAATGGCTCACCCAAGTGAAGCACATGGATCATCATCAATCCATGGTGCCTTACTACGAATGGTGAACATGCAGAAGATGAACTGGGCTGACTACTACTACACCCAGATAAGGGATGATCTCAGCACCCATGGGGACATCATCGCCATGTTGTACATGCCGATTCTCTATTACCTCCTCAAAAATCAGCATCTGCCCATCAGTCGTCGAGAAATCTGCCATCGGTCCGGTACAAACCGAGCAGGAAGAGACAGAAACTAGGCCCAAGAGAGTGAGGAAAATGCCAAGTGCCACTCCGGTCACCCAAGTGCAACCGGAACAAAGTCAGTCGTTGCTCAACCAATATGAGGAAAGCCAGTTTCATGAATTTGTGCAACGACAACTATGCATGCAATGGCTAGGTCCTCAAGATAAGGGCAAACACGTGCAAGGAGGGCCTATTCTCATTGAAGACCTCTAAGGCAATGACACCATCAAAATAAGCCTCCATCTAGGAGCCAAAACTATGCCAACAACCCCTGCTGCACCCTTTGTCTCAGTCTCCACCACACCTCAGGAGACAACATCCTTTGCCACAGGCACCTCTTCCACACCATGGGTAGGCCTAGTAGAGGCCATACAATTTTGCAGCCCAATACAGGACAACGGGAGGCTATAGCCATATGATGGCAGAATAGTTGTCACGTGCCGATGTCATGGAGATGAACCTCTTTGAAGCCATGGCACAATTGCTACAAGTCACCCGCATGATCCTACAAAGGAGGTAGGAGCAAGCCTCACAACTCTCCTCCAACCTTGTCCAAGCCCAACCAGCTCTCAGCACAAGAAAGCTAGTCGACCATGGTCGCAATGCAAGCAATAGGCCAGGCCGCACTACATCGAGCCAAAGAGTACCAGGCTAAGGTGGAAGAGCTTGAGATCACTCTGACGAAAGTCAAAGATGACCTCGCCAGTCTAGACATTTATGGAACAGGTAGAAAAGGCAGAATCAGCCCTATGCACAACGCTGGAGTAGCAAGCATAGGCAGAGCAGTAGAACACCCACACCCAGGAGAACCACAACAAATAGATCCACTCCCTACAGGATCTCCTGGCACAAGAGAGGAGCCTCATGGTCTCCTTCCAAGAAGAGATCGAAAGACAGTGCACCATGGGCCACTTGAAGGAGTCACGGTTGGAAGACCGTAAGTAGCAGGAGTTCACGATGTATTGGGAGGTGTCTGCACAATTAGCCATGTATACACTTGCACCACACACCATCACCCAAACCCTCCAAATGCACTTCAATGCACTCCACACACAAAACCTCACCTTCCACCTAGACCTCACTACTCCACTACCGCCCAACACCCTTCAAACCATCCTCTGTCGTAATCTCGACCATTGCCGTTCCATCTTAGCCATGTCATACTTTTCTCTTGATCTTTAGCCCACCTCCCTATCTCTTCTTTGCCCCTCTGATCTCCAAACCCTATCCTCCCATCCCATTCTTCTCAATTTTCAAGGCTGGTGCCATGTCATCACTGAGTCCCTTAATTATCCTGTGGACGATGAAGTGATGCAACTTGCAAAACCCGAGGAACTCACACCATGGATCTGTACTCCAAAAATTCTGCATGTAGACATAACTTAGATGTAGACCTACGGTTGAGTCTCCATAGTCCAAGCTCAAGGACACCTTGCGATCTACCAGACCACCACCTACCATCCCCTCAGAATAATAATACTCTTTAATCGGGTGCTACAAGCTCTCCAAGACTCACTTGAGTCCTTGGTGAGCAATTTTGAAACAATTCACATAGCATAACCTGAATAAATAATTGAGGATGAAGAACAAAATGCAATCACCCTCTTCCATGCCACCGCCCCCTGTAGATATTACATTACTGCCTCCACTAGATCCCTCCCAACCCACCCAACAAGCTACCCAACCTCCTCTCCCTCGGACAACACTACCCGAGTACTCATTCAATGCCTCCAACACCACCACCACATAGCACAGACCCTCCCCCCATCCATCACCTCCAACACTCCAGTCGACCTCCCTGATGAGGTATTCAACATGCTGCTCAAAGCAGCACATTTTGTACAAAGCACCAATGCCATGACTCCTACAGGCCCCCTAGAGACAGAGCCAATGCCATTGGCTGATGATGAAGCTCTGCCATCCCTACCAAGGTCTCCTCCTGAAGATATTCATTGGCATCCAGACTTGTAGTCCTTCCAAGAATTGCTAGATGGTGCGCTCATGCACCATTGGAAGCACTAGCTTAAGTGCTCCAACCTCCATCTCTATGAAATTCTAGAGGTGCTCCATCTTACACAGTTCATAATGTAGTCATTTGATGATTGGCGGCAAGCACATCCCAAGCGCACAAGAGGAGGATACAACCTTGCACCCAATGCCCTCATCCCCGCGATCGATGTCAATGCCAGTCTATAGCCCCATTGGCGGCTCCCATTTTTGAAGTTGGAGAAATTTCGGTGCTACTACCATAGCATGCCCATCAATCATCGAGTACACCCACTCTACATGCCCATGGAATGACGTTGGACTTGGGCCGCCTTTCGAGCTCTCCAGCAATAGGACTCCAATGTGTTGTACAGTATTCCAAAGTACAACTTCCCAATGGAAATGATGCAGGAAGGTTTTTGGTTTTGCC
The DNA here is from genome assembly GCF_047967505.1 of Dipteris shenzhenensis. NCBI lineage: Eukaryota > Viridiplantae > Streptophyta > Polypodiopsida > Gleicheniales > Dipteridaceae > Dipteris > Dipteris shenzhenensis. The sequence goes on from NC_141625.1 coordinate 15,096,839, forward strand.
TCCAGTCATTCAATGACACCTACAACTCCAGCTGTTGTCGTTGTTGTTCACTTCAATCACCTCATCCTCTTACTCCTCCATGATCTTCCTGCCCACATCCACCCCATCAATGACCACATTCACAATCTGACCAACCAAATTGTCTTCAACCCCGACATTGGTCCATCACAGTTCCAAGACCACCTCTACCTATGTGTCTGCAACCTCCACGGGCATCACCTATGCATTTACAAGGATATGCATGCCACCCTTTTTTGTAAGTACTACTTGTACCTTGCTTGCCTCGTGTCCAGGCAGTTGGACCGCTATGCCATCCTGTAGTCAGAGTCCTCTCCACCACCCTCCTCTAGCACAACTGACCCGAGGATGGATCAGCAATAGGAAAGGGGGCATGTTAACATCCACAGAGTACAACCACCAAATGCAAGGTAACCAATGAGTAAAGGTGACCAAGTAGAACGATCTACTTCAACAGGACAAGCTCAAGGGAGTTTGATACCCAAATACACCAAGGTCAAAGATTACAAGCAATGTGCACATGAAAGGAGTATAGCTCCAACTTAGGGATTTTGATCCCCAAATACCCTAAGCCCGCCCAAAAGTCCAAATATTCTAGGCAATGTGCATAGGTGTGCGTTCCAGTTGCCCTCGCTCGGAACAAGGAGGTGTTGGAACAACGAGATGCAAACTTCTGGACCATGAAGAGTGCATGCACCTTGCACTGTTCAGCTCCACATCCATAGGAAATAGCAACACCAATGAAAATAGCCACGAAAGGAGTATAGCTCAAACTCAGGGAGTTTGATCCCCAAATATTCCAAAGAAAAGGCTTCCTAGCAACATTCAAGGTTGTCATGGGGTGTCTCATGGAAACCTAGCCTCATCGCTCTAGGTTTTGAGCTGCATTCATGAGGTTCGAACCCCAAATAGGTAAAGGTGTGAGGGTGCTTAGGGAGTTTGAGCCCCAAATCACCTAATTTTAGGAGTGGCAAGGCTAACACAAGCTTTATTTGAGAACCGGTTAGGACCACCTCCTAACACTAGGTTTGTCCCAAGTGCTTTAATATGTTTAACACAAGCGCTATTTCCGCTAGTAGTAGAGAGAGTTGGTAAGAATAGCAATATGCCTTGATGCCCTACGAGCCCAAGAGCCCATGGTTGTAAAGTGAGGGAGAGTGCTAACAAGGAAAAGGGTGGCCCTCCCTTCAAAAGGTGACTTGTATAAAAGACCAAAAGTTTGACTTTGGTCCTCATTGTTGTTTGCACAAGTTTGAATACAAGCTGTTGATATATAGAGCTCCACTCGCGATATGCCAGGGTGACTGTTGTGCATTTATGTCACCGACTTGTTAGCTACAGATGCGGTTGGTACACCGCCCACGAATAATAGCTGGATGACAGCTATCCTTATCTACACTAGTTCGTGGCTCAGTTAGTATGCCACCTTAGTTAGTTGAGTTTGGTTTGAGACCCACATATAGGGTTCTTCTATTTCTTTGTACTAGAGTTCTTTTGGCTTACACAACTAAGAAGAGGAAAACTGTTTTCAGCCTCCACCTTTGTGTGTATTCCCCCATTGTGCTTGTGAGAAAGCCTCAAGTGAGACTCCTTCCCTCTCGCCCACTATCTTCACATGGTATTAGAGCCTTGTTTGTGGTAAGGAGCTCAAGAAAGCAAACCAAGTTCGCAGTGTCCTGGTAAGAGGACCAGTGTTGCTTTCCTTTTTTCGAGTTTGGGAGCAAATCTCTGCAGGTAGCACAGTCGGAAGTGCAAGAGTGCACTGTCTCAGATTGAGACACCCTTCGCGGTGTGGCGAGAGGGCATTATATGCTGCGGGGTCATTTCGGGGCCCGTTTTGGAGGCGGAAGTTCTCCGCAGGTACTCAGAAAAAGGCCCTGTTTGGGCTGTGCGACCACTGTTCTGCAGGTAGATGAAAAGTTACCGCAGAAATTGCATCGTATGCCTGTGCGCAGAGATATTGGGAGTTGCAGAATCATCCTTATTGCCTGTTGATGCAAAATCGTCACTAGGAAGTGACTGTGTGGTCAAAAACCACTTTCGTCAGGTTTGCAGATTTGCCCTTGTGAGGCAGAAGCCGTGTTTTTTGCAGTGACAGAATATTTTGCAGTGTTCTGTAATGGCGTTTGATTCTCTTTCACAGATTGTCACTGAAAAGCTTGACAAGAACAACTTCCAAGCATGGAAGTTTAGAATGACGAATTTCCTTATGGGAAAAGGCTACTGGGAGTTCATTACAGGAAATGAAGAAGAACCAGTTCTTCCTAATGTTCCCAATCAACAGGAAATGCGGGCATTTAAAGAATGGCATGAGAGAGCCAGAAAAGTTATGTACTGGCTGTCTATTAGTATTTCAGATTCAATGATTGTGCATATTCAGGATGCAAGTATGCCAAAGGTGGCATGGGATACTTTGGCTAAAATGTACAGCACAAATACGCAGGCCAGGAAAATGCAGCTCAAGCAGGAGCTGCACAATGTGCAGAGAGAAAATATGAGCATCAATGACTACCACATGAAGGTGAAGAAAATTGCAGATGCACTTGCTTCCATTGGGTCACCAGTGGATGATGACGATTTAGTTTCTGTGACCTTGAATGGTCTAGGAAAGGATTATGCACAGTTCCGGACATCCATTGCCGTCCGTGAAAAATTTCCTGATTTTGAGGAGTTGATTGCTCTTCTAATTTCTGAAGAGCAGAGAAATGGTGGTGCATCTTCTTCAGGAGGAACTTCAAAAGAAACTGTCTTCTACTCAAATGCTGGAAGGGGTAGAGGCAGAGGTAGAGGAGGCCGATCTAGAGGCCGTGGTAGAAATCAGAATATGCAGCAAACTCAAGAAAACCAGTCCTATGTAGGAGGACGTGGTAACTCTAGAGGCAGGGGGAGCCAAAGATGTCATGGTGGATGGCAGAGAGGCCAAAATGCAAACAGCAATGTTGAATGCTACTACTGTGGTAAAATAGGGCATATGGCTAAAGACTGCTACAAAAAGCATAATGACATTATCAATGGAAAATTGCAGCAAGACAATTATGCATCCTCTAGTAGACAGGGTGATGACAGAAATGAGCATTTGTTTATGGTACAGCATATGACAAATTCTGTGACAAGTGCAGAAGAAAGCAATGATGTGTGGTATGTTGACTCAGGTGCGTCAAACCACATGACAGGTCATGCTGAATGGATGCAGGATGCAAGGAAAATGGAAAAACCAGGATTTGTGGAGACTGGTGATGATACTGCACATCCTATTGTGCAGATTGGCAAAATTCCTTTGTCTATGCAGGATGGGAAAAAGAAATACTTGTCTGATGTATTTCATGTCCCGAACATCACCAAGAACTTGGTTTCTATTGGCCAAATGGTTGAGCAGGGCTTGCAGGTCAGATTCATTCCTCATGGATGCTTTGTTGAGGATATGAAAAATAATGGTCGCTTGATAGCAAAAGGAAAGAAGAAGGGCAGGGTGTTTACGCTGGATGCGGACATGCCTGAATTGAGTGCAGCAATGTTTGCACATGGGACCAGTGTAGTTGCAGATATTGATATCTAGCATAAACGCATTGGTCATGTTAATGTACAGTGACTTAAATCAATGCAGGCCCAAAATATTGTTGCAGGATTGCCTAAATTCAAGGTTGCAGAAATGCATAAGGTGTGTGAAGCCTGTCAATTTGGAAAACAGGCAAGGAAACCATTTCCTAAGCATGTTCAAGAGAGTAAGAAGCCATTGGAATTAATCCACTCTGATGTGTGGACTACTAAAGCTGCATCTATTGGAGGCTGTCATTACTTTGTCACCTTTATTGATGACTACAGCAGAAAAGTTTGGGTGTATTTTATGAAAAAGAAAAGTGCAGTGTTTGGGCACTTCAAAGTTTTTAAAGCTATGGTTGAAAAAGAAACAGGCTTGCAAATAAAATGCCTAAGGTCAGATGGAGGGGGAGAGTACCTCTCAAATGAATTTGCAAGGTTCCTGCAGGAGCATGGCATAAAGCAACAATATTCATGCAGTCATACTCCACAGCAAAATGGACTTGCAGAAAGGAAAAATAGGCATATTGGAGAGGTATCTCGTGCCATGCTCAATGAAAAAGACCTGCCAGATTTTTATTGTGCTGAAGCAGTTGCTACAGTAGCTTACATAATGAACAGGACTCCCACTGCAGCAATACATGGCATGACACCAGAGGAGATGTATACTGGTAGGAAACCAGATATTTTCCATTTGAAAATTTTTGGTTGCATTGCCTATGTTCATGTGCCAGATGAATTGAGGTCCAAGTTGGATCCAAAAGCTGAGAAGTGCATCTTTATTGGTTATTCTCTGTAGCAGAAAGGGTATAGATGTGAAGATAGTGGGAGAGAGGGAAGGAGTCTCACTTGCGGCTTTCTCACATGCACAATGGGGGAATACACACAAAGGTGGAGGCTGAAAACAGTTTTCCTCTTCTTAGTTGTGAAAGCCAAAAGAACTCTAGTACAAAGAAATAGAAGAACCCTATATGTGGGTCTCAAAACCAAACTCAACTAACTAAGGTGGCATACTAACTGAGCCACGAACTAGTGTAGATAAGGATAGCTGTCATCTAGCTATTATTCGTGGGCGGTGTACCAACCGCATTTGTAGCTAACAAGTCGGTGACATAAATGCACAATGGTCACCCTGGCATACCGCGAGTGGAGCTCGATATCTCAACACTCCCCCTCGAGCTCAATCCCAATTCCTGCACACCAAGCAGGTCTCTGAACTTGCGCAGCTTCTCTACGCCTGGTGCATTCAGATGTATATGGTCCCATGCCTACATGGTCATTAGGCAAGGCTGAATATTATGTGACATTCATTGTTGATGCAACTAGGAAAGTATGGGCTTATGCTATAACTCAAAAGAGCGACGTGTTCCAAATATTACAAAAATGGTTGGATCTGGTTGAAAATCAGTCAGGTATAATGCTTAAATGCCTATGAAATGACAATGGAGGGGAGTATCTCTCTCATGACTTTCAGCATTTCTACGATACACATGGGATCAAGAGGGAGCTCATGTCCCCTTGTACTCAAGCGCAAAATCCAGCTGCAAAAAATATGAACTACACCATTTAAGAATGGTTGCAATGTATGCTTTCCAATGCAAGTCTTTCTAGTGTTCTTTGGGCTGAGGCAATGAAGACTGCAGTGCATGTGATCAATATGACCTAGTAAGAGTTTGGATGGTGATCTTCCTGAAGAGGCATGGAGTGGGAAGAAGCCCTCTTACTCTAATTTGCGTATATTTGGGTGTGAGGCATATGCACATGTGCCAAAAGAGCTTTGGAAGAAGCTAGATCCTAAGTCTAGGAAATTCATCTTTCTGGGTTATGGTGAAAGTGGAGAGATGAGCTATTGTCTCCAGGATCGAGAAGCAAAGAAGACCATATAAAGCCATGATGTGATCTTCAATGACAAAAAGATGCATAATACATCCATGAGGTATGTGGAAATGAGAAGAACTACTTTCCAAGATGTGAATCCACCTACATATGTTGATAGATAGCAAGCTGTCCGTGCACCAAATGTGCAAGAAATGATACCCCTAGGTACTCCCACAAGTACACAATCAAGGGTAGATGATGGATTGTCTATTGGTGGAAATGATGAGCCAACTATGGCTGATATGTAGGCGGGACAACAAGCTAAAATTCCCTTGAGAAGATCAACTAGAGTGTCTAGACCACCTAAGAGATTTGTTCCAAGGGTAGACTATGTGATGCTTACTGATTGCAAGGAACCTGAAAATCAGTCAGATAGAATGCTTAAGTACCTATGGACTGATAATGGTGGAGAGTATATCTCTCATAACTTTTAGCATTTCTACGATACACATGGGATCAAGAGGGAGCTCATGTCTCCTCATACTCCAAAGCAGAATCGAGTTGTAGAACAGATGAACTACACCATTCAGGAAAGGTTGTAATGTATGCTTTCCAATGCAAGTCTTTTGGGTGGTTTTTGGGTTGAGGCAATGAAGACTGTAGTGCATGTGATCAATAGATCACCTAAAAAGAGTTTGGATGGTGGTATTCCTAAAGATCATGAAGTGGTAAGAACCCCTCTTACTCTCATTTGCATATATTGGGTGTGAGGCATATGCACATGTGCCAAAAGAGCTTCAAAAAAAGCTAGATCCTAAGTCTAGGAAATGCATCTTTCTGGGTTATGGTGAAAGTGGAGAGATGGGCTATCATCTCTGGGATCTAGAAGCAAAGATCATACAAAGCCATGATGTGGTCTTCAATGAGAAGAAGATGCATAAGACACCCATGAGGGATGTGGAAATGAGGAGAATCAATTTCCATGATGTGAATCCACTCAAATATGTTGATAGGACAGCAAGTTGTCCATGCACCAAATGTGCAAGAAATGGTGCCATTAGGTACTCCCACAGGTACACAATCTAGGGCAGATGATGGATCATCTATTGGTGGTAATGATGAACCAAATATGGACGATATTTAGGTAGGACAGCAAACTGAAATTCCCTTGAGAAGAACATGTAGAGTGTCTAGACCACCTGAGAGATTTGTTCCAGGGGCAGGCTATGTGATGCTAACTGATTGTGGGGAGCCTTCTTACTACAGAGAGGCTATGATGCGCAATGATTAGCACAAGTGTATAGTCTCAGTGGTGACTCACATGTCATGGGGATGTTGAAGGGATGCCGTTGGAGCCTCCAATCCAAGCTACTTCCTTGTGAGAGCAATGCAAGCACAAGCCATCCACTTGTGTCACACAAGCGGCTTTTGGATTGTTGCAATGTGTTTCCAGGAGAGAAAGAGGGAAGGGGGAGAGGCACTACAAAGGGAACAAGGGAACACCTAAAAACACTCTTGAAGAGAAGAGGGAGATTGTATTCCAAACTTGTGCATACAACAATGAAGACCAAAGTCAACCATTTGGCCTTTTATACAAGTCACCTTTTAAAGGGAGGGCCAACCCTTTTCTTTTAAGCACTCTCCCTTTCTTTACATTTTAAAGGCTCTTGGGCCCATAGGGTGCCAAGGCATCTTTGCTATCCCTTCCATCTCTCCCCTACTATTCCACTTCTGTGTGTCAGAAATAGCACTTGTGTTAACCATATAGGAGTACTAAATAGTGCTTGTGTTAGCCTCGAGCCTCCGAGCCCTAAGCTATTTGGGGCTCAAACCCCTTGTATGAGGCTCAAAACCTGGAGCGGTGAGGCTGATCTTGGGCTACTTATATGGCTTGACCCCCGTGAAGCAAATAACTACACTAACCACATTTTTTGGCAATTTGCAATCAGAACCTACGACCTGTGACCGTTTGGGGTATTTGGGGCTCAAACACCCTAATCTTGTACTATACTCTTTCCATGGCTGCAACCCTTAAGGTAAATCATGAAGCCTAATCAACTCTAATCACTAGTTACTCTGCATTCGGTGACTATACTCCGTCAATGTTAACATGCCCCCCTTCCTGTTGTTGAGCCACCCTCGGATCAACCACGTTGGAGGAGGTGTGTGGAGAGGACGACGGTCTGGACAGTTGTGTGCATGTGTGCAGATGTGGTGGCTATGTTTAGGTCTCTAGCCTTTGCATTCAAGGGAGCGGTCTAGAACACGGGGACTAGTAGCTGATCCTCTTGCAGGAGGTAGTGACTTAGGGTGCCACTTCCTTCCTTGTAGGGGTAGTAGTTGAGGGGTCCATGGCATGGATCCATCTCCTCCCAATCATTGGTTACTTCCTCTACCAATACTTGATGGACTAGAGCTATACAGGGCAGAGGAGGTTGAGGACCTAGTATGGGTGGTGGTAACGGAGCCTATTGTGCTCTGTACTAGCTTGACAAGCCAAAGGGGCACCTTGTGCATCTATAGGATTGGGCGGGGCCGTCATGGCTAATGGGGGTCTTGTTTGATACATGGGGTGGGGCGGGGACCTTGGAAATCGGCATTGGGAGGTATCATGGTTTCCCCATCTATGATAGTGTGCACAGTAGAGGGTTGTCCTTGCCCTAAGGTGAGGACACTCGCTGGAGGGATCATTGCCATTGCACACCCTGCACCAGACATTGTCTCTCCATGGAAACAACTGGGGGTTGCTTGGTGCCTCCTTAGAGGTCCCTGACCTCCACTATTGGCCTAGTTGATTTAGCAAATTTGAGGCTAGCTCACTCATATCTAAGCCCTTGGTCTCGTTGATCTCCTTCTTGATTGTCTCCACACTGGAAGACCTGACTCATTGTGATACTTCTTATGGGGTTGGGGTTTTATTCTAGTTAGCCTTGTCCATCATGGATAGCCACCTTGCTGCACATGTTGAAGAAGGTAGGATTCATAACCATTAGGTGGTCATGCAACTTCGGGTCTACCACTTTGATAAGGAAGTAGGGCAACAATCATTTGTTGATCATTTGCTCATATGGCTCACAATGGGAATTTAGGTGCTTGATTCTAGCTATGTAATCCCAAAGGGATTCCTTGTCATTCTGCTTCACCTCATATAGTTGATTAATTGAGCTTCATTTATGGCCACTAGGGGCAAAGCCTACAATGAAGGCTCATCTCCCAGTTTACTTTTTCTTACGGGGTGAGAGCCCTATACCATTGGCCTACTTTGCCATCTAGGCTTAGACCAAATGCATTAGCTGTTTCTGGATCTCCGTGAGCTCCAAAGGTTTCACATATCTACTCAAATCGCTCCACATGAGAGACCGGGTCTCCTTCCCCCCAGGAATTTGGTCATTAACTTGGAGATGTCTATGGGATGGCGCCTTGAGGGATTTGTGATCCCTACGGGAAACAGTGGGGTTAGTGGAGGTGGTGTGGCCCCCCTTCCTATGGCATTCACCATCAGGATGTGCATTGCCACATTTGTTAGCACTATTTGGGCAGTTGGTGGAGGTGGTGCCATTGTGGGCCTAACGAGATGTAGGGGTGGCTGCCTGGTGGTGGAATCCATTGAGTTGCTAGTACCGGCATTGGGACGGGGATGTGCCAAGGCCTACATTCATTGGAGCAATAGGGGCAGGTGGAAACGGTTGGACTCCTGGAGGGGGTGAGTCATGGGGTGTTGGCACAGAGGTTCCATGCAATGGGCAATAGGCTAGAACTTGTGGGGCCACGTAGTTGGTGAAGGTCAGTGGCAGAGGGAATGTTAGAACAAATTGATATTTTGGGCATATCATATGGTCTAGACATTATTGATTGTAGGACAGTGTGTGAAGCTTTGTGAGCACCTCAATAGGTGAGTCTAGTGACTTGGCAATTAGGTCTGTTAGGTTCGTGTGATGTGTGGGATTGGAGTGATCATAGGAGGTAACTGATTGAGCTAATTATGGAGATGATTGTCGATCTGAGATCTACCAACATGGATGCAGTTGCCTATATATGAAACCACTCATGAATAAAGTGTTGTTCAGTGTGCCTCAATATTTGCCTCATTATCTGCACTGTTCCTTCCAACATGTGGTATTAGAGCCTTGAACCAATTCTAGCCACGCCTACCTAGCTTCTATCATGTGTCCACCTTCTTCCCCAAACCAAACATGAGCTTCCTCTTCTTCTACTCTTCTACCCTAAGTTTGTGAGGATGAATTCATCGCATACAACCATTGATTTCTAGAATGCTTCAATCCTAGTAATCCTCTCCTCAGGGCACACCTTCCCATCGGAGTGATTGACGAAATTCTATGCAGATTGCAGTGCCGACACGACATGTGCTGAGCAAAAAATCATAAAATTCTAGAGCTACTTTTACAATTGGGTTCCAAGCTCTTAGTAAAGGCATAGAAATGCCTCAAGCTTCCTGCTCGTGATTTTTGGTCGACATTGGTCCACAGAAGAAGCCGCATTCATCATTTTTATTCACGATTTTGCTAGTGCAATGCTAGGCGACATGGCGTGATTCTTTGAAAATACTTCTTGCTACTGATGGGCGACTACAAGAGCTTTTATTTCCACCTTAAAGCCCTCTAATTGATGCACCAAAGCTCTCCAATTTTGGCCTATAGTTCCTATTTCTTCAATTTGGGGGTGATGGTCAAAGTTTGACTATTTCTTGCAATTGACCATCCAAAAGTTTTCTCCTTGTGAATTCATGAGGAAGCAATGAGGCACACAATGTAAAGCTTTATCCAAGAGTGGCTACATATATAGGCAACTGCCTCCATGTAGGTAGATCCTAGATCCACAATCATCTCCATGATTATCTCAATCAGTCACCTCCTATGATCACTCACAACAACCTGACACACCTAACTGATGAGACACTAGAACCTTCTAGCACACCTACACTCACACACTCCTTGCATAGGACTCCAAGGCCATAGGCATACACACACACATCAATTTTCCCCTTCATTCCCCCCCACAAATTGATGACCTCATCCTTCAGCAATAGTACATGGGATGCTCCATGGCTTGCCCACCATCATATGGCAACACACATGGCCCCAACCTGTGACTCACTCTTAGGATTCTTGGTTTACAACTGGGAGATAGACAATGACTATGTATGTAAAGCCCAATTAGTCCAACAAGGAAAAATCTCAAAAGACTAACAATCATTTAAGGATGGACTATCCATGGTAGAGAACCATTATTGGCCTCACACACACATAACTTAGAAAACATATGGATCCTCACCCTTGTCAGAATTGACTTGGGTGTTGTAAGCAATGAGAGCTTTGACATTCTCTGGTTTTTCTTCTTCTTTAATTTCTACTTCCTCAACAAGATTGGCTGAACATCTCTTCTTGTCATAACATTCCTTTTCAAAGTGTCCAGGTTTGCCACAAAAGTTACATTTCATTTTGCACTTTCCCTTGAAGTTTCTTTTGGCCAAATATGCCCCTTCTTTGTAATATGCCCCTTCTTTGTAATCACTTCTTTGTTTGATCTTTTTCTCCTCTTCCAAGAGTGATGCTTCAATTTCTACCAGACTTATCTCTGGAATATTGGTGAGTGTGGTTACAATAGTGCCATATTCTTCAGTGAGACTTCTAAGTAAGATGGCAATTACAATAGTTTCATCAAGATTAAACTTGATGCCAGATAACTGTGTGAAAATGCTCTTCATTGAATTTATATGTGAAGAGATGGACCCCCTCTATTCAGTTTTAAGTCAAAGAACTTGATAAGCAAGTTAAACTTAGAGCATCTTCCCTGTGCTCCAAAAACATGCTCAAGATGAGTCCATGCAGCATGAGCAGTCTCACATCCATCAATGTGATGAATAAAGGAATCACTCAAACCAAGAGCAATTATCACAAGTGCTTTTTCATCTTTTGGAAGCCATGAAGCTTCTCCTTCTCTAGTTGTAGGTTTAGTTTCTTTTCCTTTTGCTACCTTCCATATTCCCTTTTTCATGAGAATAAACTTCAGTTTTGTTTGCCAAGTGTGGAACCCTCTCCTTCAAACTTATCTATTTTCAGTTTGGAGGCCATTTTGGTAAGGTCTTACGAAATTAATGGTAGTGTCTAATCCCTTTACAAAAGATCAATCTTGTTGAAAAAAAAAATCACCTTCACCATATAGATGCAAATTGCAAGATAAGAATTCTAAAAATCCTAATTGTTTGGCATATTCATAACCAGTTGGCTTCTCCCACAACCTCTTAACTGGAGTCTTCTTCACCTTGTACTTTGTCTTTGTAGTCTTCTTGACATTTGAAGAGCTTTGAGAACTTGAAGTTGGGGTGCTCTAGTTACATGATGAGTGTACTTAATTACCAACTCATCACTATCGCTAGAACTTAATACATTCACAACCTTGCATGGCACATTTGCTCAGCTATAGGACTTGGTGAAGTGGCGTCATAATATATTTTTGTCAATATATTTGGTTGAGATGGTTGAGTCAACAATATACTGGCACTCGATGCTCTTTTAGTGGAACAAGCTCTTCGAATGATGTGTCTCCTTCAACAACTGCAAAGATTTTTATTGTGACATTGCATTGTAGATTTAACTTCAACATGAGAAACTTAGAGCTCACAACACATGTCCCCTCAAATAGTGGTACGTTCATGGCCTGCATTGAGGGGTCTTCAAACACGAGTTGCAGCTGGTGCACTCATCCTAACAATTGAAGATCTATACATCACATCCACATGATGAAAATATATAATAAAAACAACAAGTCTTGGAAGTCATTAATAAAACCATTAAACAATGGGTCTGTATGAATTAAAAGGCTTGTAAAGAACATAACATTTGAAGCTACATATTGGTCCTCCTCTATCTATTTAGCAAGATGAATCTATTTCAGAGCTCTTTTGCAATACAATCGTAGAGCTTTCAAGATCTAAATGTTGTAAACCCATGAGAAGGAGCCTTTGCCAATGGAGCCACTTGGAGTGGGGAGAAGATATCCATGGGGGGAAATATAGTGATGGGGTGGAAAGATAGCCATGTGGGATAAGGAGGTGGTGCATCTAGGAGAAATGGGTAGAGGAACAACATCTTGAAGAAAATGGGAGAAGGAAGGGACAACCAACATGAACAATGGCAACTTGATTAAACCACACATGACATACTACCAACAATAATCATGAAATATCTACTCAAAGTAAGGGAGCTTGGGGGGAGAAATAATGGATGGCTCACCTATAAGGAGGGCAAGGCAACTAGTGAATGTGGTGCGTGAAAGCAACTGTGGTGCATGGGGTTGATAACGCAATGGAGAAGAAACCTCTTGGTTCAAATCGCTCAAATAGCCTTATTTTTTGAAAAGCTGAGTCTTTTGGAGCAAAATTGAGGTCCTTTGGTGCATTCAATGCCAAAAATGGCTAGAAGGCCCCATAGTAGTTCTGGCTAGGTGTGGTCCCAAGACTAGTAGAGGTGCAAGGTGTTGCTCCACTTTTACTCCTCCCCTCCTGTTAGCTCTCCATCCTCCTGCCCTCCTATCCTCTTGCCCTCCTACATCCTCCTACCCTACTGCACTCCTCTCCTCTTATCTAGCAGAGCAGATGCCCTTCTCTCTCTCTCTCTCTCTCTCTCTCTCTCTCTCTCTCTCTCTCTCTCCCCCTTGCCTCTGTTGCTCCTCCATAACTCTACCCTACCTCTATGCTCCTCCTCCCTGATCCTCCAGCTGCAGTGCAGCACCGTAATTTTTGGGCATGGAAACAGACTATGGGGTGGTGATTGGGAATCCCCACAGCCACTGGTGTCCAATGGGACATCTCCCAGTAGAGGAAATGGAGGTTTTTCCCCTGTGTGGAAATAGGTTGTAATAGTTTAAACTTAGTGTACATTTAGATTGCTACCAGCTAGGGTTGCTAACAATTTAATAGCTAACGATTGAGTGTATGTGTCTTCCACATAATGGATGCAGGTAATGTTCTTGGTGTTGTGTATGTTTCTTTGCAAGAATTGTGTGGCCCACACATTTACCTTAAGGAAAGTAGAGAGGATCATGGGAGAGGACATCTACCATCCTCGGTTTGGTTGGATACATGAATGCAAGTGGGGAGAAAACGTGGTTTCAATAGCACATGGTGGTGGATACATTTGGTGTGGTGATGAGAGGCAAGTTAGTCTTGGTAAGTAATGCATGACATCTTCTTCATGTCACTTAACAATGCAGGGAACATGCATGCTAATCTAAGCCATATTGTTTATTATTTTCATGCAGGTTTTTGTTACATGCATTTACAACGAAAGGAGATGTGGTCATCGATCCCTGGCTGTGGGACTGAAAATATGTGGAGGCATGTGCAGAATTGGAGAGACATTGTGTCTTGCTTGAGAGGGATGACACTCCGATCGATGCATTTCTATGGCCCATGTCTAGGGAAATTGTAGGGAACAAGGGTGAGGGTGAGGAGTAGGCTATTAATTTTAGCTTTTTACATCTTGAACTTACCCTAGACATGTTTTTATGTGGTCCATGATGGTCAACTGACATCCATGAATGACACTTTGATGTGAAAGAGTTATGCAATCTAGTGATGATTTTGTCTTTCTAAAAGTATTATGCCCTGAAGCAATGCAATGTTCATCCTGCATTTTATTACTTTCTAAAAGTATTATGCCCTCAAGCTAAGGGATTAAAAAGAAGGGGTGCATTTTTTTGAAGTAAAGGATATATCTCAAAGGTAGTGGTAGGAATTTTAGATGATGTTGTTCGCAATACATTATTTTCATAAGTGGGTGACAACGATACAATACTTTTTGTTGGTTTACAGCCCGTTTCCCACCTATCCAACATGTGGGGGTTAAAGGTCACTGTGCCTTTACCCCGGTTATGTACAATACTCAAACACATATATAAATGAATGAAAAAGAAGATTAGGGTGGTTCTGCACCCACCAAAACTTGTGTGGCTCTCTGTCTCTCTCTCTCTCTCTCTCTCTCTCTCTCCTTCTTCCATTCTTGCTTCCGTTGAGAGCACTCTCAACTGGTATCAGAGCCCGGGTGATCTAGCTGAGCGTGCGTGAATGCTTGAAGCTCAGTAGCTCTGTGGGAGGAAGGAGAAGCTCTGTGGGAAGCTTTGTGGGTGACTTTACTTGCATCCGAGTGTGCAGAGACCTTGGAGGAACCTTTGGAAAAGTCACTTTGGCTTTGTGAAGTGGTTTTGAGAGCCTGTTAAGAGTTTTCAAAGAAAAAGTCGTTTTTTGAGCTTTTCCCTATTCCGTTCGATGATAGAGACTCCGTATTGACTTGTAGAGGCAACTATTGCTTGCTTTTGGTGTCCACTTTACTTCAGGAGCTTGGAAACACCTTCATTCTTGAATCTGGGATCATTTCATTGGATTTTTGGCTCACTGTGTCAGTTTCTGCGTTTTTTGCCCGGGTGTTGGAACTCAAGTTTGGAGCAACCATTTGCAGATCTGTCAGTTCCGGTGGACTCAGGAGATCCTAAAACTTCTATGTTGCTCATCATTCACACTCCGGTGGAGTTTACAAACAGCTCTGTTTCCAAAAACGTTTTTCAGTCCGTGTGTTGGACCCAGTGATTGAGACCACGGTTTTCAAAACCGTCTGTCCCATTGCATTCCGGACGCCCAAAAACCCCTACCTATCAGTTCTTGTGCGATTCGGTGGAGTATTTTCAGAGTTATAGATCTCTGTGTATTCAATTTCGTCTCTCTGTTATGCATTTTTCATTCTAAGGTTTTGAAACCTTAGATTTATGCCACATGGCAGTGGATAAGTGTTGACTCCCATTTCTCACTCATCGGTTGGGATTTTGGAGTTCCGACAAAAGAGAGATATTTGCAAATTTTCTTGCTGAGTCCGATTATGCAATGGCGCCCATGTTTTGAGGCATCTCAGGTTCTATTTTCAGTAGCGGTCATTACCGTGGGACCATGATTTCTTGAGCATACCTTATGCAGATCACTCTAGTTATAGTTTGAGTAGTGTGTGCTCATTCGTGGTGTGCATTTGGTTGTAGTGGATGATTTATAGGCCATTTGGATGCATTGCGGTCCTTATTGAATGCGCTGATAGGCCCAAATTGCCTTGTGGGATGCTATTTTTATGGACGCTTTGCACATGGATGCTATTTTATGCTGAGGGACAGCTTTGACACATTGCAGGTGATGCACTGATAGTGCTATGCTCTCTTGGATGAGATATTATTAATGCATATGCCAGTGGACGGTGTTTATGCTTGAGTCATTTGGCACTTATTGGCATTTTGGATTGCCATTGCAGTTGGCATTTTCTTTTGGGCCAGATTTGCTCATATGGATGCATAGTATATGCACATGAGTCAGATGCATCTTTTGACGCTTTGAGCTTTGAGTTTTGGTGATATTTCACTCTATTGTGGCATACACATTTGGGTGCACTTGGTATTTGGTGTGATTCTCTCTTGTATGCACTAGCATTTGGGATTTTTGTTTTATTTGCATTATGGCATCCTCTTCCATGTCTGAAAAGGAGTTTTTCAACATTAAAAAGTTTGATGGGACAAACTTTTCTTTGTGGAAAGAACAGATAAGGGATGTGCTTATTTAAAAGAAGCAGATTAAACCCTTGGCAGGGATTGAAGCTAAGCCTGCAAATATGTCAGGATGATTGGAATGAGTTGGATGCATTAGCAAAGTCTACTATTAGACTTCATCTTGCAGAGTCAGCTTATTTCACAGTAGTAAATGAGCAGACTACGGAAGATTTGTGGAAGAAACTATGTTCCACTTATGAAAAGGAAACTGCCTCTAATAAAGTTTACCTCATGAAGAGGTTGTTTGAGCTACAGATGAAGGAAGGGGTCTCCATTGCTTCTCACTTGAATGAATTCAATATTATTTTCAGCCAGCTTCAGGCTCAGAAGATGAATTTTGATGTGGAGACTAAGGCAATATTTCTCTTATGTTCATTGCCATCCTCATGGGATACCTTCCGTACAGCTGTCAGTAACTCTGCACCTGGTGGAGTACTGAAATTTGTTGATGTTGTGGGTAGCTTGTTGGCCGAGGAGATTAGACGAAAGTCTATGGATGGCAACAAGCAGGATGCAGCCTTAAATGTGCAAAGGGGCAGATCACAGTTTAGGGGGAAGTCCCAAGAAAGAGGGAAGTCTCGTACCAAATCCAGGGCACGGAACATTGAGTGTTACCATTGTGGCAAGAAGGGCCATATGAAAAAGGATTGCTACAAGTTGAAAAGAGAGCAAAAGGATAAGAAAAAGAATGCAAATTGGGGTGCAAATCAAAAGGAAGAGAGTCCAAGGGAGGACAAAGGAAAAGTGAAGATCGAGGAGATCAATGCAGTCACACATGATGGTGACAATGACGTTCTCTTCATGTCTAGTTTATCTGCAAAGTTGCTTACCACTTCAAATGATGCATATTCCCAGAATTGGATTTTGGATTCTGGTGCTTCATTCCATGTTACTCCCCATAGGGAATGGTTCTCCACTTATGACAGTGGAAAGACAGGTTGTGTGCATCTTGGAAATGACTATGCATGTGACATAGTGGGAGCAGGTGACATAAAGTTTTCTTTTGCAAATGGGTCTGCATTTGTTTTGAAACATGTGAGACATGTGCCTAAGCTGACCAAGAGTCTTATTTCAGTGGGTCAGCTAGATGATGCTGGTTTTCACACCACTTTTGGCTTTTAGAGTTGGAAAATTCAGAAGGGCTCTATGCTTTTGGCCAGGGGTGCCAAGTGTGGGACTTTGTATCCCTTACATGTATCAGGGGTATTTGATCATGTTGTTGCAATAACCGAGCAGCCAAGCACTTCTTTGTGGCATTGCAGGTTGGGGCACATGAGCCAGAATGGAATGAAACTCTTATGCCGTTTGGGTTATGTACCGCATTTGAGTTTCTTTGATTTTGAATTTTGTGAGCACTGTCTCTATGGGAAGCAGACTAAATCAGCCCATAAAAGAAGGGGAAAGAAAGAGTTTGAAAAGCTTGATTTGGTGCATTCAGACGTATGTGGTCCCATGCCTACATGGTCATTAGGCGGGGCTGAAATACTATGTGACATTCATTGATGATGCAACTAGGAAAGTGTGGGCTTATGCTATAGCTCGGAAGAGTGATATGTTCCAGGTCTTTCAGAAATGGCTGGCCTTGGTTGAGAATCAGTCAGGTAGAACGCTTAAATGCCTACGGACTAACAATGGTGGAGAGTATCTCTCTCAAGACTTTTAGCATTTTTGTGATACACGTGGGATTAAGAGGGAGCTCACATCCCCTCGTACTTCAGAGCAAAATCCAGTTGTAGAAAAGATGAACCGTACCATTCAAGAAAGGTTGCAATGCATGCTTTCCAATGCAAGTCTTTCTGGTGGTTTTTGGGCTGAGGCAACGAAGACTGCAGTACATGTGATCAATAGATCACCTAGTAAGAGTTTGGATGGTGGTATTCCTAAAGAGGCATGGAGTGGCAAGAAGCCCTCTTACTCTCATTTGCGTATATTTGGGTGTGAGGCATATGCACATGTGCCAAAAGAGCTTCGAAAGAAGCTAGATCCTAAGTCTAGGAAATGCATCTTTTTGGGTTATGGTGAAAGTGGAGAGATGGGCTATCATCTCTGGGATTCAGAAGCAAAGAAGATCATACGCAGCCATGATGTAGTCTTCAATGAGAAGAAGATGCATAAGGCACCCATGAGGGATGTGGAAATGAGAAGAATCACTTTCCAGGATGTGAATCCACCTACATATGTTGATAGACAGCAAGCTGTCCATGCACCAAATGTGCAAGAAATGGTGCCACCAAGTACTCCCACAGGTATACAATCAAGGGTAGATGATGGATCATCTATTGGTGGAAATGATGAGCCAAATGTGGCTGATATGTAGGTGGGACAGCAAGCTGAAATGCCCTTGAGAAGATCATCTAGAGTGTCTAGACCACCTGATAGGTTTGTCCCAGGGGTAGACTATGTGATGCTTACTGATTACAGGGAGCCTTCTTGCTACAGAGAGGCTATGATGCGCGAGGATCAACGCAACTGGGAGTATGCTATGCAATCAGAGATGAGTTCACTTATGAAAAATAAGACTTGGGACTTGGTTTCATTGCCACATGGAAAGAAAGCATTGCCATGTAAATGGGTCTACAAAATGAAGGTCACAGGTGATGATGTGCCTAGGTACAAGGCCCGTTTGGTTGCCAAAGGGTTCAAGCAAGAGAAGGGTGTGGACTTTGATGAGATATTCTCTCCGGTTGTGAAGATGACCACACTTAGATGCATGCTTGGACTAGTGGCATCTGAGGATATGGAGCTTATGTAGATGGACGTCAAGACAGCTTTCTTGCATGGGGATTTGCATGAGGAAATTTAAATGGTGCAACCGGAAGGCTTTGAAGAAAAGGGCAAAGAGCATTTAGTTTGCAAGCTGAAGAAGAGTCTCTATGCGCCTAGAGAATGGTATCAGAAGTTTGATGCTTTCATTCGGTCCCAGGGTTTCAGAAGGAGTGAAATTGATCACTGCCTCTACACTAAAAGGGCTAAGGATAATAGCCTGATAATCTTGGCACTATATGTGGATGATATGCTATTGGCTAGCAAGAATACTTATGAGCTAGATGCATTAAAGGCCAAGTTGCATGAGGCCTTTGATATGAAGGATTTGGGACTTGCAGGTCATATTCTTGGTATGCGCATCACGCGTGATCGGAGTAGGAAACTCCTTTGGCTTTCACAAAAAGAGTATGTTACAAAAGTATTGCAGCGTTTCAATATGGAGGGGGGGAAGGCAGTGAGTACTTCATTGCCTCCATATGTGAAACTGAGTCATACAGATAGTCCCAAATCAGATGAGGAAAGGGCCATGATGGCCAAGGTTCCCTATGCATCAGTGGTTGGGAGTCTTATGTATGCTATGATAGCTACTAGACCAGACATTGCATTTGCAGTGGGAGTTGTTAGCCGGTATATGGATAATCCAGGAAAGAGGCATTGGGAGGCAGTTAAGTGCATCATGAGGTACATGAAGGGTACCAAGGAGATGTGCATCTGCTTTGGTAAAGGAGACATGCATGTACTTGGGTACACAGATTTAGACTATGCAGGGCATGTGGACAGAAGTGCGTTGCTTTGTCTACCACAGAGGCTGAGTATGTTGCAGCCACAGAGGGTTGCAAGGAGGCTATATGGCTTGATCGGCTAGTGGGAGATTTGGGGATTCATACAGGTGTACCGACATTGCATAGTGATTCCATGAGTGCTATTCAGCTAGCACGGAATCCAGTCTTTCATGCAAAGACCAAACACATTGAGGTCAGGTACCATTTCATCAGGGAGGTACTTGAGGACAAGCGCATAGAGCTTGTCAAGGTTCATACAGATGATAACCCTGCAGATATGCTGACGAAGAGTCTGCCTAGTCAGCGGTTTGAGTATTATCGTGTATTGATGGGCATTGGATAGTATGCTCACTGGTTGTTCTCCCTTAAAGGCACATTGTCCTTTAAGTGGGAGGTTGTGGGGGTTAAAGGTCACTATGCCTTTACCCCGGTTATGTACAATACTCAAACACATATATAAATGAATGAAAAAGAAGATTAGGGTGGTTCTCCACCCACTAAAACTTGTGTGGCTCTCTGTCTCTCTCTCTCTCTCTCTCTCTCTCTCTCTCTCTCTCTCTCTCTCTCTCTCTCTCTCTCTCTCTCTCCTTCTTCCATTCTTGCTTCCGTTGAGAGCACTCTCACAACACTGATACAAATGATATTAATGAATGATTGCATCTATGGGAGATAAATTTGTACTAGAGTGTTGTTATCGATCCTACGAAAACATTTTCATGAAGAGTTTAAAAAATGTCTACTCACAGTAATGTGAGGAATAAATCAGAAAGCTCACCTAAGGCAGTTAAAAACTGTGATAAATTTAGAAAAAGCTCGCCTAATTTGAAAATTTTTGGAAAAAGCTCGCCTAGTCAAAAAAAGCTCGCCTAAATTTTTTATCCGCTCCTCAAAGCCGTAGAGGTCTTCCTCCTCTCTGAGGTTCCGTAGCACTGGGTCCTCTTGAAACATATGTTGCATCAAGCCCGAAACCTCTAAGTTATCAGAGCTCGGTGGTTCCTCTTCTTCCACTCTCAATGGCACCCTAAGTGCCTTTGCCTCCTTATGAGTAGTCAGGTGGTTAGGGTGGATGGTATCTAACCCTCTATTGACCTTGAGTCTATGCTCTAATTTCTCTTGGCATTCCCATACCAAGTTCTGAGCATCTATTAAGCATTGTTCTCTAAGGCTGGGTCTAGATATGCTCCCTTATAAGAAGGTGGAGATGTGAGGACTTGGGCTTGGACTGGCTTGTTTACATCCACAGACGGGAGCATACTAGGATCATCCTAGGAAGGGGCTCATCCGAATGTAGAGGAGGTGGCAAGGGTGGTTGTCTTCTCATCCAAATTGTCTTGGATAAGCACTTGATTCGTCCTTTGCCCACCTTGGTGACCTTCTTGGACTTGGTCTATGGGGACTGAAGTGACTCAAGAATTTGAGACGTGGGAGTCATGTCCTTCCTTGCCTACTTCTTCAGTTCCTTGCCTAGGGTCTTTGCGTCCATTCTTGTGATAACCTTCAAGGGCATTGTTGCTACTTGACCTTGTTTCAATGCTTTGTAAATTGATGCTAGTGCTTTTGAGTGGGGTGGTCGGAGTCGTTGGTCTCCTTAGGGGACAAATCCTTGAATAAATGCTCCACTCCACATCCAGCACACAAGGGCATGGGACCTATTGTGGGTGGGACCATAGGGGTAAGATCCTTGTATGGGCAGTCCTTTAAAAAGTGTGGCCCTTGGCATTTAAAACATGGGAGGTTCGCTATGCCCTTATAAGGGCATTTGCTTGTTGACATGTATAGCAATGGATTAGGGGCCTTTGCGCCAAACAATCCATGTCTCTTGCCCTCAAGACAAATGTGGCTAATAGGCAAGCAGTACAACAAGCTAAAATGCCCTCGAGAAGATCAACTAGAATATCTAGACTGCCTGATCGATTTGTTCCAGGGGCAGACTATGTGATGCTTTACTGATTGCGGGGAGCCTTATTTCTACTACAGAGAGGCTATGATGCATGAGGATTAGCACAAGTGGAAGTGTGCTATGCAATCAGAGATGATTTCACTCATGAAGAATAATACTTGGGACTTGGTTTCTTTGCCACATGGAAAGAAAGCATTGCCATGTAAATGGGTCTACAAGATGGTCACAAGTGGTGATATGCCTAAGTACAAGGCCAGTTTGGTTTGCTAAAGGGTTCAAGCAAGAGAAGGGTGTGGACTTTGATGAGATCTTCTCTTCGGTTGTGAAGATGACCACACTTAGATGCATACTTGGACTTGTGGTAGCAGAGGATATGGAGCTTATGCAGATGGATGTCAAGACAACTTTCTTACATGGGGATTTGCATGAGGAAATTTACATGGTACAGTCGGAAGGCTTTAAAGAAAAGGGCAAAGAGCATTTGGTTTGCAAGCTGAAAAAGAGTCTCAAGCAAGCACCTAGAGAATGGTATCAAAAGTTTATGCTTTCATTCAGTCCCAGGGTTTTAGAAGAAGTGAGATTGATCATTGCGTCTACACTAAAAGGGCTAAGGATAATAGCCTCATACTCCTGGCACTTTATGTGGGTGATATGTTGTTGGCCAGTAAGAACACTTATGAGCTGGATGCATTAAAGTCCAAGCTACATGAGGCCTTTGACATGAAGGATTTGGGACCTAGAGGTCATATTCTCGGTATGTGCATCATGTGTGACCAAAGTAGGAAATTCCTTTGGCTTTCACAGAAGGAGTATGCTACAAAAGTATTGCAACGTTTCAATATGAAGGGTGGGAAGGCTATAAATACTCCATTTCCTCCATATGTGAAACTAAGTCAGGCAGAATGTCCGAAATCAGATGAGGAGAGGTCCATGATGGCCAAGGTTCCTTATGCATGAGTGGTTGGGAATCTTATGAATGCTATGATAGCTACTAGACTGGACATTGCATTTGCAGTGGGAGTTGTTAGCCGATATATGGCTAATCTAGGGAAGAGGCATTGGGAGGCAATTAAGTGCATCATGATGTACATGAAGGGTACCAAGGACATGTGTATCTGCTTTAGTAGAAGAGAGATGCATGTACTTGGGTACATAGATTCAAACTATGCAAGGCATGTAGATAGAAGGAGATCCACTTCTGGTTATGTGTTCACCTTTGTAGGTGGTGCAATGTCGTGGATCTCTCATGCACAGAAGTGTGTTGCTTTGTCTACCACAGAGGCCCAGTATGTTGCAGCCATAGAGGGTTGCAAGGAGGCTATATGGCTTGATCAACTAGAGGGAGATTTGGGGATTCATGCACGTGTACCGACATTGCATATGAGTGCTATTCAGCTACTAGCATGAAATCCAGTCTTTCATGCAAAGGCCAAACACATTGATGTTAGGTACCATTTCATCAGGGAGGTACTTGCAGACAAGTGCATAGAGCTTGTCAATGCTCATACATATGATAACCCTGCAGATATGCTGATGAAGAATCTACATAGTCAGCAGTGGTTTGAGTATTATCATGTATTGATGGGCATTGGATAGTATGTCCACTGGTTGTTCTCCCTTAAAGGAACATTGGCCTTTAAGTGGGAGGTTGTGGGGGTTAAGGCCTCTGTGACTTAACCTCGGTTATGTACAATACTCAAACACCTATATATATGGATGCATTAAAAGATAAGGGTGTTCAGAACCCACCAAAACTTGCATGGCCTGCCCTCTTCTGGTTCTCCTCTCTCTCTCTCTCTCTCTCTCTCTCTCTCTCTCTCTCTCTCTCTCTCACCCTCTTTTGTTCTGCTTCCATTGAGAGCACTCTCACAATGGAGGTTTAGTGGTTCCCTAATCCTTTGGATAGTCTCTATAGGTTTGGAAATATCATGTATTAGCTTATGAATACATGTGTGTGTGTGCATGCGTGCGCATGCAGACGCCTGTGTGCATGCATATGCATGTGTGTGTGTGTGTGTGTGTGTGTGTGTGTGTGTGTGTGTATGCACATGCATGCATGCATTTGTGCTTGTGCATGCATGCATGCGTGTGTGCCCATGTGCGTGTGCATGTGCATCTACGTCTGCATCTGCGTCTGTGTCTGCATCTACGTCTGCGTGTGCAAAACCTTCATCATTTTGACTAGTGAGTTTGTAAAGTATACAAATGGAGTTGTGTATCTAGACATAAGGTTTCAAAGAGAATAGATCTATGTCTCTATAAAGTAAAGAGTAAGCTAGTAGGCTGGCTATGCCAAGGCCTATGTCATGAGGCCAATTTTTTGTGTGTGTGTGTGTGTGTGTGTGTGCACGCGCACGGATAGATTGGCATTGGCAAGGCAGGCTCCATATACTTGGGGAGACTCCACACTAGATATAGTGTCCATAAAGGACAGGTTGCAATGAGGTCGCAAGATTAGGGAGCCTAAATATAGGAAGATCTTTATAGCTAAGGTCCAAGAGCTACAATGATAGTACAAACCACTTTTGTGGCAATTTCAAAATTATAGATGATATGTGATCCTTGATCTTTCTCACTGGTTCAAATTCTTTATGGTCAAACCTTGATTGTCATCATTTATTGAGTGGAATGTCATGCTTTGCACATCTTTAACATTTGAAAACACATAATGACATTGATAATTTAGAATTGTACTATCTAGATTCTATGCTATATTTAAAAATCGCCTATTGTTTTGGTCATATATTCATCTAGCATGCCAAAGGTGGAATAGACCAACTGGGTCTCTACTCTTATCCACTACATTGAGGATGCATTAGTGAGTGTATCCCTAAGAAAATCAACAACATCACAAGCATTCTTTAACACAATACCATCTTCCTCGAGCTACTCTTGAGGGATTGCTCTCTAAAAGATTACACTTGCACCACCATGCTCACCTTTTCCATCTCTAGAGGTGAAAAAGTTCCATGGCATCTCCAAGTTTGTGAGGGCATAGAATCTTCTAAGAAAGGAAAATGGCCTAGTAGACTTGAATTGTTTTGCACACCCGTCTGACCACACCCAATGTCTTTTGAGCTACAAGCATTGGTCTTCCATACATTCTGAATTGGGCATATCAGACATTCTCTAATGGGGCTTCATTCTGCGCATTGTGCCATGAGACATTTGCATAATGGAATGATGCATTTACTAGTTTGTAGTAAAGACATGACTCCCAAAATTTTGTGAAGCCACTGAAAGCATCATCAAAAGCTACACATTTACCATTCTCTCTATCAAAGAAGTAGACACTACAAGAACAAACACATGTTGCTCCATGAACACCAAATGACAAAGACTATAGATGATATAGCATCTTTGAAGCATATCATTTACATGTGTTGAATGTAGCAACAAGTATTCTTGTCATTTAGCTTCCACACAAAGTATGGTTTGAGCTTCTTGAAACTGTGTTCCCCTATAATTACATAGGGATGCATTGATTTGAACTTCGTTGAATGTAGCAACAAGTATTCTTGTCATTTAGCTTCCACACAAAGTATGGTTTGAGCTTCTTGAAACTGTGTTCCCCTATAATTACATAGGGATGCATTGATTTGAACTTCAAAAAGAACTATATCTTCAAATCAAAGTATGCATGACTAATAGATAAATCAAATGGAGGTGCTATGAGGAATATTAACATCCTTCATCAAAGCACATGATCAGTGCGTGAAAGTGCTAAGCACACATTGTAGAGATAAAAAGCATATAAGGAATTCTGAAAACACATGAGGACTTCTTCAAAGCACAATAGAAAGCATTCAATAGCACATCATGAAAACTAATACAAAGCACATGAAACTACTTCAAAGCACAATAGAAAGCACATAAAAGAACATGAGGACTGCTTCAAAGCACATGAAACTACTTCAAAGCACAATAGAAAGCACATACAGGCACACAAGGACTGCTTCAAAGCCCAAAAACTTCTTTAAGGCATAATAGAAATCACATAAAAGCATATGAGGACTGCTTCAAAGCACATACAAGCACATGAGAGATTCTAAAAGCACATGAGACATTTGAAAGCACAATAGAGATCACATAAATGCACATTGGGATACTTCAAAGCACAAGAGAAAGCACATGAGGAATTTTAAAACACAATAGAGAGCACATAAAAGCACATGTGGATTGCTTCAAAGCACAATACAAAGCATAGAAAAGCACATGAAAATTGCTTTAAATCACATGAATATTGCTTCAAGGCAATAGAAAGCACGTAAAAGTACATGAGAAATTCTAAAAGCACCTGAGAGTTGTTTGAAAGCACATAAAAGCACATGAAGATTGTTTCAAAGCACATGAGGACTGCTTCAAAGCAAAGTAGAACGTACATAAAAGCATATGAGGATTTCTTTACAACACACATAAAATCACATGAGAAATGTTTAAAAGAACATTAGAAAGCACATAAAAGCACATGAGGACTACTTCAAAGTACATGAGGACCACGTCAAAGCATAATAGAAAACCAAAAAAAAATCACATGAGGGCTTCTTCAAAGCATAATAAACAACACGTAAAAGCACAAAAATAACATAAAAAGTGCTTCAAAGCACAATAGAAAGCACATGAGAACTACTTCAAAGCACAATAGAAATCACATAAAAGAGTAAGGAATTCTAAAAGTACATGAGAAATGTTTGAAAGACAATAGAAAGTATGTATAATCATAGAAGGCTAGTTGAAAACACATATAAGCACATGGGAACTCTAGAAGCACAATGAAAAGCATATATGAGCATATAAAGTTGTCAAAAGCACATATAAGCACACGATGATTCGTTAAAATCATAATGGAAAGCACATATAAGTGTAGAAGGCTGTTCGAAAGTAGAGCATCAAGCACATGTAGCACATGAATAGTGCTTGAAAGCCTAATAAAAAGCACATATAACTACGGGAGGAATTCAAAAAGCACATGCATGCACAGAAGGCTATTTGGAAGCATAATAGAAAGCACATATAAGCACGTGAGGACTTTTTTAAAGCACACCAAGCACATGTAAGCACATGAGTAGTGCTTGAAATCCTAGTAAAAAGCACATATAACTACGGGAGGAATTCAAAAAGCACATGTATGCATAGAAGGCTATTTGGAAGCATAATAGAAAGCACATATAAGCACGTGAGGACTTTTTTAAAGCACAATAGATAGCACACATAAGCATAAAATACTATTAAAAACACACTAGAAAGCACATATAAGCATAAAAGACTATTAAAAGCACACTAGATAGCATACATAAGCATAAAAGACTATTAAAAGCACATATAAGCACTTGAGCAGTTCTAAAGCACATGAGAAATGTTTGAATGGCATTTGAGCACTAAAAACTATTTGAAAACACAATAGAAAGTATATAACTGCATATTAGGAATTTTTTAAAGCACAATAAAAACCACATACACAAATAGAAGATTGTTCAAAAGCACAATAGAAAACAGATTTAAGCACATAAACTACTTGAGAGGACAATAGAAAGCATGACATATAAGCACATGAGGACTACTTGAAAGTAGAATAGGAAGAAAATATAAGCACGTGAGGAATTTTTAAAGCATGATAAAAATCAAATATAAGCACAATATAAAGATAAATTAGTTGCTTGCAAATCCTCAAGAAAATGCATTGGGATGATGAATGTATTTCTTTCTATCAACACGTTGCTAACATATATTCTTTTTTTAAAAGGCATATAAGTGTTCTCTGTCTAGAACTTGATAATAACTTCCTAGACTTTCCTATAAAAAAAAGCTCCTCGGAGCCTAATGTCTGCATGAATCCAACTCAAGTTTCTCCCAACCTTCATTGCCAGACAAGCTACCTTGGGCACCAGCAAGTGAGAGAACTTCTTTTGACAAACAATTCATCATTGGATGCCTTAGAATTTGTAGTGATTCTTTTAGATAAGTAGTGTTGCACTTGCATTTTGCACTCCTGTATATCTTGCGATGCCTGGGTCTTAAAGCACTTGCTGTATATCTCAAAACCCATGTTCTTTGAAGAGGATGCTAATTTCCTCTATATAAATAGCACAATTTTTTTTGTAATTGTATGCTTAGCTCTTTCATTACACTTGTCTTCTTCATCTAACTTGCATTTAATTCTTCTTCTATGATTTTCTTCCTTGATGCTTTGCAAGTCTCTACACTCTTCTTTTCTAGGGAGCTAAAAGATTACATTGTTGCAGCATATGTACCTTCCTATCTTGCATGATTTTGAAGAGAAATACTCTCATACTAAATTCTATCAATCTACATATCCAATGCTCCAAGAAAGTTTAAGTCCGTGACTTGCCTAGGATCTTCCATACGTTCATCAATAGCATATAACTTGAATGCTAGCTTGAACTCATGCTCAAATGTGATTGAGAAAATAGTAGCAATAGGCACTTTAGCACCTACAATAATACCCTGTCCTTTGCAAGAATCCTATCAGTTTTAGTTCCAAAGCTCAAACCACCTCTCACCAGGGACCCTCCATACCTTCATCAGTTGCTTCTAGCATGAATGCTAGCATAAAATTGTGCTCAAACATGGTCCATTTCATGGTAACAATAAATTATCAGCTAGGTCTAAATTAATACACATCACCTCTTTCTCTCTCTCTCTCTCTCTCTCTCTCTCTCTCTCTCTCTCTCTCTCTCTCTCTCTCTAGGTGCCCAATTTTTGCTCAATCATAACTCCTAAACTCTCCTCTCCAACCACTAACCTACTTGTACCTCTGGCTATTTCCTCTCTTCCTACCTCTGCACTCCTCTTCATATTGTCTTACCCAATGGCAGAAGGGAGTCACACAAAGCAACCTTAGTGTAAAAAGTTTGAGGAAACTTCTAGGAAAAAATCTATCAAGCTAATCGGTAGCAAAAGAGAAGCAAGATTTACAAGACATATGAGCACTTTCCTAGAGTATAGCTGCTAAGCCAACCAAGCGGGCGAGAGGGGTGTCAGCAAATAGTAGCAACAAGGAATGGTGCTCAACATCAAATAGCAAATAGTAACAAACAATAGATGTGGTCAAGCAAACAAGAATGATCAAGCAAACGGGAAACGATAGTAGTTGCAGGCAAAACACCAAATTTCCCCCACTACACATGAAGTCCGGTTTATGAATCTTGTAATGGCCTACCAAAATCTCGTGACTGCCTTTTAAAATATTGTTGATATTTAAAAATCAAGTTTTTGTTTATGTTGTGTTGAGAAAATATGCTAAATAGACATTATTTGAAACTGTGTTTTTCTTATCACCTAGCATGCTAAGACTTGAGACAAGCTTTTCTTGTCATCTAAGCATGCTAAGACCCAGGACAAAGCCTCCTTGGCATGTGGCAACATGGTCTTGCCTTTTCTTATGCTCATGGCATGATAAACCCTAAGAACAATCACATTATGTCAATCTCTCTAGCGAAGGATTCTTTTTAAAGGTAGTTGTAAGCTACTTGATACCTAAGCATTATCATGATTCTTGGATGTCATAAACTCTCAACCATTGCAAGACCTTTCATATGTATGCATGAACATCTTGTATGATCATGTTGTTTTGCCATTCTTTTGCAAGGGTTTGCAATCATTGCTTGTGTGATCTTTCCTTTGTCACCATATAGAGACAGGAATGGAAATTTTATTTGTATCTTCATGGTTGAAACCATTGCAGCTTGCTTGCACCATTATAATTAGTGAACCTTGTAGTAGCTCAAGTATACAATATGATGAGGGTGTTATTAGAGCACATGAACTTCCTTTTGCTTAGAATAATCTTGACTATCTCCCCCTAAGAGTTAACAATGTCACAAATACTTGCTTGCATATAAAAGGGCTACAATGTCACCATAGGCCTTGCAAATGATTGAAATATACGTGCAAGTTATAATAGCTAGTTCTGGTGCCTATTTGGTTGAGGTTTGGTTGGTGGCGGTTGATTTTGTAACATGAAATATCTAAGGAGATGACTCTTGGGGACTTAATGGAGAAGTTGTTGTTGATGGGTAAAACCTTCCTGAAATTTTGGAAATTGGATTGAAGAGAAAGGAGGGTGTGAGTGATGCAAATATGTGAGGAATGATTAAGTCTAGAAGAGGTTCTTGAACTTAAGAAGAACTTGTAGCATTCCCAAGTATTGTCTAGTGCTCTCTCTAGTAAGAACTACTATAGTCATAAGTTATGTAGCTTTTGAGAGACACAAGGAACCAAATATTTTGACAATAAATCCCAAATTCTCACCAGTGAAAAATTGTAAATATGATCTCAATTCAATATACATAAGAAAAGGTCCCCAATTTGCACTTTTGGATCCTTTGAAAACATTGTGTACCCTCACAAGATATAGAATCCTTCTTTGAAAATACTATTTTGCATTGTATTTTATCAATAAGGGGAATTTTGGACTAAAAAAGGTCCTCATAATGAGTGGATTAGCAAAATGGATTAAGAACTAAGAAAGCCTATAGAGGGTTCTACCACCCCCATATGAGTCCAAAAAGGTACATCTCCCTAGGCTTTGGTGGTCTGAAAAGGTGTAGCTTCCGCTCCCACTTGGAGGGGGCCCCCACTTGCAAGATGTTTACTCTCTTTATACCTGAATGTGGTCCCCATTCCCAAAAAGTATCTTGCAAGTACCACTCCTCCTAAAATTTTGATTTGTTTCAAAAGTTCCAAAATGGCCTAAAACCCTTACAAACCTTGCCCCAAACCGTGCCATTTCATGAACACCACTACACCCTATTAGCCACACATCTATATAAAAAATTAGTTGTTCCAATAAGAACAAGTATTGTATAAATAAAGAAAAGCAACCATGTCAACTAGGTTTAAACAAATTGAGAAAACAGTAAACAAAGTTTGCATTATATATATATATATATATATGGATAGATAGAGAGAGAGAGAGAGAGAGAGAGAGAGAGAGAGAGAGAGAGAGTCTAGGGGTTGTGGATAAGTGAGAAATGGGTGGGGAAGTTAAAGAAAAAAAAAACCCAATGCTTAGCTATTTTCTCCTTTCAAAACATCCGAAAAAACATCCAATCAAAATTTTAAAACTAAAGGTCATCTGGTCCTATGCAATTTCACCAAGTCATCATCCCACATAGCCATTCCTCACAAAAAACAAGCCATTAAAATGGCCTTTTCTTTGAAACGGCAATGGCTCTCCATGGCCCCAAATATCAAGTTTCCAAAAAAATTATTTTTAAAAAAGGTCCAGAGGCCCTATGTGCAAGCAAGTGCAATGCCGTCTGGCCCAAATTCGTGCATGCTTGCACATAGGGCCTTCAGGCCATCTTTTTTTTTTTTAAATGGTGGGAATGTCTCTTCATGGCCCCAAGTAGCAAGTACTCCAAAAAAAGTTATGCAAGCCCCATGTGCGAGCAAGCATGAATTTGGGTGAGACAACAATACCGTCTGGCCCAAATTCACGCTTTTTCACACATGCCCTATAGGCCATCTTTGTTCAAAAAACATTTGGGCAATGGCTCTCCATGGCCCCAAATAGCAAGTCCCCCCCCCAAAAAAAAATATTTGGCTTGGATGCCCTATCTGTGAGTATGCACAAATTTGGGCGTCGGTGAGCCATCTAGCCGAAATTCACGCCTGCTCACAAGTGGGACCTCGAGGCAAATTTTTTCAAATTGTTTTTGGGAAATGGATCTTCTTGGCCCCAAATAGCCAATTTTAAACAAAAATTCAAGAAAAAAGGTGATCTTATCCCCCCCCTTCCAAACTCTGTCCCAATGACTCAGCTTTGGAAAAATAGTGCCATTGTTGTGATTTAGCAAGTTCTCTTTCTTTTTCTTTTGCAACACTAGAAACAACAGCCTTGTTTGGGGGCCCATATCTCTCAATCAATGTGGAATCTAGAAAAACTTAATAGTGTGATTTTTAGCCATCTTTTGATTCCCTACAACTTTGGTCGTCATCACTTTCTATCAAAATCTGTCATCTTGGGCCTCAAAGCTGCATTTTAGAATTGGGCATCTAAATCCAAGCAGGAAAACAATCCAAAATGCCTTTTCCTAATCTTCGAGCCATTATTTCTCCATCCAAATGGTTGAATCATGTAAAAAAGAAGTAACCTGCGGGAAAGTCTATAAGTCTCTCAAACTTTTCCCAAAATAAATCATCTTCCCATACATATTTGCCTTTCAAAAATGGTCACTGTCAACATTTTGCTAACAAATATATCAAAATTGTGAACATAAAGCATGGAAGCAAAAATTCACGAGGTGAGCTAGGGCCTCACAATGGGTATTCACAAAATGACACATATTATACTCTTCAAGGTTGATCTACAAATTCAAAATTGATCTACAAATTCAATTCATTTACGTATATCCTATGTACATCCCGTTCACTTTTGCATGCATGGGTATTCACAAAATACACAGATACTATACTCCAAGTTTGATCGACTACAAAAAATAACCAACTTTATTTCTTATCTATTATGTCCTTTTCTAGTTACTTTTTTAGTGTCTATATATAAACCAATATAAACAAATGTCACTCTTCAACTTTTAGAGACATTTTGAATTATCATTATTTATATACAGAACATAACCCTTAAGCAAACAACATATGTACGCCCGTAATTATCTCCTTGTACCTCAATTTGTAATAGCATGGGTATGCATGCACATGTTCTATGCATACGGTACAATTGATGTACATGTGTCGCTTCTTTTAGATGCTCAAATACTTATTGTGTTATATAGTTATGATGCATACAATGGATTTTGGCTAAACATTAGGATCTGCTATGGATATCATTGACTGGACCTTGTTGGATATGTTACCTTTAAACCTTCAAAAACTTTTCACTTCTTTTAATAAAGAGATCTAAAAACTTTCCACTTCTTTTATGTTAGCTTGATTGTCGTATCTTCTTACTAAAGTTTTGCATGCTTGATTGCCACATAATTTATATTTAAAAATGATGCATTGTGTTTATTACCTGTTTATTAGATCCAAAGATTGAATTTAAGAAAAAATTTGGGTACATTTGAAGAATATCTTTAAAATAAGTTATATAATTGATAAATTTATATAATAAAGTTTGTAATGCAAACTAAGTTATAATAGTCCTTCGGACTGAGCAGGGATAGCCGAATTAAGACGTACTTTGAGCTCCAATGATTTGACGTCGTGACACTCCAGAGCGCTGCCACCAGCAATCCACACTCAAAACCACTGTACAACATCTATCCAATTCACAACGTCGCCCATCCGCTGCCTCCTTTATTGAGAGTCTCGTGGAAGAGATAAACGGATGTAGTCGTCACCCATTGAATTTTCTGTCATGATGCTCAAACGACCATATTTCTCCTCAAATTGAAAGCGCTGCAAAAGCTATCCAATATACTTGGATTGTGACATCAAAATGCCCCCCTCACTACTAGCAAATTGAATACCGAGATAGTAATGCAAAAGACCAAGATCAGACATAGCAAACGTCTTCTGCAAGTCAAGCTTAAAAGCTGTGATTTGTTGAGCATGCGTCCCAATCACAAGCATGTCATCCAGATAGAGTACTAAAATCAGCAAGCTTCTAGATGTAAAGAGTAGCCTTAGTAGGGCTGTTCTGAAAGCCAAGTGTAAGTAAATGAGCAGGTATCCTGGAATATCAATTGCATCATTCAAAGTTATTAAAAGAAGAAAACTCAATCTAGCCATCTAAATATAAGTAATATCCAAGAGTAGAACACTTCCTAAAGTGGTATATTTTAAAAGAATTAAAATAAAAATTTATAGAATAAACTATAGATATCCATTGTTCTAGAAAACATTGCTTGGTATATCCATTGTTTTAGAAAACATTGTTTTAGAACAAACTATAGATACCCATTGTTCTAGAAAACATTGCTTGGTATATTACATTAATGCACATCTAGCCAATGTACATGGATACTCAATGCTTCCATTTAATGAAAACTGCTATTACATCCATGTGCCTTTTTTTTTTTCTGGGAAGAAAAAGGAACAACTATTAATGCTTTGTAAAAACACCCTGCAAGTCAGCTGAAGGTGAATACAAAAGAGGAAACCGTCTATTAGCCAAGCCATAGGGCCTAGCTCACTGCCTAGGGTTCCTCCAGAGCTAGGGCTAACAACCAAGGTTCATCCAGCAAATACCTCTCACAAAAAAGAGTAGAAAATGCGTGCAGGCCAAGTCTTGCAGAAACACTCTCGCCTCTCAATGGTTGTGTGTGAGCCTAGGGTATCGCGCCTAGATAGCTCGCAGGGTAAAAATAATAACCTACCAAATGGCAACGAGTGTAGCCGTCTTCGCAAGGACCTGTTGGCCTCCCAACACCTAACTACATTTGGTGACCCAAATGTGCCATGTAGTAATGCTAGCCACAATCTCCCAAACACTATCCTCTATAAAAACAATCGGGTGGGCTCGTGAAGGAGGAATTGTGTCCTCAATCTCCATGTGTCTTTCCAATAACTTTTTGATCTACTGAAGAAATAATAATCATTGTAAAAGGTGTCCCATTGTGGTCATGAAATTCACTTCTCATAGATATTATAGCAGTGCTTAGCATATGACTTCATTTGTGAGAACTCCCTCTCCAATTTGTCCACTAGAACGTAATTGGTTTGAAAAAATCTTAATACAATGACATATCCATTCCAAAAGCTTGTGGACCCAAATCTCACATCCCTAAATGCTTAAGCACGATGCATACTGACAATTGCAATAAGAAAATCCTTAATATTTCTTTAAAAATGCCAGCCTTACCATTGGATGGTTTGCTAATCACAAAACTTAAGGGCCTAATCCAAGTGGCCCTTTTTGAGTATAAAATTCCCCTAATGTATTTTTGTTTGTCTAAGAAGGAATGCTCTAAAAATTCGACCGAGCCAATTTCTATTGTAAAGTTAAAATTTGTGGGTCAATCAATAGAGAGTATATTAAGCATTAAACATTGTAGGGGCCCCTTAAATTTATCCTCAAGACGTTGCTTCTACGTGGAGACCCTAAGGAAACATCATGTTCTTCAACTCTCAGATGCGGAGGAATGAAGAGAATTAATTTGGATGGGGAGAAGATTGAGATGTCCTAGAAGAGGGGTGGGTTTTAAAGGCTTGTAGTAGGAAGCATGGGAGTAGTATTGACATTCTCCTTGACCTAAACCGTCAAAAGTAAAAGGTTGAGAGAATGGTGTACATTGAGAAGTGCACTTCTTTTTTATTAAGGAGACTCCCATCTTATGAGAAATTTGAGAGAGGATGGATGTCCATTGAGGAGACTCCCATCTTAGGGCTTGTACGCACCAAGGAGCGCCCGCCCATCGTTAATGAGAGGAGCCAATAGGGATGCTTGATTGGGGTGGATGGGCATGCCCCCTTTGACACACAACTGACCTATAGGAGACTTCAAAAGGTGGGTCAACCGGCCGCCACCTCCTAACCACCGGGCAAGGGCTCTTGGTTTCTATTTTTGCAACCAATGAGGTATCAAGGATGGGGTAGTCAACATATGCTACTGCACAATGGCAATTTAATGTGGATGCCTATGCCCAATACTTGAAGAAGGACGTGTACGCATAGAGGCCGCCTATGTGCAAAGCCTACTCCCAAGCTCACTTGCCCAAGGTCGTTTTTGTCTTCCCACAACATATGCATGGGATGAGCAGTGTGTACACGCCCATATGAGCAATTTGAAAGAGGATGGATGTCAATTGAGGTTGGTGCTCAAAAGTTGGGACCGTGTAGTGCAATGAGTTGTCTTAATTCATTTGGAAGGGGTTCTTCCTGGATAGATCAGATTCTATTGAGAAAAGGGGCATATGGTTTCAGGGCCTATTCCACGTAGGCAATGGTGTGCAACCCAGTTCATAGCCACAGCCTTCTGATTGACGTGTTTAATTTATAAAGAGATTTGATTCTGTTGAGAAAAGGGGATATGGTTCTTAGGGCCTATTCCACGCTGACAATGGTGTGCAACCCAATTGATAGCCATAGCCTTTCGATTCACTCGCTTTATTTTATAAAGAGTAGTAGATTGCTCTTAAATGTGCATAGTAGTCCCATTTTGCAAATTAGGGCATGTGCACACGATTAAAAAATTCACAGTTGGGGCCATAAAAAGCATTTAATTGCATGCCTAATTGTTCATCCACCTTTAAGCATTTAATAGAGGCATGCATACTTGTAGGGAGCTTTACATGTGAGAGTTTTGATTGGCTTGCCCATCGAGGTCTATATCCAACTCTGGAGCATCGAAGGATCTGGGACCCATCGCCAACACCAGATGCTAGATTTCTATTGGCTAGGGAAGGAATGCCGCTTTGGTGCTGGAAATGGCATCCTTCGGAATTAAGGTGCCGATCTACATGTCAATGGCGCTTCAACTTGGTCTTGAAAATCTCTTCCACCCTCCAAAAACCACCACCAGCCTCGCATTTTGGGCACGGCTCTTAGGGCGAGCCTATTGCTTTGATATTTGCCGATGGTGACCTTTAAACAATGCAACCAATATCGCATTTCGAGCATTGTGTGAATAGAGCACATTCCTACGCAAGCAAGGTGCTCGTGAGAACGTCTCTCACAACGAGGGCAAATTAGAGCTTTTAGAGCATTGCATCAGATTTCTCCATATTTCTTGCAAGGGATTGACCCCCATCTCCCGAATGTTTCCCCCAGCCTATTTTCACGACTCACCATTTACCACGATGTTAGCTGTGAAAATAGTGACCTCCCTTGTAGCCTATGAAGAAGGCGACTTTTATGGATGATTTCTATCATTGGCCTAGCTTCTCAAGATCCCTAACGTGTAAATTCCGTCATAGCGTCTCACCTTTCCATGACCCGTCAGATGTTGGCATATTAGGAATGGGAATCTCCCCTCCCAATGACTAACTAGTCCACAATTAATTTAACTAGCCCACAATTAGCCTCTTAGCTCGTTTAGAGAACAATTTTACCTTGGGTTACCCTCCGAAAGGCCTTTCACTTGGGGGAATGAACCATATTCAGACTTTTTTGGGAGGAAAGTCCTCTCGTGGCCCGTTCCCCTAAACTTAGGGGACAATCATGCTTGCCATGTACTTCATCAAAGCACTTCTCTGTGACGCATTCAAGCTACTCATGATGTGGCCATGCCTGATCCTTTAATTCCATGAATATTGAGAATGTGGTGGAGGCCACCTTTACGTGACTTTGAGTGCCAAGCTCATCTACAAATGAAAACATGCCACCTTAGGCAAGGTTGTCAGGGGAAGCTAAGGTTCAAAGCTAAGGTTCAAGGTAGCACCTCTCCTCTGGAGGAAGCCCAAAAGTCGAATGCAGAGAAGCAACAGTCGGATCAGATCGTCTAACGACCTGTTTCCACGCATGGGCAGAAGCCCCGTTTCACTGATGGAAGTGCCACCGACGAGGTTCCCACGCTTGGAAGGGAGTCGAAAGGTGAGTGCTTGGGAGCTAGGACTGCAGGGTTGTAGAGGGAGGTTGCAGGGTTGTAGAGGAGGGATGGAAGCTTGCTATTGGCTGGGCACTTCCCGAGGCCTCCCGCACCCAGGTGGCAGAAGGAGTCCATCCTTTTTTGCAACACCCAAACCAGCATCGAATGCTCTTATGCCTCGGCCTCAACATCGAATGCGCACATTTCCACCAAGGTGGAAATAGCTTGTGGGGGACATCACAAGCTTCGTGAAAGAGAGGGCTTGTGTGATCGACCCGTGACATATGGGGTTCTAGAAAGGAAGATTCTTCCTTAAGGCATTGAAGCGAATGGTTAACAAGAGATGGAGATAACTTGGGGAATCCAGGGCCAGAGTTGATCCACGTCCTCCACAATACTCAACCGCCACAGCTGGCTGCTGCAGATCGCCCACGACACCACGAGAATTTTCCTTCCTTGCGATATAATGTGTGCATGCGCATGGGCATTGCACATGGCGATGAACATTCTACCCATTGCCTGCCTTTTCTCCCCAGTCCCAAATGCATCTGTTGACATCTCCCACTGCTATCAGCGGCCCGAGCTGCTTTGACTACCCACAGAGTCAGCCAGACTCAGCCTGATCTAGCTGCTTCCATAGCCAGTAAAATGGTGGCGTGCACATAAATAAATAAGTTTACTTTACTCACTCGGTCACTGTGAAATTTGCTAAGATCTCTGAGAGTCAGGACTCAGACTGATGCAGCTGCTTCCAGCGCCAGTTACCTAATAGATGGTGAAGTGAACATAAATAAATGAAGATAACTGGAGATTTGTATTTAGCTTCCCGATGGTGGAGTAAATGAATATACATGAATACTGAAATGGGCACTTTGACTTCTGTTTCAACCCAGAACCAGTGGATATGGGGAGGCGGTTCAAGAAATTTGAGAGGTGAGGCAGGGTAATTTTAACTGGTTTGTCCTGTCCAGAGTCCAGAGTCCAGAGTGGTGGAACTGTGGAGCTTTGGGACTGTACCAAAAAAAAGGGCCAGCCTAGCAAAGAATCTACCATCTTGGGATCAGCTTACGGATGCTGACTGAGACAATGACGACGGAAAAGGCATCATTGCCCAATCAGCAAAGAGACTTTTAATCATCATCAATGGTTGGCAATTCTGTCATATCTGTGGTGAAAGGTTGAAAACGTGAATCTTATAGGGGTTGCATGAAGATGAAGTTGCATTTCATGGAGACATGGGTGTACTACAGGCTACAGCAACATGCTTGGTGCTCTTCTCATCAGCCCTCCCATCTAGCTCCATTGTCAAAGCAAGCAAGCATGTCCCCCCATTCATTGATAAATGAATGTGTGGTAGAAAACTCATCTCCAGCCTTGCAATTTTTCTCATATCAATTCCTTGCCAACGTGGTCGTGGGCAGTGGGCGCCATCCTGCAGCTCTGGACCCTCCTCCCTCCCTGCATTCGCCCCCCCCCCCCCCCCACCTTTCATGAGCTCTCAAAAAAAGTATGCTCACAAATTTGCTCTGTTGCACACACTGCACAGATGACAGATTGATGCTCGCCGCCTGATTGTGCGAAAGTAGATCACAAATTTGCCTCATTTATTTAGCTTACACGAGTTCTCAGTTTTGTTCCAACCCATTTACCACCAGAAGAGTTTCTAATCCTGTAGCATTGTACGTGTTTTTGCTGTAGCCACGAGGGTCTCTCTCAAGGACCCGCACGCACCATTATAGCCACTGTAACTACCCCTCGAAGCAGCATCTCTGTCCTACTTTGTAAGCTTGCTCTCTCAATCTATTCCCACGCACAATTTTGAACTCTATCCTGCTTCCTCCAACCATATAGTATACAGCCCACATTGTCGTTTCTTGTGCTCGCCGTGTCCAGACTTACCACCTACCGCTTCGTTCGTCGCTTTCTGTATAACGAGACACACTCTGCATTATCAGCCAATGTGGCCGTCTCTTGCTTGTTATCACTAGTGTTCAACGTGCACGGTGGCTGCTTCTCTAGCCTTTTAAGAGCCGTAATAATTTCTTCCTTTCTCATTGTAAAACATTCAACGCAGAAGCTGGCGGTATTGCCAGTTAGGGGGCGCAATGCAGCTCGAGGATTCGCTGCTAAGGAAGAGAAGGGTCAGAGCTACAAGTGGGTTGTGGTGAGATCGTAGAGAAGAGTTCAGTATACATTTCCAAGGTATTGTTCCTGGACTTTACTATGAAGGTGGCGGTAATTGGGGTGGGCGTATCCGGCCTCGTTGCCGCCTGGACTCTTGCCCGAGCTGGCGTGCACGTAGTGTTATACGAGCGAGAAGACTATGTAGGCGGTCACGCCCGCACTGTGGAAGTCGACGGAATTGCTGTGGACGTCGGATTTATGGTTTTTAATCAGGTGAGTAGTTTATCTTTCGTTATTTGGTGGTTGCTGGTCTGTTTAGTGCTTGGATAGTATTTGTGGCAAATTTGCTGGTCTGTTTAGTGCTTGGACAGTATTTGTGGCAAATTTGGACAGTATTGTGCGGAAAACTGTTGCAGAAAATGCGTGCAACGCACTGCTAAAAACGTCTTTCTTTCACGCATTAGAAGGAGTGTGCGTCTGAACCTACATTGTGCAGAACCTCTCAAGAGGAAACAATTTTTTTGGGAGGTGTAATTTTACCTCAGGGGCTTATTGGGTGCCCTGCGGAAGGATTAAATAGGAAAGTTTGAAGCTACGGCAGCTTTCTTTACCAGTGACACGTGTACACATAATAGGAAAGTTTGAGACTTAGTCACATCTGCAAAATCTCCACACTACCCTGAAAATAGCAAATTAACATCTATATCGCTTATGTTAGCTATGGTTAAGCTGTTCAGATGTTCCTTCTGATCACCTCGTAAAACATGGCTTGAGTCTATCTTTGAATAAGTGGGGCACGCAACCCACCCCCCCAATGCCCACACAGCCATACATTCTTGTGCATGGGTGCTCGTGAGAGTGTGCACCTGCGGACACACATACTCTCTCGCGCGATGGATGGATGGATGCATCCATGCATCTATATATAGTTCCTTATTTGGGTTTGACGTCACAGGTTTCCAAGTGTTTCTTTGGGAAAGTTGTGTAGTTTTCACTTTGCTGTTCTCAATACCTCGTGCTCTGGCTAGGACACACAAGTCGTAATTGATCAGTACTGCATATTTTAAAATTTGACAATTGTTGCCTGTATGAGCGAGCAGTGATTGACGTGATAAGCTTTGTAGCACCTGGACTTACAAGCTTACAGGCACACTCTCCATGTCATATTTCACACATTTTCTAAATTAAAATCCCTATGTGTATCACTTCAGAGTCTCAGAGATGAGTCAATTCCTTTGCCTGTCAAGACACAATATCATGCTGGTCTCTTGGCTCTAGAAATGGGTGGTTGAACCTGGACTTGTGCTCTAGGGGCTTGCACTATATTTTCTCCTAAGCTGTTCCTGCTGTCACAGCTAAGAATTTCTTGGTCTCTAATTCAATGCCTATCAACGATACAAGTACCATGCCGATCTTTCGGCTCTAGAAATGTGTTTCTATAACTTGACTTGCAATTTGGAGGCTTTCACTAGTTTTAGGCCTGAGCCGTTCCTGCTGGGGTCAGCCAAGAAATTCCTCGTCTCAAATTCAAGCCACTGCAAGTTCTGATACATTCACCTGGATATTGCTCTCCCAAGCCTCTTTAGACAAAAAGTACACTTCCAAAAATTCAGCCAGCACTCAGGTTAGTAATCTGCTTTTAACTATAAACCTATCAATGTGCTATCCCTATTCGATTTGTTTGGCTGGAATAGGTCATACTAAAAGCTGGATGGTGAATGAAGGCTGCATATTATGTGGGAGCAAACTGCACCACAGAGAGATTAGATGTTTGTGCTTGTGACCTTTTGCTGTCTGTGTACCTTTTTTGTAAGCTTGCTACTTTATCAAATAAATTGTGCTATTACGCTTTTGTTTGGGGTTTGCGCCCACTCAAGTATACCATATAATATGCTGTATTTGTTTGCAGGTGACATACCCAAATATGGTTACACTTTTTGAGGATATTGGAGTGGAAATAGAGAATTCTGACATGTCCTTCTCAGTCAGCTTGGATGACGGCCAAGGTTGTGAATGGGGCAGTAATGGTCTATCAGGTCTCTTTGCGCAAAAAGAGAACCTACTTAATCCGTATTTCCTGCAAATGATCAGGGAGATCATCAAGTTTCAGTCTGATGTTTTGAAGTATGTCTTAAACCCCATGCCCCCTCGAAAGAATTGGTGAAGGGAGTAGCCATATTTTGCAATTTCTGGCAGTTACGTTTGGAATTTATACAAGCATGTAATGTTTTTCCATGTCTCCACTGCTGGACAATAGTGTCACGTTTCAAGATAACATCTCCAATGTTCTTATTTCAAAGGAGTGTCCATGTACACCTGTTGTCCCGTGTCAGCTCCCTTATTCTGAAAAGTATCTCACCGTTTTAGGTTGCTGTCTCCAGAATATGTTCCTTCAAACCTGCCATGCCCAAACTGTAACATATGTCACTTCTCATGAAGCAATGGCTGTTGCTGTGCTGAACGCCCCTAGTAAATTTATGGTGATGTTTAATGCTTCTAATGAGAGTGCAGAGTTATGGAAGCAGATATTGGGTGTACGATGAACATGACTAGTTGCTGGTAGAAAATTGAAACATGATTGAGATGATCCACGGCAGGGCATGAACAGACTTGCATTTGGGAGAACGAGTGATTGAAGTGACTTTTGTGAGTGAAGGAGAGGGCGCCATTATGAGAAAAGAGAACAGGGAGCTGCCCTCAGACTATACGGCT
Source organism: Dipteris shenzhenensis (assembly GCF_047967505.1). NCBI lineage: Eukaryota > Viridiplantae > Streptophyta > Polypodiopsida > Gleicheniales > Dipteridaceae > Dipteris > Dipteris shenzhenensis. The sequence goes on from NC_141625.1 coordinate 15,138,546, forward strand.
GAGAGCCTTGGGAAGTGCAAAAACACTCATTGCACCTCGGAAAGTACCCACAATTGGAGGACAGTGCTCTGGAATATACCCCATGAGCCATTTGGGGTCCCTTTTAAGGGGAGGATAGCCCTCTGAGAGTTGCTCAGAAAGTGCATTTGTGTGCTCATATCCAGCAAAGTGTGAGAAGCTCACACATGTGAGCACACAAAGTACAAGTGTAAGGATTTCATTTTGCATGGGATTTCCATGCCTTCTTTTATGCTCACCAAGTACGAAGTGTAAGGGTTTCTTCTCATCTTGATGGGATTTCTTCCTTCTTTTAGCTTGAATTTTAAATTTCTTAAGCATTTGAAGGCTTCACACAGCTCTATAATGAGCCCAACATACACTACAAGGTTACAAGCTCCTAAAAAATTGAGTTTTGGTTCATATTCAAGTGGATTTGGCTTGACATACATTGATCCACACAATCACAAGGATGACTTCGAGAAGATGAACAAGATTAAGGCACGTGCATCTTATAGTCATGCCATGTTTCCCCTTTGTCCATTGTGGTAATTTGCCATTTTTACCCCTCTGGGTGACTTATTTATTGGCCTCCATACAATGATCCCTTCCAACACAAACCCAAATTGAAATTAGTCGATTTGGTGAAGCCTCTTCAAGGTTCTCCATGTCTATTAAGTTTTCAAGCCTCTCCATCTACATGTGAAATGGAATGTAGATCAATTTCCCAAGAATCCTCAAGCCTCCTTGTTTTCAAGCTTTTTATCAAACTTGGGTTGGTTTGCTAAGAATCCTCAAGAAGCTTTGAAATCAAACTTGGGTTGATTTCAACAAGCCTCACCAAGCATATATAAGCCTCGCTAAGGATTTTCTAGAATCAAAAATTGAACTTGGGTTGATTTTCTTTTATTTCAACATGAAAAGAGTTCAAGCTTCATTGTCTAACAAGCTTTCAAATTGAACTTGGGTTGAAGCTTCAAGAAGGCTCTTCAACTCGACATCTATTCAAGAAGATCATGAACATTAAATCAAAATTGAAAGATAAGTGTAGATTGCACTCAATAGTCTAGGCAACGATTATGATTAATTTATGATAGCAAATGTGTTAAGCTCTCTATACTAGTCTAGCCCCTACTGTAGATCACGGGAGCAGCACCATGATTCACCTCCCAGCCATTTTTTCTAAGGCTTACGAGCCAGACAGAGATCTACGTTGAAAATCACTTAAATCACATTCTTCTCTTCTCTCTCTAGCCTTAGCAAACCCCAAATCCCTAGATAGATCTAGATGCCACATGTCATCCATATAGGGCCTTCCTAATGCAACATTTCACCCCTTTCTTGGGATGCATTTAATTCCTTGCCCCTAGGCACAATCTTAGCACTAGGCCCTTGGTCTCAGATCTATCTAGTCTGGTGCTATCAGCCCTCACCTAGGACCTTGACATTAAATCCCTCCCGATCATTTACATGAAGCACAAACACATATATTACAGAGATAGATCCTTTAAGGGAAATGTCGACTGATTCTTCCGAGGTCATGCTACCTCGGCTAGAGCGTAACATTCCTTCCCTCTTCAGACATCAGCGTCCTCGATGATAAAGTCTGGGAACACTCTCCGCAACTGATATACGGACTCCCAGGTAGCTTCGGATAGAGGCTGACCATGCCATGCAACCAACACCGTGGGTATCTTTCGATTTCGTATTTGCATTGTTCCTCGGTCCAGGATTCTTGTTGGTTTGCGCCTTGCAATATCCTCTATCTCCTGAAACAAAACCACACCTTCGATTAGTGAGTCACCTGTATGTAAAAATTTTTTTAAGCGTGAAACATGAAAAACCGGGTGCACCTTACACCCCTGTGGCAATTCTAATTTATAGGCTACACTGCCTATTCTCTTTAGAATTAACCACGGCCCACAGTATCGAGGTGATAACTTAGCACACTCTCCTGAAGTCAACGACTTCGAGTGCGAAGGAATTCTGAGAAAAACTTTTTCTCCTTCTTCAAATACTCTTATAGACCGATTTTCATCCGCATACACCTTGGCTCTATCCATAGCCTGGCGGATATTAGCTCTCGCAAGTGCTAGCATCTCCCGCATCTGAACTACAAAGTTCGCGGCACTAGGCACTTTCTGAGGTACTCCAACTATAGTTGGATTGGCTGGCCTATAACCATAGTTCAGCTCAAACGGACTGAACCCAGTAGATGAATGCTTCCTATCATTGTAGGCAAACTCCAACAATGGCAACCACTTGTTCCATGTATGTTGCCTCAATGACACATATGCCCTCAGCATATCCTCTAAAGTTTGGTTGACTCTCTCCGTCTGACCATCCGTCTCAGGATGATCCCCACTACTCATTCCTAACTCAGTCCTCCTCAGTGTCTCGAATACCGCTGTCCAGAAATGACCGGTAAATCTGACATCTCTGTCTGACACTATGGATCTAGGCAATCCATGCAGACGAAATATTAAACAAAAACGCCACTTGCGGGGCACTAACAGACTCTCTAGTCGGAATGAAGTGAGCCATCTTGGTTAGACGATCAACCACCACAAGGATAGAATTATACCCTCCTTGTGTTGCAGGTAGCCCTACAATAAAATCCATGGAAATGCTCTCCCACTTACTTAGTGGTATTTCCAAGGGCTGTAAAAGTCCGAGTGGCTTCACCCGCTCGGCCTTACTTACCTGACACGAGAAACACCGTGTCACATACTCATGAATATGCTTTTTCATCTTTGGCCAAAAGAAATCTCGCCTCACGAGATCATATGTCTTCTCGACACCTGGATGTCCAGCACACGGGCTATCATGGCATTGTCGAATGACTCTCTGCCTGAGATCATTCTGACCAGGTACTACCACCTTGCCATTTCTAACTAGCATACCATCCCTTATGGTATATCTTGTATAAGTTTGGCCTTTTCTGGATGCCAGGTCATCCTTTTCACTTTCCCCGGGTTTTAACACATGAGCCTTAGGCCATAAGCTCTGGACAAACTCGTCCACCTTTTGAGTTTCTCTGACCTCGGTCATTAGAGCACTCTCTAATACCGTGAAACTCAGGTTATGCATAATGCGAGACAACGCATCAGCTACCTTATTGTCTTTTCCTCTTCGGTACCGAATCGTTAAATTAAATTCCTGCATGAGCTCTGTCCACCTAGCTTGGCAGCCCCTCAAGTCAGTCTGTTTACAAAATTATTTCAGAGTATCATGATCCACATCCACATAAAACTCTGAACCATACAGATAATGCCTCCATGTTTTTAAAGCATGGATAACAGCATACAACTCCAATTCATGAGTTGGCCAATTCCTTTGAGAGGGAGAAAGCTTCTTGCTTTCAAAGGCTACTGGCCTTCCCTCTTGAAGGAGGACTGCTCCTACCGCAATGCCACTTGCATCGGTTTCTAGGAACAACGGTTTCTGGGGATCAACTATTTTTAACACCGGTCCTGAGACCACAGCTTGTTTTATGGTGTTAAAACTTTCCTGTTGATTCTGTCCCCAAACAAAAGGTACTTTATCTGAGGTCAGATCAGTCAATGGCGATACTATTCCAGAATATCCTTTGATATGCCTTCTATAAAACTGGACAAATCCCAAGAATGATCGCAACAACGCGGTCAGACTCTGAGGGATTGGCCAAGTTAGTATCGCAGCCACTTTCTTCGGATCCATTTCTACCCCCTGTGGAGTAATTATGAACCCTAAATACTCAAGCCTAACCATACACAGTATAGTTTTCTTCTTATTCACATAGAGACTGGCTTTCCTCAAAGTACTGAACACTATTCTTAAGTGTTCATGATGCTCAGTAATACTTTTACTGAATATCAAGATATCGTCAATAAAATGTACTACGAACTTTCCGATATACGGACGTAGTAATCGTTCATAAGCATGACGAAGGTCGCTGGAGCATTGGTAAGGGCATTACCAAAAACTCATAATGACCAAGCCTGCTCCTGAAAGCGGTTTTATGCACATCCTCGGCTCTAATCCGGATTTGATGATAGCCACACTTAAGATCTATCTTGCTGAAAATCACGGCTCCATGTAATGCATCTAGCAAATCATCAATCCGAGCCATCGGATACCTGAGCTTAACAGTGATATTATTCAATGCTCTGTAATCTATACAGAGGCGAAACGTATCATCCTTTTTCCTCTTTAATATCACTGGTGAAGCAAAAGGTGAGAAACTTGGTTGAATCTGCCCCAACTTGAGGTATTCTTTCAGTTGCCTACGCACCTCCGCTTCTTCAGCAAAACTCATCCTATAGGGAGGTCTATTTACAGGTTCTGCCCCCGGGATCAGTTCAATCTTATGCTGAACTTTCCGCTCTGGAGGTAACCCATAAGGTAGTTTATCCCTAAAACATTCAGAGAACTCCTCTGTTATAAGATTAGCCAGCTTGGCCATCTCACCACTTTGCGTAACATCAGTGCTAGTCGAAGAATCATCCACCGACTCTACCGATGCTGTGCAAAGGTACAAAAACTCTACTTGAGCCTTTCTGATTTCCATCATGGAAACCAACGGTCCCTGAGGTATATCTCTTTCACCTCGCAAGACATAAAGCACATCATTCATCTTGAATTGATATACGTGCTTTTTCCAATCAATGGCTGGATTCTTCCTAGAATGCCACGCCATTCCCAGGGCTATATCTGCATGAGCAAGCTTGGTTATTTCAAAATCAAGCTTCTCAGCATAGTCCTGAATCCGAAGCTCCAACTGGGTAACCCTTTGGTCCCATACTTCAGTTGAACTTCCATCGGCCATCCTGACTGTATACGCATAGTCAGATGGACTTGTCTTTAGTTTCAACCTCTTCACGAGCTTGGAGTTAATCACATTGTGAGTTGACGCCGAGTCAAACAACACAATGACATCATGACTGGCCTTGCCCTTTCATTTTAATTAACTCCGTATCATTAAAGGCTGTATACCCCGTTGCTGCGGGCTTAGATAGGATGTTATCAGGTGCACTCGTCACTAACTTAGCAACAGACACACAGAACAAACAAGGTACTAACCTCTGAGAAGATCCCGCTAGCTGAATCTGCATCTCTTCCGCTCTGGGACTTCCCTGCATCTCCACGTCGCACTCTGAGATCACCATCTCAGCCATCCGACGATCTTTATTACGTGGACAATCTCTCCACTGATGAGGTTGAAGGCAACCAAAGCATAAGCCTTCTCTCCTCGCTTTTTCCCGCTGTTCTGGGTTCAAGGGAGATTTAGACCAAGCTCGGGCTGCCATTGGAGTTACTTTCCTCTTCACTCCAATGGTGGTACTTGGTTTAGGAGTTTCAGCCGGTCTCGCCTGCTTGGCTTGACCACTCGGCTGCGAACCACTCCCTCTACTAGCCCACTTCTTCTTAATCCCAGACTTCTTCGGATACCCATACTGGGTTCCGACCTGTGCAAACCCACTTGGCTTGCTGCCCTTGGCATCCTCGTAGTTCAGGGCTATAGCTATTGCATCATCTAGCGTGTTCGCGTACTTAGCCCGAACTTCCATTTTTATTCGATCATTCAATCCAAATATGAAATCTTTCACTTGGATTGATTGAGGCAGGGGTTCATCAACCTTCATTACACTCTCTCGAAAGTTATCAGTGTATTCTGCCACTGATAAATTTCTCTGACGAAGGTTCCTATATTGATCCCAAGCTCGGGATGCTTCGTCAGGAGGTAAGAAGTGTTTCCTGAACTCTCTTTTAAACCCCTCCCAGGTAGTGGATGCTATGCCATCTTTTTGTTGTTTAATCCACCACCGATCCGCTACCTCACTAAACATATGGGTGGCCTCGCGGATCTTTTTGATGTCATTTCTGATCTCACAAATGGTGAACGCCTCGTCCCATTTGTGTAGCCAGGTCTCAATGACATCGGAACTACGGTCGTTCATCCGACCAGAATACTTTTCCGGTCTGTAATTGGCAATATTTGGCACTTTAGCCTTCCTAGGCTCGACCGTATGGACACTAGACTCCAGTTCCATTCCTCCAGTTCCATTGGAGCCTTACCCTTCTCTTCTCGAGAAGGTCTGGCAGACATACTCTGTAACGCTCTCCTAAGTTCAGATTGCCTTGCATTGGCTTGTAATTGCTGCGCTAACAACTGTTGCAAGGCATCCTCCAGCAATGCAATTCTGCCAGATAAAGTGTGAGCTACTGGGCGCGATCCCTGCTGGGTCGGCCGGACTCCTGATTCACCAGGGTCCCTCCTGGAAGCCCCTTCTTCTGCTTCCATTCAAGTCAATGGGTGTTTTGCTTTTTTTTTTTTTTTAAATAAATAAAACACCGCTAGAACACTGTATTTACAAACTGTCACAATTCAGTGTGCTAACACTCTGACACAATTCCCTATACTAGGGAATTCCTGCAATCCCACATTCACACTAATTAAGCATTTAATGCAGGCATATATCACAGATGGCGCTTTTCCCTATACTAGGGAAATTCCTGCAAATTAACTCAGACTGAAGTATACAGGCATAGTCTCAAGCACAATCTGTCCCTGCTACAGCATCAAACTTTCATGCAGACTTATCACTTACGAGATCCTGTTCATGTAAGCGGAGCATCAACGAAACTAATCAGGAAAAAAAAAAACACAGAGTTGGCGGAAGCTCCCTGGTTGATCGCTCCTGCCTAGTGAACCAGACTTTCTCTATTTTCGAGCAGCGCTCCACCATGCGTCACGCCAGGCTGCACCTTGGAGATACCAGTAATCACATGTCACGTTGCAGGCCTTCCCGTTCACGAGCCACTTGCGTACGTCAGGTCAGCCTGTCGCGTGGAGGTCTTGTGCGTCGCTCAATCCACGTATCGCTTTGAAAGCCTTGTGCGTCGCCCAATTCACGTATCGCTTTGAAAGTCTCCCGCAATTCTCACTCTCTCCAGCCTTGTGCGTCGCCCAATCCACGTATCGCTTTGAAAGCCTCCCGCAATACGAGCCTTCGTTCCGTCGTATACCCCGGGCAGCAACACCTATCTACGTCAACCTGCCTTACGGAATCCCTCACTCCAGCAACGGCTCAGAAACAGCCACCACGCTGTTCGCTACCAAGTTACGCTGCAAGAGTTAGCTGCTCACTCTCTCTTCACGTCCCGTCCAATCCACGTCGCAGGTCGTTCACGAATAGCCTACGCTTCTCTATTCGTTTCATCGTAGATCCCAACCAAAGGAACAGGATTTCCCAGAGGAATAGGTAGAAATTAGCAAGAATCATGCCAGAGTGAACTATTCACACAACCTTGGAAGACATTTCACGATTTTTCATGAAGATGTTACATGATCTTGAGTGGTTGACTGGAAATCAAAAGAACAACTTATGGCATAACTGCTCTATGGTTCATAGTGATATCTGTCCCATGGATAGTCAATTTTCTTCCTTCTTGCCTTGTCATGAGGAGTAAAGAGTGCCCACCATCCCCATCCACTAGATAATTTCAAAAGAAATACAATCATAATAGAAAACTGTAACACCATCTTCTACAACACATTGAAAGCATTATGTGGCTCATATTAAGCCGCTCACATCCAGGTCCTTCCACTCAGAGGGGGACATGGAATCCCAAAGGCAAAGAAAAACCTAGAAGTGGAGATAATGAAGTAATACTCCTTCAATTGTCATTACTGTGGAATGTAGAAAGAAATAATGGGATAGAGCCTTTGGTCAGTATAAGAGAGTTTGCAATCAACATCAAATCAAGGCAATCAAAAGAGGCAATGTGTACATTATGATAATGACAAAATCATGACAGTTCTTAGGAGCAAGTCCAACAATTCTCAAGATGCCTTGACAAGAAAACCAACTATTACAATTACCAAAATGAAAATACTTGGTGGTTCGATTCTAGTACAAGTAATCACGCGCCTTTGCTACCTCTCCCTTCTAGTAAGTTCAGCAAGCCCACATAAGGTTGGATTTTCAGTTTTTGCATAGGTACTGTTGTTCTTATAATTTATTGCAGCAATATATTTTGGGCTAGCATTTGTTTGCAAGCCAATTATGGATAATCACATGCCTCATTTGGAAGAGAAGTTGAGTGGTGCCCATAATTATTGTGCATAGATGTTCTTAGTGAAGATGCTATTACTGGCAAGGGTTGGTTGCAGACACACCACAAAGCCTCTCACAACTGTTAGACAATCGCAGAGTGAGTCAAAAGATGGATAAGAAATATCCTTTCTCATTGCAAACATTAGACGTTCCCTAAGAAAAGAATTTAGTAGAAGCTCGGAAGATATTGCGAGATAACCCTAAGGAACAGTACAGGCAGAGCTACACAACTCAAAGACAGCTTCACTTTTCAGGATTAGAGGCTAAGATTTACTATTCAATCTCTCACAAGCTCATAGAAATCATGAAACAAGTGGGAGGGATTGATGAGAAAATGGAGCAAAAGGATCTTATGCTGATCATTCAACACAACTCAAGGACAGCTTCACGTATCAGGATTAGACACGAAGAGTCACTATTCAATCGTCTCACAAGCTCATAGAAATCATTAAACAATTGGCAGCGATTGATGGGAAAATGGAGCAAAAGGATCTAATGCCGATCATTTAATAACTCTTTAGCACTGTCATACAAAGGCTATATCTTCAGCTTTAAATGTAGTAGGCATGCTAAGATGCCTACACAATGACGGAGATGCTCTAGGAAGAGCAATTGATGCAACACAAGGGGGGAGATTGGGAAATGACCAAGATTTTGCAGCCCATGGACGTGGAAGGCCAAAGGCAAAGTTTGTCAAAAATGCTTGCCTCATGGAAGCAGAGGTGGTTGTGGCAATGCAAATGCTCATGGTTTAAGCAGTGGATCGAAGAACTACTAAAAGGGCAAGAGTCACTATCGTGGGAAAATGAAGCATTATGAGAATGAATGCAAGAAGAAGAAGGTAGATCAAGGTTAAAGACAACAGTCCAGGATACATGCACAAATGCAAGTTAGTCAAAGCAATGTTGAACTTCGCAATTATGAGTCACTATTGTGGGAAAATGGAGCATTATGAGAATGAATGCAAGAAGAAGCAGGTAGATCAGTTTTAAAGACAACAGTCCAAGATACATACATAAATGCAAATTAGTCAAGCAATGTTGAACTTAGCAATTATGTGTCACATCTGCTCATTGAAGAGATTATGAGCAAGATATGCCTTTAGATGGGCAGCCAGGTCTATGTCACAACCAGCCAGCTCATGATGTGAATATGCACCTTAGGATGGTGATATTTATTTGCTGCCACAAGCTGTTGTTTTATGTTGTCTATTGATGAACAGCCATATAATGCGTGTGATGCATATTTGAGATAGATGCTTTTGAATGTGATAAATATTTCTTTCATGAGGTGCAGCGTTATGTTTAACATTGTGATGAAATCTTGAAAGAGTCATTTGGGCTCTTAATACCAGCCTGGGCATGAGCATCTCATTGTTGCATATGAGAGTTGCCTACTTTGTACACCAGGACTTTAGATTCATGGTTGCTAGATTCAAGTGCTAGCTAGCACATGATAGGAAGGAAAATGGCGCAATTACGGTTTTGGCTTCACATGAAAAATGTCTTAAGTATTTGAAATGTCAAACATGTGCCAGATCTTTGAAAGAATGTGCTTTATTTTTCACTCTTATGTGATGATGGGAATTATGTAATCTTCACAAAGCACAACAATACTATAAATGATCCATGCACGAGTGTGTAACAGATATGAAGGCCTTTATACTTTTGATGGAAAAATGACAAAGAAAGGACATTCATATTCCACTTCAAAATAGTTCACTGCAGATTTTTGGCATAGAATAATGGCTCACATTAACCCAAAAAGCGTTTGCACATGAAAAAAACTTAATATAGTGGATGCCTTGGATCCCATGAAACTGCACAGCCCCTTTTATGAGAGCTGTTCCTAGGTTGCCATTTAAGAGTATGAGATAAAATGGGCACAAACTCCCCTTGTTCTTGTGCACTCAAATTTGATAGGACATATGAACGCGGAATCTTTTAGTGGAAAGAAATGTATCTCGATTTTTATAGATGACTTTTCCAGGAAAAACAAGTGAGATTTCTGAAAATTGACATGAAGGCCCGCAGCCAGCCCATACAGTGAGAGAGCATGCATAAGCAAAGTCAGGTCCCTTTTAGTATTGCATGGCACAAAAAAAGAATCATCTGCATAGGCGTGAGCAGCCAGAGCGCGACTTCCAAGAATGTATATAAGGTCCCTTTTAGTATTGCATGGCACAAAAAAAGAATCATCTGCATAGGCGTGAGCAGCCAGAGCGCGACTTCCAAGAATGTATAAGCCATGTAACATGCCAGTCGCCACCAAATGATCAATATAATGAAGCATAGGATGCGTGTCTATAGCATAAAGAATAGCACTAACAGGACAGCCTTGGCGAACTGAACAACAGAGTGTCCAAGGTTCAGAAATATCCCCCGACAAGATGCATGCAACTTTGCTGTCATTGTAAAGCCAAAAGATGATATGCTACAATGTTTGACCAAAACTCAAAGCTCGCATGGTTTGAGCTATAAAATCCCTTTGGATAGTGTCAAAAGCCTTTGCAAAATCTACTTGCAACAAGAGAACATCCTGCTTTCGATACTTGGCATACTCGATCCCAACATAGGCATTTGCAATATTGTCAGTGATATGCCTACGAGGAATAAAACCATATTGCGCTGGATGAAGGCCATCATGCAAATATTCTTTGACACAATCAACCACCATTTTGGTGACGATCTTATAAATAACATGCATCAGACTGATAGGCCTCCAATCAACCAAAGATTCACAGATTGGCTTCTTAGGCAGAAGCTTTACAAGCCCTTTCTTCCGAGAATTGGGCACATATTTATCTTTCCAAGCACTATTTATCATTTGCAGCAAAGGAGACTTGAGGGGATGCCCAATATGCTAAGAAGAATTCAACGGTGATACCATCCCAGGCAGGAGATTTCCATCTACCACATGATTTAACAGCATCACTTAACTCTCTTGCAGTGAAAGGAGTTTCCAAGTCCAAAGCATGTGTTGGTGAGACAATGGGAGTGACATGCTGTAATAATTTCTGCCTTGCTGAAATAACTTCCTGTGATGTAAGAATATGCTTTCCCAAATTGAGCAGAAAAATGATGGACACAAGCTGCAACAATCTGTGCTCGAGAAGAAGTCCAAACACCATCTGAGAGAAGAGCCCTGCAAATACTTTGAGAGTGCCTCTTATAGTGTAAGCCTTTTAAAAAGGCTTTGGATGAATACACAAGCTGCAGCAAGCTGTGCTCGAGAAGAAGTCCAAACACCATCTGAGAGAAGAGCCCTGCAAGTGCCTCTTATAGTGTAAGCCTTTTAAAAAGGCTTTGGATGAATATCCTTTATCCAAAAAAGCCCTCTGTTGTTCCCGTGTCTCCCATTTAGAAAATTTTCTATTGTCATTGCATTGGAGACAATGTTTAGCCTCGCATAAAATCTGATTTTCTTCCATAGAAATATTTCTAACATGACTCAGCTTAGTCAAAGATTGCCACGTAGATTTAGCATGAGCAACATTCTCTCTCAAGGTCTTCATGTAATTTTTGTCATAGTTGCGAATAACTGCTTGCATCCTAGCAATGAAAGCTTCCCAAGCATAGTCAATGCCAAAGCGAGATTGTTGCGATAGGGAGTGGACAGCTTCATTGTAAGAAATCCTAGATTTATTATATTTAGAAATGTACTAAGGAACATGAATGAGACTGAAATAGTAGAGAACAAGGAATATTTGTATTGCTTGAGTGTCTATCGTGTGTCATCCATACAGTTGGGCCTCTCTTATATAGAGAGTGAAGAGTCACACACGAAAAGGTGTGTACTCCAAAGTGTATGTGCATGAAGAGGTATGTACCCCTTGTGAAGGGTGTGACCCTTGATGAGGGGGTACATTACAATGGTAGAATTGAGTGAGGTGATAGAGAGGTAAAGAGCCCTTGAATAGGTATGCAAATAGCTGACCTAGCCAGCAAGACTGGCCGACTAGGTAGGTCCGTTGGATGACCTAGTTGGCTGGCCTGGTAGGGCCGACTTAGTCAGCCGTATTGGCTGACTTATAGGAAGCCAGGTCTGCCTATAAAAGGCACCCTAGTCTAGCCTATTTGGTAGCCATTAGGCTTGCCTTGGGGCTTCCTTTGAACTTTGATACCTAAATCTAAAACAAGGACCAAACTAACCTACTGAGTTCTCCAGTGGGTAAAAGTAAACAATCACTGACCTAAAGGCTGAGATTTGACCTATGTAGCTTGTGACCGACTCGTTCTTTGACTAGGGCTCACAATGAGGCAAATAGCCTAATTTTGCAAGAAAATGAGGGTTTTTATTTATGTGATCACAAAAATATCCATAAGCTCTATGAGCCAGTCTCCAATTACGATTGTAGCCGAACCGTAAAATGAGTACAAACTACTTATTGTTCTTTTTTTCCATTCCTTATCTTGACCTGTCCCTTTGGGCTGAAAGCATCTACATTCTGTTTAATTGATCTTACATGCTCCACATTTTATTATATGCTGATGGTGTGGTGCTCTTATCTTCGTCCGCTGAGAGACTCTTAAGACATCTCGATGCACTATTGGCCTTTTTATGAGTCCCATGACTTGAAGGTCAACCTTATGATCTTCAACACCTCCAGAGCAACTGCACACAGAGAGTAGTTTACTTTTGACGGGTCACCACTTGAGATTGTCTCATCGTACACGTATCTGGGGGGGTTCTATCTTCTGGTCCTATCTTCACGGTGAGACCGACGATGCAGGCCCGCCTGAGTAGAGGATACGCCTCCCTTGCGTGACTTGAGAGACAGTGCTTCCATTCACATTTCTAGGATACGGACCAAGGCTCTCCTTTTCAACTCCTTGGTTCGACTTGCAGGCATGTATGGCAGCCCTTGCTTTGGGCCAGACCTATCTGATACAGAGTGGACTCGAGTGGAGAGGTTATAGGTTCTCTTGTTATCACGAATGATCCGCAGTAAGCCATGTGTTCCCCATTAGATCGTTTAGGCAAAGCTCGGGGCATCTCCATTGTAGTTAGATGCAACATATTATGGCTCCTGTACTGTAGGATGTGACAGACTACCATGGTTGGGTCCAGCCTCTTTTATGGCATTAGCAGCTCAGGGTGATCAGAGATGCTGGTACGCACACACATGCAAATGGTTTGGGAGACTGGGTTTCCATATAGACAGACTGCCACCCTGCCATTATAGCATTGATGGTGGCCTAGCTATAGTTAGTACATGAACCACTTAGGACAGTTAGGACACTGAGTCCAGTTAGGGCACTTAGCCCTAGGGTTTTGTTATGTTGGCTTTCTCTTGAGCCTCCACTCACAGTTTTGTAGCTATTTATTACAGCATCTAGTTTTTTGTCTTCTCAATTCATTACAGCATCTTGTTTTTTGTCTTCTCTCCATTTTTGAGCTCATTGTATCAGGTTTTCAATCGATCTCATAGACCCATCGTAGACTTTAATAAACTTTATCTGTTTCTTTCTTTCCTTTGAGATGTCCTCATCTGCGGGCTTCAACGACTTGAGACTCCTTCAATTTCTTGTGGAAGATAGCTCCATGTTCCCATGGGTTGGATTGGGCTGCTACCCCACACTATCCACCCAATGTGTGTCATGTGTCCTAGCATGAAGCCCTTTGGATCTTGGACCTTCGATTGGGCTGCTACCCCACACTGTCCACCCAATGAAGCCCTTTGGATCTTGGACCTTCGACGGATGCCAAATAAGTGGTTGCCGATAAATCTCCTCTCTACATTGTGGGTTGGTTGGCCACACTCTCATCCAACTCCTCATCATGGGGGAGGTTGTTTGTGTGATTGTGGGGGGGAAGAGGGAGGGGGGGGGGGGGGGGGGGGGCTCGGTGAAGATCCATCTATGTGAGGGCTGCCACTACCCATAGTGATCTAAAGAAGCCCTCCTTATAAAAGGAGCTTCCATAGCTTCTTAGTTGGGTTAAGGCCTTGCATGATAATTCCAGCTCTAGGTCTACGATCCCCTCAATTCTCCGTCACTGTCAGGGAAGTCTTTCAAGCCACTCTATGTGATCGTGTCCAGAGAAAGCTACACATCATTCATCTAAGCTAACCCATGCACTTTTGTGAATACATGAACAAGAACCGATGGACCAAGCTGGCAAGCAAAAACTAGTTCATCTCTATTCACAAGAGCTTGGAAAAGCTCTAATATGTAAGCTCACGGTCCATTCTCTCCAATGCAAGGGCCACCATTTGCTTTGTGTAAACTGTCCATTCCCACTTGGCAAGCAAGATGGCACATGGTTCCACCTCTTGGAATCCAACAAAAGGTAAGGGCCTCCCATGTTAGAGAGCCCTTGGAATCTGTGAAAAGCCAACTAATTTTTTTGATTCGATCTTGGTCTTGAAGCTAGCCAAATGATATCCTGTTGGAGTCTCTCACCCTCTCCAAGATATCACCCAAGCCCTCTACAAAGAGGGCTGCATTGTCTTCAAACTTCCTGTTAAAAAATTCCTCGTCTTGGTGTATCGAGAGGTGCATCTCAACCAGCCTTGCCTCTTGTGAGTAGGTAATATACCAAAGCCTATGCAACAAAGAGAAACAAGAAAAAGGCAAGTAAGTAGCCCTATTGTACTGAGCACTAGAGAGAGGTAGCCTCCATTGTGTGGCTTGTGATAAGAAGCTAACTAGAGCTTCCGTACAATGCAGAGACCCCGCTAATCCAACATACTAAGAAGCCGACTCACTTCATGGTGCCAACAAGGCCCAATTCATCTTGTTGTATGCTTTTTCCAAAAGTTTTAGAGAAGGATCTCAAGGTGTTGAGACCCTTGGTGAGCCTAATCAGTGGCCTCCTAGAAGGTGAACATGTAGTCCAAGACGCTTCGCTCCTGAGCAAAGGCGGCTTGCATGTCGTGGATGATGTCAGGGCCTATGGTAGATAGAAGAGAGCATGGATCCTAAATCAAAGGTCCACTAAAATGCCAAGTGAAGTGGAGTGCTTGTTAGATCTTAATAGTGATAGAAGATGAGAGAGGGTCTATTTTCTTTTGGGAATTTCTGCACTAGAAGGCCTTCAAGGCCTCAAGCATCTCAGGAGGGGCCTTCAAATGCCCATCATAGATTGTGTGATGATCGATGCGACAAGGCCCACTAGCTGGGGCAAGGGCTCTTTGGCTTGAAACAATTGATTGTAGAAGGTTGTACTCTCTCCAAGGTCCCTTTGAAGACATGTTCATATTGATTAGGGCTTGGTGATATGGAAGAACTGTCTTGTCTTGTGCCACACCCTGTTATATCTATGATGAAGAACGATACAACTATTGTGCACACCTATCCTCCATAGCTAGCAGAGTTAGTCGATAAGCCACGATGTTTTTTTTTCCAAAAAAAAGCCACGATGAATTTGGTTGTTGGTCCCTAAGTCTCTCAATTGAAGCAAGGCGTGGTTGAGATGGACTAGACCAAGAAGTCCGAAGGAGGCAAGAATCTATAAAATCTAGCCAACAAGAGAGGAAAATGAAGAGCATACACTCCTTCCGTGTAGAGCAAGGTACAACATTAAGAGGGTTTGCCAATGCCAATAGGGTCTAGACAAGGGGAGGTATTCATTCTCACATCCTCTTGCCTGTAGAGGTTGTCTAGGACTTTTCTCCTCTAGGGCAATCTTTGTGGAGGCTATTCCAAACACAGAACCATGGGAGAGTGACTTGACATCATTGTGCCCTCCAAGATACCTATGGCTCATCTTTGTATAGTCAACCTCCAATATAGAAGTGGTCCAACCTCTTACCATCATTGTGGTGCTATCTGAAGGAGTATTTGAGCCTGCCTTGCATTCTACTAAACTTCTACTCTCTTCAAGGGTCTACCTTTGGTGATGGAGAAGAAGAACTACTTTCAAGATGCTTCTCTACACCAAGGGGTTCCTACCAAGGAGACACCTCCTAGCTTTTCCTCACAACAAAATCTAAACTGTTGAAGGTCTCCATCAACAACACTTTGAGGAATATACATTCAACAAGTAGCTAGTAAGTTGGCACCAAAGTCTCCTTTCCGTTGTCTTGTAAGCAAGAGCATACATATTCAAAACGTTTGCAAGTTCTCTACTATGAAACCTATCTATACAACTTGCATACAATGAGCACTACGTGGTCAAACACTCCTTGGGAGAAGGTGCCCAAACCTACGAATATTTGGCCGAGAAACATGTGTCTTGGATCATAAGAACCCTTTATAAGGGCTGTCTATAGCTCTGTCGAACATTCAGGGTCTAGGATTGCTGCCTCACACAATCATGAAATCCATGTAATTGCTAGCTCACCATGGGGCTGGGGAGGGTTAAGCAATGGTTTGAGGGAGAGGGAGAGCAAGAGGGAAATCTGGTTGTGGGGGAGGGGAGAAGGGTGGTTACTTAGGTTAGAGAGCTATGTCTACACTTGTAGCCTCTCGAGAGGCAAAAATTGTCTCATGCGTTGGAATATGTGCAGACAAGGGGTCCTTTTCTCTATCTGGAGAGGCCATGCTCTCTATGGGTGGATGATGGTGTTGGGAAGGGGTGTTGTTACTTAGCTATGTGTACATTTGTAAGCTCTTGAGAGGTAGAAATTCTCTCATGCCTAGAACATTTGAAGACAAAGGTTTCTCCTCTTTATCTAGAGAGGCTAAGCCCTCTATGGGCTTGCTCTTGATTGGTATAACATAGGTTCTGTAGCAAGGAATTTCTAGCTTTTGTCTCCATCAAACGGTCTTCTGGTGTTTTTAGCTGCGTGCCTATCTTTTATCTTCCCCTCCACCCTAGTCCAAGCTTGGTCATAGGAGCCGTTAAAGGGGCATAGGAACATCTACAGGGTGAGACTCAGGGCTATTCTCGAGGGGTGGGCGTACTCAGTCTTTCCACCTACTTGGAGTTAGGAGGTAGCTTGCAGCATCGCCCAACTTGTGCTCAAAGGGCAGGTCAAAATTTCATTTGTATGCTAGCCACTCAATGACTGCATGCTACTCTCTAACCCTCCAATATTTGTTCATCCACAGTAATAGAATCTTCACCCACATCCTATCGAAGCTTCAAACTTTTATCTCTTTCCCCTTTGTAGAACCACATCTGATTAGTATCAATGACCATGTGGCCTCCTGACCATAAATAAAATGTAGAATGGGTGTGAGGGGATATAAGCAATTTACCATTAACGAGGTGGGTTGACAATTTGTGTGATCCCCCTTCTTTATTGCAAGGCGGATGAAGAAGCAAAGGACAATCTTCATGAGCTTCACATTGCCTTATTTGTTGCAAGCGTTAAATGAATGTGAGTTCATCGGCCTACACCATTTTTAATACAGGAGATTCGTGACTTCAAGAGGTATGTTATAGGATGCTTGCGTGGTGATGGAAAGGATACCATTGCAATTTCATTTCTACAATCCTTGGCTAGATGGCCCCTCAAGGCCCTATTTTGGCAAGCCTGAGACCTTCACTCGTTAGCATATTACTACGCTCCAGGTTTCCAACGTTAGATCCTCCATGATAAAGCCTGGACTCTCAAATGGCTCTTTATTCTTCGGGGAGGTTTGGAAACTGTAATGTGATTGGAAATCTAAGTACATGATGCAGCAACTAGGGGCTTGGTGGTCTCTTGCAAAGTGAGCTGAAGGAAAAAGAAACCCCTTCCGTAAATGGTGACCTCCTAGTTTCCCCTCCCACAAATGGTGACCTCCTAGATGTGGTCATGCTCATCTAGACCCAATCTTGAACGAGTCATCATGTGGGTGTGATGCCGATAATGTGTCCTACCATTGCCCTATCCCATTATTCTTGAACAAGCTACTGAACCTAACTCCTTTGTCTTGGGGCAAAATCTAGATGGCAGTGCGGATTCAGGCTGCTACCATACAAACACTTTTGGCCAAGTCAAATGATCATGGGGAAGGGAATA
This sequence comes from Dipteris shenzhenensis, assembly GCF_047967505.1. Taxonomy (NCBI): domain Eukaryota; kingdom Viridiplantae; phylum Streptophyta; class Polypodiopsida; order Gleicheniales; family Dipteridaceae; genus Dipteris; species Dipteris shenzhenensis. The sequence continues at coordinate 15,156,537 of NC_141625.1, forward strand.
GGGAAGAAAAGAAAAGGGATGGTGGGCGAGAGCAAACAGGAGGGGAAGTGGGAGGGGGGGAGGGGGAGGGGGAGAACAAGTGAGAAAGAAGAGGGAGGGAGCTGAGAAAGCAAGTGGTTGGAGCGAGTCCACAAGGGGTTCGGGCTGTCCCAGGCAGCCCGAAGCTGCTTTGAAATACCTAAAGGCAGCCCACCAACCAAGGATGGCCAAGGAGCGGCCGAGCCTTTGGCCACGGCTGCATGCAATCCCACGGTACCAATGGTGTCAAATGGCCTCCCCAAGGCCTCTAGAAATTCGTGTCCAACTGAAGCAAGCCTCAGCAGGGCAGTGCAGGCACCCTATGGGACTTTTGATCGGCCGTAAAGTAAGGCACACATCTTCATCCATGTTAAAGGAAGAACGGTGGGAAGCCCAACTACTGAGAGAAGGTGGAAACAGCCAGGGGTAGCGAAAATTAGTGTAAGGGTGGAGGGAGGAGGGTGAGCAACCTTGGCCTCATTGAAATATAAGCAGAAAGAGCAGCAGGAAGAGCACACCAGAGGAAGGGAAGACGGCAGCTGAGGAGGGCAGATGACAGAACAAAGAGGTCGAAGGCAGAAGGTTGGCCAGAAGAAAGGTGACAGGAAGGGGCCAGCGGGAGCAGGCTGCAGCTTGCATGCTTCTCAATGGAACCACCACTCATGCATTTGTTCTTGGAAGTGACCCCACTTTAGCAGCATTTGTGTCATGACAGTATCCCTTTTTATACAATGATATAATGGAGCCGATTACGTACTGTTGCTGGCATCTTTAATTTACAATCAAATCCTGTCAATGATTTTCCTTTGTGGAATGCTGATAGCAATATTCTCCAGAAAAATAGACTGGTTTTGAGAAAATGGTGTCAAACTGATGCAATTACTTTTTACAAACATCTCCATATATCGTCGTCGCTATTATCTGCTTCGTTGAATGTACTCCACTCAATATTGCTGATTAGAATTATGGGAAATGATTAATAGATATCTTGAAAGGATAGACAGCGGTGCTAGCATTGATACACAGGAGACATTGGGACAATTCGTAAAGTCACATGGGTACTCAGAAAAGTTCATCTCTTGCTACTTGGTAAGAAGATGGCACACGAACCTTGTTTTGTTTCCTACTTTCTATTTGAGCATGGATATCATGGTCATGCAAGTATAAGGACAGATGTTTTGTTACCTCCTTTGATGTAGGTCCCAATGTGCGCATCTATTTGGTCTTGCTCATCAAAACAAGTCATGGGATTCTCAGCTGCTACAATTTTAACGTTTTGTCACAATCATCATCTTTTGCAGGTTGTTTTTACTAATTTATTTGATATGATTCTGAAGTTTTTTCATTCAAGCAACAATCATGTTGTATATATCTTTTCTAAGTTTTACTAATGGAGATTTTTTCATGGAAGTATGCCAATTGCACATCGAACATTGCTAAGAGAGCATACTAGATCAAGATAGGATATTCAGTGTAGTCTTCAGAGAAACAAATTGTGCCGTGGCAAACTCCATCAGCACCCTCACACTGTCTCCACTCTCCATTCAACATTCAACACAAGTTTCTAGATGAAGCACAATCTGGATATTACAGTAGTGGTAGAGGCAAAATAATTCAGCGTCAATACTCATCCACTGGTGTGGGGTATACAGCACAAAGGTGATCCACAACCATCAAGCTCAAGTGCTTGGAATAATACAGCCAAAACTGTCAAATTCTGAGATCTAGAGAGGGCACTGGGCTGCTCGTCACTCCCACGTGCCTGATTCCAATGGGTTCAGTGGGAATGCGTGAGGTGGGCAACTGGCCCTCCTTATATAGACCTTTAAGGTAGAAATTGGCGAACTAGCAGGCAGAATGAGGGCCAACCTAGACCAGGCTGACCACACAGATCTGACCAACCAACTGCCAATCACATCTGGTCCAAGTGCAGCCCCCCTGTATGCCTATATATAGGGCCAAATCTGGCCCTAAAAACAGGCGGCAAAGTGCAGCCCACAGATGGTTGTCTTATCCACGTGCCTGATTCCAATGGGTTCAGTGGGAATGCGTGAGGTGGGCAACTGGCCCTCCTTATATAGACCTTTAAGGTAGAAATTGGCGAACTAGCAGGCAGAATGAGGGCCAACCTAGACCAGGCTGACCACACAGATCTGACCAACCAACTGCCAATCAGATCTGATCCAAGTGCAGCCCCCCTGTATGCCTATATATAGGGCCAAATCTGGCCCTAAAAACAGGCGGCAAAGTGCAGCCCACAGATGGTTGTCTTATCCTCGCTTTCTCCCCTATCTAAAATACTACCCTAGTCTACTGCTTCTGTGTCCTCCTCATATGGGGGCTTACATGCAGGGCAAGAAGTTCCAACACCCTTAGGCATTGACTCAATGTGGGCCCACTGTTATGAATGAGATGCTCCATTTTCTCTCGTGCAAAAGCCTTGGTGAATACGCCAAAGGCCTTTTCCCTTGTCGGGCAGTAAATCAGCACAATTAACCCATCTTATATCAGCTCCCTCGTAACATGATATGAACCTCAGTGTGCTTCATGAAACAAAGGATCCTTGATGATTGCTTGGTTGTCACAATAGATCTCCTTTGCATCCTCCTTAAAAATTTCCATATTTCCATAGGTTTTCGCATGATGCCAAGCAAGATTCTTTGTAGTCAAATCAGTGGATGAGAGAGCACCAGTTGGAGGCTTTCCTGCAGAGACACGAAATGACTCTTGACCCCAGCAAGAAATAGTAGTTAGAAGTAGAATGTTTAGTATTGAGTGTCCCAATTTGAATCGCAATACATTTTAAACTCGATTTTGGTGCAGCACAAGAGCCCATAAATTGTGGTTGTACCCTTAAGATATTGTAGTGCTCGCAAACACGCCTTCTAGCAAGTCTCTCTCGGTTGTGAAAGTATAGCAGTCCAATTGAGAAGGAAATATCAGGCCAAGTGGGTTGGGTAGAATTCCCTCCAATTGGCGATACTCGTGAGATCCTAGAGTCCAAAAAGATCCTAAGGTAGAAAAGAAGTATCCAATATTTGAGTTGTATCGTCTGACTTAGTCTTAGATAAACAACAACCCAATTAATTCTACTAAAATCATCTATGAAGGTAAAAAAGTTAAAAGTAATTTGATTGGAAGGTGATTGTTGGCTATGGTAAGCAATGGAAGCTCAAAAATGGAGGCAAGAAGGAGAAAAACGAAATGCTGTAATAGATTGCTGCAAAACTGAGAGGGGAGTCTGAAGAGAGAGCCAACATAACAAAACCCCAGGGCTAAGTGCCCTAATTGGACTAAGTGTCCTAACAGGTGATGCCAAAGCACATGCCTTGATTGCTCTCTCTGTGAAAAGGGTCATCATCCCTCATATCTGGTCTTGCAAGACAACAAAGCAAGCGTGGGATCAGCTTGCATCCTTATATTAGGTGCAGAATGAGGCACGGATTGCCTATCTCCGCAAGCAGTTGAAGGACTTGAAGCTTGAAGAGGGTGGTAACATGGATGCCTATCTTACCTGTGTGAAGGATTCGAAAGAGAAATTGGCTAATATTGACGAGGTGGTGCCTGATTCTCAGCTTGTTTCTAAAACCCCTGAGATGTATGCTCTCTTCAATTCGGAGCTGTCTGGTGTTGTATCGTGAAGCGTGCCTGTGTTTGGAGCCATTTGGAGCTTGCTACTGCTATCTAGAGACCTCTCCTTGAGCCCATTTGCCATTCTTTTCCTCGGGCTGCGAGATTATCACCATTGGATCCTTCTCTGCTCATTTTGAGGTGCTCTCCTCCTTGTGGGAGCACATTCAGGTGTCCTGTGTACTATGAGATCCAAGGACGTTTCCACTGCCTCTTTAGAGATAGTTATGGGATTTTAGCCCATTTCCTCTCCTACCCAGACCAGCGATGTTTGGCAGGTTTCATTCATGAGGCACTTAGACACCGCGAGAGGATACTCCGAGCACGGAGACAGGAGCAGACTTCTTCCTCGATTGATCCCTCTCAGAGCTCTATCACGGTGTTCTTTCAGCTAGATCACATGGACCCCAACGAGACGAGGCCTCGACATGACCGTGACCCGGAGCCCGTGACCCGACAGCTCAGACAGAGGGTCGACACACAGATCACACTTGGAGACATCCCCTCCTTGTTTAGAGTTGGAGCCCGACCGACGGGGGTCACAGTAGCCCTGGTTAGACGCAGAGCTACGACCAGGAGACGTGCCAGGGCTGCACCTCTGAGTGGCCGACAACACTCTATTGCCGACTTCATGCCTCCACATCCTCATCCATCCTGATATCTTGCTGTTGCTGGGGATGATGATGATATTGATGATGATGCTGAGATTGATATATAGTCGACCATCGACATGACTATCTTGTACTTAGGACTTAGTACTGCCATTCTGCATTTTTTGCATTTTTTGCATTTTGCATTGGTACGGACGCTCGTTTAGTAGCTCCACTACCACAGCTCGTTGTATCAGGATTTTCACAGCCTCATAGACCCATCGGTCTGCCGAAGACTTTAATAAACTTTCTTTCTTTCTTTCTTTCTTTCTTGCTGTAATTCTCATTTCCAGCTTTCTCTTGGTACCCTTCATTGCCATTTGCTGTCCATTTCACCTCTCCTCCAAGGGTGGCTACCTCTACTCATATATGGAGCCTTTTCCACACTATATTTTCGAGCTACACATTTGGGTAAGCCTTTCTTGCATTGGTTCTTTCCAATTTCTGCTTCATTTGCATTTTGGAAAGGCCCCGTGTTGCCTTCCCTACAGGTTTGAGACAATAGAGTCTTTTGTAGTGAAAAACTTTGAAGCTTGAGCAGAATTTTGTCACTTGATTTGGAGAGGTTGCCTTCCTCTCATTTGCCTTGCCAGTTGGTGCATTTGTCTTGAATTTCAGTACCATGACTAGCAGCAAGGATGATTTGTTTGGAATGCATGGGGCTGAGGACAAGCTTGATGGCACAAATTACCCCATCTCGGCATACATGATGGGACATGTATTGGTGGCCAATGATTTGTAGCACATTGTTTCAAGCCTTGAGGTTAGGCCTACAGGCAATGCAGCTGGTGCTACAAGTAATGCTTCAGGCTCATCAGGTGATGGGTCTAATGCTACTTCTGGAGCAGTTGCATCTTCTACTACATGTACTTTGCCTCCTACACAAGAGTAAATTCAGTGAGATGGTCGTGTAACAGCCAAAGCATTGTGACTATTAGTGAAGATGACTATAGGAGCAATCTGACATGCATAAAGATATGCAAGTAACTTCTGGAGCCAAACACACTCCACTGTAGCTGAAAATTGCTCACCTTAATATTGACAGGGGGGTTGAATATATGTCAAAGGAGTTTGCTATTTTTTTGGCCTCCTGTGGCATTCATCATTTAGTGCACGATGCCTTATACTTCTCAACAAAATCCCATGGCTAAGCAGAAAAATAGGTCGGTGATGAAGATAGGTAGGTGCATGTTGAAAGGCAAACATTTGCCTAACAAGTTGTGGTTGGTTGCAGTCATGTGTGCTAATTACATCTTGAACAGATGTCCCACAAAGGCATTGCAAACCATCACACCTTATGCGGCTTGGACAGGTCATAAGCCAAGGATTTCTCACCTGAGGACTTTTGGATGCTTGGCATATGCCCATGTATCTTCTCAGACACGCACCAAGTTCGATGATAAAGCTATCACATGCATTTTTTTTGGGTATAGCTCAGAGAGCAAGGGCTATAAGCTCTACCAACCCAACATGGGCAAGTGTTTGTCAGTAGGGATGTATTTGATGAATCCTCCACTATGCCTTTGCTAGACTATAAAAAACAGCCCATACTTGATGCAACAGATCTCTTTGACAGCTTGATGTCTTTGTTTCCGTTAGATGCTAATGATGATGTCACATCTAAGGTTGCTCCTCCTTCATCTATTGGTCATTTGCAGCCACATGTGTAGCATGATATTCATGCCTCATTTATAGCCTAATCTGCCTCAGCCTGATCATGACATTATGCACAAGGCTCTTAACCAAGAAAGAGCTGAAATACAGGAGCCGAAAAAGGTATCCCATTGGCTCCTTGACACATTAAAAGACAGCAAACAAGATACTCCTCTGCCAGCCCGTACTAGAGCAGCTTTCCGGAAAGAGCATGCTAGTTTTGTTGCTTATGCTTTGGTTGCTACAGCATGCAATGAAGAGCCATTATGTCATCAAGATGTCTTTCAGAATGATTGTTGGATGAAGGCCATGCAAGCTGAATTGGATTCTATCCATTAGAATAACACCTGGGAGTTGTGTGATTTGCCTCTTGGCAAGAATGCCATTGGAACTAAGTGGGTTCATAAAATCAAATGCAAAGCTGATGGTTCAATGGACCATTACAAAGCCCGTCTTCTTGCTAAGGGCTATGCTCAGCTACATGGCATTGACTTTGAGGAGACTTTTGCTCCCACTTCCAGGATCACTACTATTTGCATTGTTATTGCCTTTGCTGCCCCCTTTCATTGGGAGATACATCAGCTTGATATCAAGACAGCTTTCCTTCATGGGCATTTGCAAGAAGAGGTATATGTTTCCCAACCTCTTGGCTTTGAGGTTGAAGGTTTTGAAAGCAAGGTATGCCGCTTGAAAAAGGCCCTGTATGGATTGAAGCAGACACCTCGGGCTTGGTATTCTAGGATTCATACTCTTTTGCTCACACTTGGCTTTCAGAACAGCCCTACAGAGGCTACCCTTTACATATGCAACCGTGGGATAGATTTTAGTCCTTTATGTGGATGACATGCTTGTGACTGGGGCACATGCTCTGCAAATTGCAGATTTTAAACTTCATTTGCAGCATACATTTGCTATGTCTGATCTTAGTCTTTTGCACTACTATCTGTGTTAAGAGTTCACGCTCAACATCATGTGAGAGAGTCAGAGATAGAGAGTCTCTTTGCAAGTCCTATCCTGCACTACGACCTCTAGCATCTACGATTCCTACTCCAAGCAATACACAGCCGGCCAACTCGACCTTCTATTGCAAGCTCCATATAGTGGGTTCAACGAACGGCTCTAACAAAGCTCTAAGGCTCCATATAGCTTCTGCCTTCAACTACACAACCCGCACGACGACCAGCTTGCAGTCGAGAGTATGCACACGGGACTTTCCATCAACGAAGGGCTTCAAGGAATGCTCCATAGCTAACAGCAACTACTCTGCGCCACCAGACGATTGACCAGCAAAGGCTCTCCGCAATCAACACCTTCACACGGGTCTCCTTCCATGCCCGCGACCTGCAATGGCTCATTAATCCTCTCCAGCAAGACCTCAACTCCAGCACGGCCAACGCCTCAATCATCGAACTGCTCTGCAGCTCCCTCTCCAGCACAGCGCCAAGGCACATGAGACTCCTTCAACACGTCTCACAGCCTCTCCAACAACTGCAGCCAGCATCCACAGGCGACCAATGTGCTCAACCACCAAAGCTCCAAAACGGCCGCCTTGTCAACAATGAGCTCCAAGCCTCACGCCTCCAACAACTCTCCTTCGACAACCCAACCGGCTCCCCACACAGTGCCGCATACAAGCAAGTGCAGTCGCCAACGCTGACTAGAAGCAGCCCATCGACCCTTCAACAACGGGCCTCTACGACATAGTCATCTCCAATGATCTACAACCGCTCTCCACGGCAGTCTTCAATGCTCTAGAACCGGTGACGAGCTGCAACAAAGCTCACATCTCCTTATACAGCCGACCAACGGGTCTCCAAGCAACGAGACAACAAGGCTCCCGGTTGCAGGGAGCTCTTCAAACAAGCGCCTACGACCTTCACCTAACCAAACAAGAACCTTCAGCTCGAAGATTTCGTCGTCGGCTGCGAAGATTCCGTTAGGGCTACAAAGATTCCGTCAGGCGATTCCGTTGATCACATGTGGCACAAAATTGACCTAACCTCTTACCCAGTCAAGGATAAGGTTGGTCAAGTCAACCCAGGTAAGGTTTAACCGCGGTATATCTAACACAGTCTAGGTTAGCCAAGGTGTGATCAACAGGTTTCCACATGGTACCCTTATCTCCAAGTGCCACGCCAGCCTTATCTGACACGCCACTCAGGCCACATCACCAGTCCCGTGAGACTGCCACATCATCATTGACCAATCAACGTTTGCCACGTCAGCATTGCCACATCATCTGTTGACACCATCATCTGTGCCACCTCAGCTGTCCAGTCAGCACTAACCTCTGCAGGCGCACACAGTGCTCCACAGTCATTTCATGTGACCACTCCTGCCACCTCAGCATAGGGCTCTACTAGCACACCTCTTGCTAGGCACAGTGCCACATCACTGCATGTGACCCACAGTGACACATCATCATTGAGCACCATTTGCACTCCTTTTGCCCCTCCACCTAGATCAAGTCGTATCTCTTGATCTTGGAAGAATTTGAGGGTGCTCCAAAAAGGAAAGTCGCTCGTTTTTTCATGCTCTACGTGCTCGTCACATCACGCGCACATTTCGGTGCAAGTTACACTCACATTTGAGCCTCGCCAACAAAACCACTTCCTTCACGCACATTTGCCTCTACATCGACGCATCTGACCCAACACTTAAAAAGAACGAAAGAAAAGGAATTATTTGCTGTTCTTTCATTGATCGACGGTTGGTATAGATCTAGATCAGAGTAGACTAGATCGCCATAGAGGGGACGCTTTGAATTTTCCCAAGTTGCCAATCTAAGCCATGCCCGAAAGTCCCGACTAGTACCTACTCGGAGTCAGTCCATACGCTCACATACGGTTTCACATCATTACATTACCTAAAACCTTACGTTTCTCAGTTAGTAGACTTCAGAGTACAGAGGCATTGCAAATTGTTTCGGTGGGTGGATAGCATTTGATTTCACACATACATGCCACCATTGTAAAGTCTATTCGGGGCTATCTCACGGCATTGTGCACATCATTTCAGCCTTGTAAAGCCTCTTGGCTATTCCCGGCATCATTGCCACAAGCCTTGTAATACAGATCAGACTTTATATATTGCAGTTCTATCTTCACCGACGGTTCGGAGATTTCACTTGGCATAGTCAGTGTATTTGGAGTTAATTCATACAGAGATTTTCATGACACTTTTGAGTAAATTTCTTGCACCATGTCGACTAGCAACCTCAATCTGGAGGCATCTGCTAAGTTAGACAACTCCAATTACGGTACATGAAAATAACAAATGGAGACCATTCTTGTACTTCAGGACAAATGGGAGTATGTCGATGGGTCTACACCCAGACCATTGGACAATCCAGCCACCAGTAGCTCTACTCCATCTGTTGTCACAGCACCAGCAACGGGATCTACAACGGGATCTACATCTACACATACAGTTTTCGCACCAGTAGCAGATCTTGCCATTGCCCGAGCTCAGGCAAAGCTCAGGCAAAATGGGATAAGAAAGACAAGTATGCCTATCACATGATCAAGCAGAATGTGGAAGATGTCATGCTAGGATAGCTGAACACAATCAAGACATCAAAAGAAGCAGTGGAACATGATCCTTGGTATATCGACAGCGGAGCATCATCTCATATGACAAATCATCAGGAATAGTTCACAGAAATGAAGCCATTAGAAGGACAGAAGAATGTCATCTACATAGCAGACAATACACCGAATCCGGCTCAAGAGACAGGTGCTATCCCTATGAACAATCTCATTGGTACAAAAGGATTAGTGAAAGATGTGCTCTATGTTCCGAAGTTCAGCAAGAACCTTTTGTTAGTAGGTCAAATGACGGAACACAATTACAAAGTCATCTTTGACGGTGATGAATGCACTATCAAAGACAAATCCAAAAGATGTCAACTAGTAGCAAAAGGTGTCAAGGAAGGACACTTATTTAGAATGCTAGCTACAGTACCAGATAAGCATGCCATGTCAGCTCAACCGCAACAGATGCCACTATCTGCAAAATGGCACAAGAGATATGGTCATGTCAACTTCAAGTACTTGTTAGATCTCAGGAATCAGAATATGGCAATTGGGATTCCAAAGCTATAGTTTCTTGGAAAAGTTTGTGAAGCATGTTGCTTCGGCAAAAAAAAGCGAACCAACTTTGTTAGAAGTACCTCTCATGTACGGAGGTATTCTTGATTTGATACATATAAATGTATGGGGTTATGCCCAGACCCGGAGCATCAATGGTTCACTTTACTACTTGACTTTCATCGACGACTACAGCAGATATTATTGGGTCTACTTTCTGAAAGAGAAATTTGAAGTGTTTTCCAAATTTCAAGAATTTAAAGCCATGGTAGAAAACCAGACAAGCAGAAAGATCAAGGTCATGAGATCAGATAGAGGAGGTGAATACATGTCTTCAGCATTCATGAACTTTTGCAAAAATCACGGCATTCGAAGACAATTCACATGTGCAGATACTCCTCAGCAGAATGCAAGAGCTGAAAGGAAAGCTGAAAGGAAGAATGGGACTTTAGCAGACAGTGCCAGAGCAATGCTTAGTGAAAAGCATCTTCCAAATCAATATTGGGCAGAAGCAATAGCTACAGCAAACTACTTGCTTAATCGGCTCCCTACCGAACCGATACAGGGTATGACTTCTTATGAAGCATTCACTGGACACAAGCCACACGCTGGGCATCTCCGCATATTTGGTTGCATAGCATATGCCCACATACATGATGATCATCGCAGGAAATTGGATGCGAAGTCACGCAAATGCATCATGGTTGGCTACAGTGAAGAAAGCAAAGCATACAAATTATATGATCCCATCAACCGCAAAGTCATTATCTCCAGAGATGTAATCTTTGATGAGGAATCAGAATGGAAAACCTCACCTACACATGAGATAGAAGCATCGACTTCACAGTCATCTACAAAACAGGTTGATGAAGAAGAGCAAGAATTGCCAACAACACCCCAAGCAGAGCCACAGCAGCTCAAACGGTCTACTAGGGAAAGCAGACCTCCAGCCAGATGGACATATACTCAAAAAGGCAAAGCAATTCAGGTGGAAACTACCAACTATGCTCTTATGACTACCATCATGGCTACTGAAGAGTCAGTGTACTTCGAAGACGCAGTAGAGAAGCCAGAATGGCAAACTGCTATGAATGAAGAAATGGATGCTTTGTATAAGAATAATACTTGGGAATTATGTGACCTTCCACCAGGAAAGAAGGCCATAGCAAACAAATGGGTATACAAAGTGAAGTACAATCCAGATGGTAGTATTCAGAGATACAAAGCCAGACTAGTTGCAAAAGGATTTACACAACAATATGGTTAGGACTATGATGAGACTTATGCTCCAGTAGCAAAGATGGATTCCATACGATTCTTGATATCACTAGCGACACTCAGTAGATGAAATGTGTATCAGCTTGATGTCAAGAATGCATTTCTCAATGGTTATCTAGAAAAGGAAGTCTACATGTAGCAACCAGCAGGTTATGTTGAACCAAGAAAGGAGAATAAGATTTGCCATCTCAAGAAAAGTCTCTATGGCTTAAAACAAGCACCCAGAAGTTGGTACAGCAGAATCGACAAGTATTTTGCTGATTTGGGATACATGAAGTCCAATGCAGATCATACTCTCTACTACAAAGTTCAAGGGGAAGACATTACTATTGCACTTTTGTACGTAGATGATCTGATTGTGACAGGAAGCAAGGATAGCTTCATCAAAAAACTGAAACAAGACTTATCTGCAGAGTTCGACATGAAAGATCTTGGACTTATGCACTATTGTCTTGGAATTGAGTTGTGGAGAGATTCAGATAGCACATTCATGAGTCAGCTCAAGTATGTTGACAGTCTCCTGAAGAAGTTTCATATGGCAGATTGTAAGATTGCAGCCACTCCCATGGAACAGAGTTTGAAACTTACTAAAGATTCAGAAAAGCCTACAGTCAATGACAGATACTATAGGCAGCTCATCGGATCTCTTATATATCTGACAATCACACGGCGAGATATTTGTTATATAGTAAACTCACTAGCACAGTTTATGGCAAATCCAAAACAGTCTCACTGGAATGCAACCAAAAGAGTCTTGAGATACATCAGAGGTACAAGACAGCTTGGGATAGAATACAAAGGAGGTCATCCACGGTTGCATGGATACTGTGACAGTGACTATGCCGGAGATCATGAGACTAGGAGATCGATACAGGGATATGCATTTTTCCTTGGTCAAGGTGCTATATCATGGTTGTCAAACAAATAGCCAACTGTTTCTTTGTCTTCGATTGAAGCTGAATATAGAGCACTCACTACAGGTGCATGTGAGGCTATATGGCTCAGAAGACTATTGTCAGAAACATGTTACTTTGATGAGTCAAAGCCAATAACAATATACTGTGATAATGAATCGGCTCAAGCATCGGCCAAGAATCCAGTGCATCACTCCAGGACAAAGCACATTGATGTCAGAGAGCACTTCATCAGAGAAAGAATGTTACTTGGTGACATCACACTGCAGCATTGTGATAGCAAAGAGAATGTTGCAGACATCTTTACCAAACCACTCGTTAAAGAGCTATTCAAGAAACATCGACTAGCTCTTGGTTTGATGCAGAGGAAGGACATTCCCATTAAAGGGGTGTGATGGAATGTAATGCTTAGTCCTTCGATTCCCCAGAATCATCATCTTGATGGAAGGCCTACTTCATGATGTTGATCTTGAGGGAAGGTGTTGAGAGTTCACGCTCAACATCATGTGATCATGTGCACATAGCACCATCACGTGATCATATGTGCATAGCACCAACCTTATAGAGTGCTATAAAGGAAAGGGTTAGATCCCCTAACCCTAACCCTAAATGGGTTTGTATATATTCTATTTTTTTAACTAAATCTAGTGTACAGTTAGTCATTTGTGGTGTGCTCTCTAGCTGTGCCCTCTCTCCCCATCTCCACTCTTCTTCTCTCCCCTCTTCATATTTTGTCAATCTGGGCATCCAATTTACTAGGAGTGAGGGGGGCATTTTGATGTCACTACACCCAAGTACATTGGACAGCTTTTGCAGCATTCTCAGTTTGAGGATTGCGAGCTAGTATCCACACCATTAGAGCCTAGTTTTCACTTCTCTTCTGAGGATGGCAGCGGTACATGTGATGTCACTCTCCATCGGTAGGCAATTGGTTGTTTGATTTACCTATGCCATACGAGACTTGATCTACAGTATGTTGTCTCACAGTTGAGCAGATATATGCATAGCCCATCTATGCACCATTGGCATGCGGTGAAGCGTGTCTTCAGGTATCTCAAAGGCACTCAGCATTTGCTCCTCCTTTATGAGGCTGATTCTTCACTTGTTATGCATGGATTCACTGATATTGATTGGGCCAGCTGTCCGAACATGCGTGTCACATAGTGGCAACTATTTCATGCTTGGTACTTCATGCATTTCTTGGTTCAGCAGAAGTAGACTACACTTGCTACTTCTAGCTGTGAAGCTGAAAACAAAGTAACTTTTACAGCTACAGTGGAGTGTGTTTGGCTCCAGAAGTTACTTGCATATCTTTATGCATGTGAGATTGCTCCTACTGTCATCTTCATTGATAGTCAAAGTGCTTTGGCTGTTGCACGGAATCCAATTTTTCATGCTCACACAAAGCATATTGAGGCTCACTATCACTATGTCAGAGAGAGATTATCAACAGGTGATATTTAGTTGTCTTATGTTCCCACTAAAGACAACTTGGCAAATCTTTTTACGAAGACTCTACCTCGACTTGAGTTTGAAGCTTTTCGGAAAGCTTTAAACTTAGTACCTTTTGTGACTTGATCTACTGTACTCTGCACAGTCATAGTTGCTATATCCCTACAGGATGAACATGTGGAAACATGACATTAGATATTCGGGTATCTTGAGCCATTTCAGCCCATACCATGGAGGGGGGTTTGTAGGCCATTCTATGGGCTATCCATAGGCGCCACTCATTCCTTGGTATGTGCCTTGTAGTCAGTTAGGTCAGTTGGTACAGTTAATACATATAATACTTAGGAAAGTTAGGATACTTAGTCCAATTAGGGCACTTAGCCCTAGGGTTTTGTTATGTTGGCTCTCTCTTGAGACTCCCTTCTCAGTATTGCAACAACTCATTACAGCATCTCGTTTTTTGTCTTCTCTCCTTCATTTTGAGCTTCCATTGTTGCTTGCCCTAGCCTACAATGATCTCATGGGCAAGGCTCCACACATGTGTGGATGAACCAACTTGAATGGCTGTGTTGCCCTATTTGTGGCCTCTGTAGGGAAATTCCTAGTGATCCTTTCCCTCCATGCAAGCTTCGTAGACTTCGTGTTTGCTTGTAAGTTGTTCATGCCCATCCACCAGACTAGCCTTGCGCATCTCCTTTAGTGTAGAGTATTTGATGTGCCCGAACATGTCATGCCATAGTCTTGACATCCATGTGTCTCCTTGTACCAACATTGCACTCTTGTCTGTCTCTTTGTATCTAATAATTACCTCTTCATCATGAAAGATCACCGTCATCCTGCTTTTGGCCCACTTATTGACAGATAGCAAATTCTTGTACAAATCAGGTAAACATGAGATATTTGCTAATATCTTGTTCTTATCTATGTTCGTTGTGCATGGTACATTGCACATCCACCATGATGGATGCTCTAGAACTTCAAGCCATTTTCTTGAACAATTCTTGTCTTTGACATGTGTTTTGAGGCCTCGTTGTTAGTATACCAATCATCTTCTCATGACTGTGAAGAGCTCCTTTGTGGCAACCTTGCAGTCTTTGACTTGGATTCTTCTTTGTGCTTGCTTTCCATCTTCTTCTTATGGTCCGCCTTCTTCTTTGGATGGTCCTTTGCGAAGTATCTTGGCTTGTCATAATAGAAGAAAATCTTCTTCTTCTTGATCTTTTTCACATTTTGTTGATTATTCTCTTTCGAATCCTTGTCACCTTGGGGCTTACCCTTTATACGTTTGCCCTTGCCTTCCCCTTTAGCAAGGAATGCCTTATGTCGGGATCCTTCATACTTCTGTTGAGCCTACTCTTGCAGAAACAATGGCATAAGCTCCTCAAAGGTCACAAGCTTTGTGCACGGTTGTTATGAATAGCCTTAGCTCCAGGGAAGCATCACAAAAGCACAAGCTTGCCATTGAACATGTCTCCATCTTTTGACCGAATGTTGAGAGTTGGCCCATCACTACCTTCAGCTTCCTGATGTACACTTAAATTGAATCCCTTGCAATCTTCATGTGGAACAATCTTCTAGAGCTTAAGGAATTCGGCTTCAATATTGGTCTCATACATATCTCTTAGGATGATCCAAGCCTCCGGTCACCGCAAGCTGAGTATGTGGTAGGGTAGTGTCCATAGTTGTACCAATAGTATGATGAGGGCCCCGTTCTATCCATAGGTGAGTCACGACCCTTCCCGAAGTGTCGTTATAGTCCTGAGGCTTCAGCTCCACGCTTTCGTTTTCTCCCATATCCTTCTCACCACTAGTTGGCTTTGGATCTTCATCTTTCAAAGCGGTAGCTTGTACCATCCAACGTACTTGCATCTCCAAAGTTTGTGTAGGGAAGCATGAGAGCAAGGGAAATGAGTCAAACAATACACTAAAATTACAAGCCTGGGAAGGCTGCCCAAAACCCTAGAGTGATCAACTCATGGGGCTATGAATGAACAAATGGGACTAGAACTAACTAGTACTAGTAGCCTATAAGGCCATACCGGGGACTAAACCTATAAGGCCATACGTGGAACTAGTGCCATGGTTGCACATGCTCATCCAAAAGGATATAGCCACCTATGGACGTACAATGATGGTAGAATTGCGTACCAAATGGAATCAAGTCTAAAGCTTGCCGAAAAGCCTCATACTTGGGTCATGGAAGCGCCTTGGTGAAGAAATTTGCCAAATTGTCTTGTGTCAAAACATAAGACAAGTGAATATCCCTTGTTGACGGTTTCTCTTTGAGTATAGTGAACATCAATGTGCTTAGTTCGTGCATAAACATTAGATTCTGCGTAACGGCTAAAGCACTATAAATGTCAGGAGATGTGTGACTGACTTCACGATCTATAAGTAGTTTTTGTAGTTAGATAAAGTCCACCGTGGGTGTAAAAGCTGCCCTGTACTTAGCTTCATAGCTAGAAGTAGAGACTGTAGGCAGCTTTTTGCTGAACGAAGCGATGCACAAATCTCTAAGCATAAAATAGCCACTATGTGACACTGTAGTGTCATGGCATCCAGCCTAGTCATTGTCTGTAAAAGCATGCAGCATAAAAGAAGAATGATGACCTTAGAGAAGGCCCAAACCTCAAGTGCCTTTCAAATATCGAAAGACACACTTCACAACGTGCCAATGCTGTGTACCGGGACTATGCAAGAATCTGCTCAACTGTGAAACAACATATTGAAGATCTGGCCACGTGACATTAACACATCAGGCATCGAACACCGTGCTAATAGAGAGTGCATCAAAGGGCTCAACAGCATCATCCATTGAGAAACGGAAACTAGACTCCACAGGTGTAGAAACTGGTTTGCTCTCATCAAACTGAAATCTATGTAGGAGCTGCCCAATTAATTTGGACTGACTCATTATAATACTCCCTCAACATGAGCAAACTCAATGCCAAGATAGTAGTGTAACTGGCTCAAATCTGTCAAGGCAAATGATTGCTGCAAACCAGCCTTAAAAGCTGCAAGATACTGAGTTGAAGATCCAGTCAAGAGCATATCATCAGCGTAAAAAATCAGATCAGCAAGTTGGCAGCATTTTTGCAGACGTAGAGAGTGCTCTCAATAGGCTGTTCTGAAAACCAAGGCTGATAAGATGTGTATGAATCTTGGCATACCATGCTCGGGTGCCTCCTTCAAACCTTATAGTGCTTTGTGCAACCGACATACCTTATTTTCATACCCTTTGACTTCAAAACCAGGAGGCTGAGAGACATACACCTCTTGCAAATCTCCGTGAGGGAATGACGCAGTTTTTTTTTGGCCGAAAAAACAGTGCTGATTATATTACTTCGAAAACAAGATACATGAGGTGAGCTTTGCAACTGACGGGACTGCGTTCACAAATCGGACGCAGCCCAAAAAGGAAACAAAAAAGTAAAGCTCTCTCTCACGGAGGGATCAGGCGAGTGTGAATGAACAGCCAAAGAGGTGGTGAATAGCGCCATTGAAGGCCCTGCGAGGTATGGTATGCTCGAAGAAGAGGCCCTGTGTGTGCCAATCACAGAGGAAACGTCTCCGCTTCTCTCGGCCAGCCCGGGAGACTCCCTGTATCTGGTCCCACTGGCCTCTGAGGGTGTGTATAATCTCACTCCAGATGTCGGCCATGACCTTGGCAGTCGAAAGGGAGGTACCACCGAGGATCTGCGCGTAGCGCGAGGTCCAAATGTGCCATCCTACGATGCTGCTAATAATCTCCCAGACTGGGAATGACGCAGTTTTGATGTCAAGCTGATGCCCTTGCCAATGCTGATGGGCTGACATGGCAATGACGCACCTGATGGTAGTAATGCGTGACATGGGTGCGAATGTTAATGCCTTGTGGCTGAGCATAGCCTTTTGCAACACAGCAGGCTTATGGTAGTGAACACTGCCATGAGCCTTCCTTTTGAGTTTGTATACCCAAGTAGTGCCTATAGCATGCTTGCGCTTAGGCAAAGTCACACAACGCTCAAGTGCCATTTTGATAAATTCAGTCTAGCTCAGATTTCATAGCACCCATCCAATCTTCGCTCTCAAATTCATCCTTGTGACATAGTGGCTCTTGATTGCATACAGTAGCAATCAATGCAACCTCCACTAAGTGTCCTTTGCATGTGACAAGAGGCTGACCTTGTGTGGCGAAACAAAGGCTTAAGCTCTAGGGACAGTTTTTTGTTGTTGTATGACCGCCTTCTCTTAGATCAGAACTTAATCCATGGTAGGGTGATCAGTGTGAGTCAATTCAGGCTGAAAATCAGATCCTGTTTGTGGCTGTAAAGCACCCGCTCGTGACTGAGTTGGAGTCTCCATTGACTCATCAAAATGCGATGCAGATTGAACAAGGGCAACAACGTATCGAAGACATAAGAAGTGAAACCCCCAGTAAGTGCAGAGTGTGAAAAGCTTCTGTTCGCTTTCATTCTCGACCATGACAAGAAATCTCTTATAGCAAGTAAAGACATCTGACTTTGAATTTCAATGGGTAAACCAAAGTATGCACGGTGAAACAGTCCACAAAAGTAACAAAGTATGAATATCACCCAAGAGATGTTATCCACACACACATCACTGTGACCAAATGCAACTTACGGGCTCCCCCAACACTCCCATCTTTAGGGAAAGAAAGCCAATGCATTTTCCCTAGTAGGCATCCATCACAAACATGTTGCGACAATGCATGCATCTTTGGGAGATCAACAACCATATTTTGTGAATGCAATCTGACTAGGCTGTCATAATTCAGATGCCCAAAATGTTCATGCCACAAATGAGTGTCTGCAACCACAGAGCCCTTTATTGCAAGAGTTGCAATATTTTTGTCATTGTCATAGGATTCTAGTCTATATAGACCCCTGGTCGATGCTATCAAGCGGTAACTATCAAAGACGACTCTGTATCGGAATGTAGCAATGGCTGAAATTTATATGAGTTTCTTTTTTATTCCAAGAACATACAATACATCCTGGAGAGACACATGATCACCTGATGCTACAGTAAGCTCAATTTGGCCAATGCCCTTCACAGCATAAGATGCATTATTGACAAAAGTCACAGTGCCCTCGTGCAATGCATCATGCAAGAAGAAGCAAGTTCTTTCAAGAAGTAATGTGCTTAGAATTAGAAGCACCACTACAAGAAGCAATGTGCTTAGAAGCCTCACTATCAAAGTACCAAGTATTGAATGCATCAAAAACTCCCATGCATGAACCATGAATAGAAGGATTGTACTGGCACATAACCACAAAGGCCCAATCATGATGAGCAACATTGGTTGATTCATCTTCTCATGAGAAGATGGAGCATTAGTAACTGCAAGGCTAGATTGTGTCTTCTTCTTGTCTGATTCTATGCGCTTTGGCATTCTGAAATATCATGACCTGGTTTTCCGTAATAGTTGCATCTCTTCTTTTTCCTATGTGCATGCTTGGCATAAAAAATCCTAGCGCGATTATGCTTGGGTTTCCCTCAAGGCTTTGCTGTTTTTGCATCACCCTTATGATGGGTGGCAAATGCTGTGATCAGCTGAAATAGAGGCATTCCGATTAGCACGGCTTTGCTCTTCTTGCAACATTAAAGTGACAAGCTGATCAAAGCTATAATAGTTGGGATTGGCCATGGCTACCAATCTCAACGTGGTCTCAAACCCTTTATATGAGTCAGGAAGTCGAATCAATGTCATGGACAATCTGACTTTGTGGCACGACCTCATTAATGTTGGCCAATTGTTCTTTGAAGTCCTTGAGCTTTGTCAGATAGGCATCTATGCTTTCCCCCTCATCCATCTTAAAAGGCATATTTTGCTTCCGGAAATATGCAACCCGTGCTTCATTGTGTATCGCTAACTTATTCCAAGCATCCTTACAATCCTGCAAGACCTGGTGTGAGGGATTATCATTCTCTTAACTGATATAGGCATGAGCCTGAGCAGCTCTCCCATCCTATCTAGACTTTCCCGAGTTGGAGGCACTGGGGCAGCAGTGATAGAAGATGAAGTGTCGAGCAACATTACCACCACCCGTAGTGACGGTGCAATGGCAGGTGTCTGTGTGACAGAGGTCTCACCTCAAAACCTGCAATGATATTGCAGAATTTCTTGGCCACCAACACATGACACATCATCTATGACCGCATGGAGTAGTTGGTGCCATCAAGCTTGTCTTCAGGAGCAAGCATGCCAAAGAGTTTACTGTTTTCCATTACAGCTAAGGCAGGCACAAATGCAAAGAACGCAAAGAAAACTGACTGAATCAAATGATTGCACGAAGGCAAGTGCAAATGTTTGATTTTGACCACACAAGGTCAAGAGCCTGCACAAGGTCTGTAACTGAACTAAACTAAAATAAATCCGAGGATGACGGCCTAAATGCAAAGGCAGAGGGAGCAAAAGTCCCAATTCGTAGAGGACAAATGTGACAACCTTCTTTACAAAAAATCTTGCATAGGAAGTGTAGCAAATGCAACAAGGTTCATAGTATAGATTACTTTGCACAAAAGCTTTGACCGAAGCAAGAATCCACTGCAAGTAAAAGTGACTGCACAGCTCCTTCCAGAAGGCTCAACAAGACAACGCTGAACTTCTCTAATCTGATTGAAGCAATAGAAAGAGCTGAAATTGATCTCAAAACAGAGGTTTCTGTTAGACTTAGCATCTCCTGTATCATAGAGTTGTTGTGGGTGTGCTCACCCATGTGAGGAGGCAGGGATGGATTGAGGGCCTCTCACAGGCCAAGGACAAGAACATGGGGGGACTTGTTTCCTCACCATTAGCTGCAGAGGGGCAACAAGGAGGTCAAGGATCAGGAGCAAACAATGCCTCACCATTGGCTGTCTATGAGAGCAGCAAAGAGTCACTATGCAGTCCACTGAAACTCTAGGAGAGCACATAGGTTGATATTGTTTTGAAGGTGCCACGGGGAGGAGAGCAGTTTTGTTGTGAGACAGGGGCCCACATCCAGACGACTCCTTGCTCTTAGATGGTGGCATATGGTGCACACCTTTTTACAAGGTTTTGGTCCATCTTTGGAACAATATATATTTATTGTTTCTATTCTCTAGAACATTGCTCAATAACTGTCTACATCTCTCTCTATGCACTTGTACACATTAAGGAAAGAAGTGAGATGTGAATGAGCAGTATGTGATTTCTGGGCAAAATTTTGCTAATCTTCTGCTTTTTGCAGAGTGTTGGATTTATGCCGACAGCCGTCAATGTTCTATCACAGGCTTTATGCCACCACGGCCTCATGCATCATCGACTCCCTCTTAGGCTTGACCTCCTCACTAGCTTCTAGATGATCATTACAGTGCTGCCAGCTCCCATCTTCTCCATGAGCTTAGAGATTCTCTCAACATATTGGTATCGTTATGATTATGGCTACTTTATATCTGTTATGGGTGTTGGTGCCTGCTTAGAGCCTCCACCCTTTTAGCTCATTGCATGAGTTTCGATTAGTCTCATAGACCCTTCTGTCTTTCGAAGACTTTTAATAAACTTTCTTTCTTTCTTTCTCTCGAACACATAGGGACAGTGACAATTGCCGAGTAGACACCTAAATATAACATGTTACATATTATGAAGACATAGATATTAGCCACGGTGCATCTACCATAGTTTAAAATTTAAAGTCAAGATTCAACTTTCACGTTTAAATTTTAATGTCCATTTGAAAATACACAAGATGGTCCATGGATCACTTGCATTGTTCAATCATCAAAAGTTCATGAATTATAAAAAAATGTAATACATGTCATATAGGTAGCAATGAGCGCTGAGTAGCTACTTGCTAGTGCAGCCTGCTAGAGCCTAGAAACATAGCCTCAGTGGCCTACACTCTAGTGCTAGGGCCCAATCCAGGAGCTAGTGTAATATCACGTGCTTCATTGCTGTGATCAGAGATGATGTGCCCTTTGAAGAGATGACGTATGATCCTCGAACTAGTCCTTGGCTTGCATCTGATCTAACTCCTTCGAGTCTGTAGTGTCTACCTCTTCCTCTTGCTCTCTGGGCTGCTCTAGCTCTATCCCACGAGACTCATCTCTTGTGATACTCCTTGTGACCCTTGTGCTGAATGCTGATAACAACGAATCGAAGGAGGAGCCTGTGATAGTCCCAAGGCCATGGTGGGTGTATGTGTATCCTTTGCAGCAGCAGCAAGTACTCGTGGTACACGAGCTCGAGCCATCGAACGTGTCTAGGTCCAAAGTTGGAGCATATCCTCTTTGAGAAAATTGTAGGCTTCATAGTTCTCTCAACTTCGATGAATGATATACAGATCGAGAGGTTTTATATCCAGCTTGTCAGGATTGACTTGCTTTGGCTCCATTTTGAAAATTACACGTCTTAAGTAGACCTAGGATGACATTTACATATATCTCAACCTATTGTTGCTCTGTGCTCAACCCTACACAATCAACAAAGCATAAATAAGTCACTTCCTAAGCCTAAAGAGTCATTGTTCAAAATTTTGTAACTTATATAATATATTAATGACTAAGAGCAACTAAAATTTGAAAATGTATGATTGGAGATATTCTAGTCTTACAAGCTTCATAATCCTCTCAATTGGACCCGAAGTGTAGTCTTGCGAGAGGATGTAAGTGCAAAATTCTATTATGTTCTTCAATATTGCAATACAAAAAAGACTATATATGTATAATAAAATTAGTAATTACAAGCTACAACCTGAACCATGTCACATGATACATCATGATTCATGAAGTATACATGTGGCCACTTAGAAGTTAGTACTAAAGCATCTGCATGCTAATTACCTCACCTGTTCTGAACCGATGGGATGCATTCGCTCCAAGTATGTAGTCCATTCATTGACAAGCACCTGATTGTTCCATTTAGCAGGCTCCCTTCAAAAGGGATGGAGCATATGTGCAACAACATGTATTGGCCTATTGAACCAATCCTACGTCTTCCTCCAAATCCGTAAGATGTCATTCTTCCTCAGAATTTAGAAATAGAAATAATGATTCAAGAACCAACTTTGATGTTAGAGCTGAGAGAACTTAGTATTACAAGTTGCAAGTTACAAAAGTTATATATATACATGCTCTGGTTGAGGATAGGGCAATCCTATGTTGCCTTTTGAAGCTTCTACATGAACTCATTTAAAAGGCCCATACAACAAGCCTTATGGTCGAAGAGTTGAATTGTGAAGTAAAAGGGCTCTATGGACACCTAAATGCAGAGGGCTTCATGCTCCAAAAATGATTGTCATAAAAAAACCCCTCAATATTTTGTCTAGAAGGCAATCTCGAGTTGATCCAGGCCAACTAACATGAACTAGTCATCATATGGTGAAGGCTATATTTTGGTGTCAACCAACCTTCGAAAGTTGAGCCCTTTGTAAGGCAACAGATTGTCATGACTAGTCTAGATACTAGACTCTAGAGTCTACGCTCTGTTTCAAATTCAAAAGAAAAATGACAAACTATTAACAATTTCATGAATGGAATCGTACTTGCTAAGAACCAAGAAGATATAGCCAATTGTGTCTTCAAATATCAAGCTCCCACTTGCACTAGACCCATGTAGCTAAGAACCAAGAAGATGTAGCCGATCGCGTCATGGAGGGTCTCACAAGCTCCTATTTGCACTCCCTTCTTGTAGGATAGTTATCAACCGTCACGTCAACTAGACTAAAATGAAAATAAAAGTACATAGTACTTGTAGGTAGACCCTAGGACTATGTGTCCTAGGCGTCACATAGGACTTAGTGTCCTATGTGGCATAGAAGGCACAAAATACACTAAGTGCCTATAACTATGCCTACAAGGCACATACCAGGGTCCATAGGGCATCACTAGAATAGGGTGAAGATGGCCTACAAACCCCCCTCCATGGTATGGGCTAAAGTATTTTGGAAATGTCTTAGAATACCTGGTATTTTTTGGTCATGGTGGCACATGTTCATCCAAAAGGATATAGCCACCTATGAATGTACAAGGTATGTCAGATCATGTAACAAAGGAAACCAAGTGTAAAGCCTGTCGGAAGACTTCGAACTTGGGACGAGGAAGTGCCTTTGCAAACATATATGCTATGTTGTCC
Source organism: Dipteris shenzhenensis (assembly GCF_047967505.1). Classification (NCBI taxonomy): domain Eukaryota; kingdom Viridiplantae; phylum Streptophyta; class Polypodiopsida; order Gleicheniales; family Dipteridaceae; genus Dipteris; species Dipteris shenzhenensis. The sequence continues at coordinate 15,180,316 of NC_141625.1, forward strand.
TCTGTGGGAAGATAGGACAACTCTATGTCTCCTGCTGACAACCACTCTCGAACATAATGATAGTGAACTTCAATGTGCTTGGTACGCACATGAAACACTGGGTTACGCGCAATGGCCAAAGCACTCCAGCTATCAGTGTAGACCATAGTGGAGGATGTCTGGCGAATACCAAGATCTGTAAGTAATTGTTGAAGCCAGACACACTCTACTGTAGCAGTGAAGGCTGCCCTATACTCAGCCTCATAGCTAGATGTGGCAACTGTTGGTTGCTTCTTGCTAAGCCAAGAGATATATGAATTGCCAAGCAAAAAACAATTGCCGGTATGTGACACTCTGGTGTCGCAACAACCTGTCTAGTCACTATCCGTGTAAGCATACATGATAAGTGAACCCTGATGAGAGCTAAATCCTTAGTGCCTCTGAGATATCTGAAAACTCTCTTCACTTCCTGCCAATGCTGTGAACTGGGCATGTGCATGAATCTGCTGAGCTAAGATACTGCATACTGTAAGTCAGGTTTGATGTGACATAAGTAAATGAGACATCCAACAGCCTACTGGTAAAGAGTGGGCTCCCATCATGAGCTGAAAATCTGAAGCCAAGGTCCACTGGAGTAGAGATTGGCTTGCAATCCTCGAACTGAAAACGATTAAGGAGCTGTCCAATATACTTGGACTGTGACATCATGATACCCCCCTCAACATGAGCAAACTGAATGCCCAAATAATATTGGAGCTGTCCCATGTCTGACATTTCAAAAACCTGCTGCAAATCAACCTTGAAAGCTGCAATATGCTGAGTATCTGGGCCCGTGATGAGCATATCATCCACATATAAAATCAGCACTAAAAAATCAGATCCACTCCCACGGACATAAAGAGTGGGTTTTGTGGGGCTATTCTGAAAACCAAGGGATAGTAAGTGTGCATGAATTTTGGCATACCATGCCCTGGGTGCCTGCTTCAAACCATAAAGGGCTTTTCTAAGCCGGCATACCTTGTTTTCAGAACTAACAACCTCAAAGCCAGGAGGTTGTGTCACATAAACTTCTTCCTGCAGATCCCCATGAAGAAAAGCAGTCTTGATGTCAAGCTGGTGCACTTGCCAATGGTGATGGGCTGCAATGGCAATGACACATCTAATAGTAGTAATCCTGGATGTGGGAGCAAAGGTCTCCTCAAAGTCAATGCCTTGTTTTTAGGCATACCCTTTTGCAACAAGTCGATCTATATTGCCATTAGATTTCCTTTTTAATTTGTAGACCCACGGGTACCAATGGCATGCTTGCCGGGAGGGAGATCTACTAATTCCCAGGTGTCATTTTTGGCAATGGATTGTAACTCAGCTCTCATTGCATCCATCCACTCTTTGCTGTCAAAAGCATCTTTATGGCATAAAGGCTCTTCATTGCAAGCTGTAGCAAGGAGTGCAAACTCAAGAAAGTGACCATGCATCTGTCTATTCCCTGATCTTGTCCGGGCAGCAAAAGGTTGATCTTGTTTGCTGTCCCTTAATGTATCAAGAAGCCATCTGGGAACTTGCCTTTGCTGTCTATTGACAGCTCTTTCTTCAATCACTGCATCATGAATAGTGGGATTATTTTTTGCTGGAAGAGAAACCTGCAAAATTGGATGTGTGAAATATTGATTCTCTTGCATGATAAAGCAATACAAGAATGTGCATTTGCATCTCTGGCATCCCATCTTCATTGTTTTTGAGTTGGGGGAGTAACAGCAGGGGTGCTAGAAGATAAGGCATCAGTAGCAGTACCCTCTGCAGAGGGACCAGCAGTAGAGGCAACCACTGTAGCATTGGCTGGCCTTAGATCAACCCCAGAAACAATATTCCAAAAGTGCCTTGCAACAAGAATATGTTTCATTAGATAGGACCACACTGGATAGTTGGTCCCATCCAACTTATCATCTTCATGAAGAATGCCAAATCAGTCGTGATTGTTCCCAGCCATTGTAAATAGCCATTGTAAATAGTACTGATAGAAATGCATTGACAAAGTGACCAAAGTATAGCCTCAAGGCTTTAAACTGCAAAAAAAAGATTTGCTGTCCCAAACACCTGTGAGCTAACAATAGATATTAGAGACTGAAATGGGCCTCAAGGCAACACGGTCCCTTTTCTTGCTGAGATGATGAAATAGAGAGAGCAAATAGACTGAAAGTATGTGCAGCAAGGTATAGAAACAGGGTTACCAGCTGAAATTGAGCTCCCAACACAAAAGCCCCAAATTTTGTTGACCTGAGTGATGACGTGGCACAACGTGACAGTCCTGAACCTGAAATTGACTGAAAACTTCAAATTTTGGAATGATTTCAGTTGTCCACCTTGTCCAAGGTGTTGTATTGACAGGTCGAAGGTCCAGATGTCAAAAGCTCTGAATTTTTTTGTTGGAATTAGGGTTTGACAGTGAAAACTGTCAAAAACAGTAAAAGACTGCAAATGTTGCTTGTGAATCAGCTTCTGGTCCTCTGAGCTTAGGGCTGAGACTTAAAAGACCTCTGTAGGTAGAGTATAACAGACCATGGAGCTGCTGCAGCAGGTTGAAGTGCAAAAGGCGTCTGGAGCGTAGCTGGAACAGCCCTTAGACACCTCGAACTGAGTGCGTGGCTGCTAGTTTTTCCTTTGGAGGGCTTTGAACAGGTCGCGATAGCAGGACGTCTCCTGCAGATGACTCTGGAGAGGTCACGGGAGCTGGGCGCCTAGATCTGCTGTACAAAAGTGGCGACAAATGGCCATGGGTACTGTAGAAGACATCGAAAATGCTGCAGCTGGGGCCTAGAAGCAGTCGCCTCGGCCTGGAAACAGCAATGAGGCACTTTGTGGCGACCAAAAGACTCTGGAACCCTTGGACAGCAGCTGGAGAGCCTCGAATAGGCTGGAGCAGTGACGACGAGCAGAGGAGCAGACTTCCAATGAGCAATGGAGGGCTCAAGGGGCTGAGGAGAGCTGGAAGACAAGTGTAAACCTTGGCTTTGATACCACTATAGGATCGATAAATGAGAGAGCAAGTACAAGGTACAAGAGTCGATAGTTATCAGCCGTTACGTCAACTAGGATAAAATGAAAAGAAAAGTACATAGTACTTGTAGGTAGACCCTAGGGCTATGTGTCCTAGGTGTCACATAGGACTAAGTGTCCTATGTGGCATAAAAGGCACAAAATACACTAAGTGCCTATAACTATGCATACAAGGCACATACTAGGGCCCATAGGGCATCACTAGAACAGGGAGAAGATGGCCTACACTTCTAAATGGGGCTAGTGCATGTGGCTTACGGATAATATAATTCACTAATTGCACTGCTTGCTCAAGCACACACACCCACGATAACTTCCCAATGTCCTCCATCATCAAATCAAGAGAGTGTGAAGCACAAGGGATCCACTAAATCTTGGGATGCTTCTCTTCAAGGAGACTTCCCATTCTCTTGCAATTGGAGACATTGTTGGTGATGACTTGCACCACATTGTCTTTACCAACCACTTTAATGGTTGTCTCAATGAGGAGAGGAGAGATAATATGTAATGACAATGAATGAAGATGATAGTCGGAACATGGTACACCGAAAGATAGTCTGAAATAAATTCTATATTTCAAATTGAGATTGTGCTTTTGAAAAGTTTTTACAAAGGCATTCAATTATGGTCATTGAAAAGTGTAAGAAATGCATAGCTACGGGTGAAGTGAGCATGATCATTGATGTTGTTACTGTGATCAACATCCTTGGATATTGCATGCAGATATTTGGACGTCCACAATGGCTAACTGTGAAAGGTCGTTCGCAAACTTACGTGGAAAAAGTGTGTGAGAAATTTTTAATATTATAGCTGCAAATATTTAAAGAAAAATTTCTCGATTTCTAACAATGTAATGAGATTCGCTCAATTTTGTAATTTGTGTGTATGACAGATTGTTACGCAGCTCAAAGAAAAAGGTTGTGAATTTCGGAAAAACAGTGTAGTAATGCAAGTTTCAACATCAGAACTAGGTTAGCATACTGCCTGACTGCGTTGTGCATGTTTGATAAGGACATGGGGTATTTTCTTTTAACTTAATGATAACTGATGTAATGGCTCTAGAGTAAGAAAAATTATTAGTTATTGGTAGTGTGCGGGAACATACATAGCATTATAAACTTATACTCTTATTAATGTTTAGAGGCACCACGTTGCTTGTAGATCGAAGAACTCCTCCCTCTCTAGAGAAACCAGCCACTTAGGATGAGGCACCTCCAATTGTCTTTATGGAGAGGCTTTGGCCAGGATCCCATCTTCGCTCATTGCCGCCTACTACAGGCCATCTATTTTGGTTCTTTGTTACACACTTGTGGACTTTCTTGCCCTCTATCCAAACACCCTTTAAAGGGGCGAACCAAGGGGTTTGCAACATAGGTGCCTGTCGCTCTCAACTGTGTGGAGACCAGATTTTGCCTTCCATGCCCCACCCGTCGACAGTCCGTGGGGCCTAGGGCCGAGAGGAGGGAGGGCTTGCAAGGTAGGCCGTGGCTAGGTGATCCATTTGTCTACAACATAGGCACTACCTTGGCAGACCTGAAACTTAGACTTGTTGCCTGAAGATACCTCCCACCAGGATTTAGAAGTACCTCCTTTGGTAGGGTGTTCGGGTTGGCTACAATCAACCTCACCTTCGAAAATCTATCATTTGAGACTACTGAGGTTTGATAAGTGCAAAGTAAAGAGATACCTAGGTATGTGATGCGTTGTCTCCATATGATCCGCTACAAAATTGTGATACCATCGGATGAAGAAATCCAAATAAGATCCAAAGTAATTTTGGCTCTACTCGACCAAGCTCCACCTAGGCATGAGTGTATCCAAGGAGCTAAGTTGGAGTAGAAAAGCCTCCCTCCCATGGATTGTGACATCTTGGATGTGGTCACCTTCCAAGGATCGAACTCATTTGGACCCAATCTTGAACTTGTTGTCACTTCAAGAAGAGAGAATAGCTTTTTTTACTTCTTGTTTGTCCTCTATGGAGACGGAGATCTAGATAGCTAAGGGTGTCAAGGGTGCTGCCACGTGAACCCCTCTTGGCCAGACCAAATGGTTGCCTTCTGAATCCGTAGCCCTTTGTCAAACAGAACCGTGGCCTGCTAGCAAGAGAAAGAAAAGGTCAAAGGAAAAAGTGAGTGGAAGAGGTGGGGAGGCTGGCTTGGAAGCTGTTTGAGTGTTGAGCGGGCATGGTGGAATGATGACAAAAATTGGAGACAAAAGTAGACAGTGTAATGAAGGGGGAAAAAGAGCTAATTTAGAGGCCCTTTAAAGGCCTTTTAGGTGGACATTGTGCCCCCCCCTCCTCCGCTCGGGGCTGACCACTCATTCGTTGCCTTTCGTATTTCAGCCACCATGCCAACCATGAGGAGGACCCCCCCGCATCTTGTGTCCAAATCCATTTTGACCATCTTCTTGACCCGATATACGTGAATCACTTGGCTTCGGAGCTTCCAGTCTTACTTGGAGACAGGATGGACCTCAGATACCCTTGTGTGGGTGTGATACAACAGGCTGCCACCATATCATATCCCACGGCTCAATCTGCATGCGTCCTAGACAAAAGGATGCCCTAGAACCCCTTGTTGGAAGACGAGTGCTAAGAGATCAGAGCCCACCTTACACGTGAGCGAGCACTGGGACACTTGGATGCACCAAAGGCATGGTGGATCTCACGCCGAGTGACACGGCGTAAGAAGCTGGCTTTCCTCATATACAAGATGGATGAGGTGATTGGATCCAGGGGGGGACCCTTCTATGAGATGAGGGCTTCTATCGGAGGGGAAGCCGCCCATCCCCATCACAAATCCAGATGTTTGGCACACATATGCATGCTCTCTCTATGATGTCCTAGGTCAGACACCACCTGATCTGACCACTATGCCCAGGCCCACTACATGCCATCTGTTCACTACACGGAATGTACGGGGTACTCTTCTCCGGCTTCATAATCGGAGATCTCTAGATCATGAGGGGCTATACACTAAGCACTTTGCACATGGGCAGGAGGTCTTGACCCCGATTTTAGCATAGATGTTCAACCATACTGTATGCCATGGCTTCTTGGCTACCTTTAACATTACCACCATCGTACTGATACACAAGGCAGGTGACCCCATGGATACTGGGAACTACCGTACTCTCATGATTGGCCACACTTTGGCTAAGATATGTGGGTCGGTACTAGAGAGAGAGATCAGCAGCCACACATAGGGTCATGAACAACGGGCTCTTGGGTAGGCAGGTTTTCGGAGATAGCACTCCACTCTGGAGCACATCTTCACCTTGAGGGCTATCATTGAGGAGGCAAAGTCAAGGCACTAGAAAGTCTACACTTTCTTTGTAGACTTTCGTAAGGCATTTGACATTGTACCATGCTCCCGCTTGATCAGGAGGTTACAGGAGTTGCAACTTCCAAAGATCATGATTTGGGGGGTAATGAGTCTATACGAGTGCGTTAGAGGGAGAGTATGTGCCCCGGGTGGTCTATCGGATTGAGTTGAGAGCACTATCGGAGTGAAGCAAGGTTGTCCACTCTCATCAACTCTCGTTGGGCTCTATATTGATGAGATTACATCCTTTATAGATCGTCTAGGTGGAGAGACCTGGTGGTGCAGATACTGTTGTACACATATAACATAGTCCTCATATCTTCCTCTGCAAAGAGTTTGCATAAACACCTAGAGGCTCTGGAGACGTTCTGCAGAGAGAGAGACTTGACAATCAACCTTGGAAAGACCAAGGTTATGATCTTCAACACCTCGCGAGCAGTGTACCGGGCCGGGTTTCATGATGACACATGCAGCTACAGCATGACTTACACGAGGGTGAGGTGCTCTAGTCTGACTAGAGAGGTAGTGTTTCCAGGCACACTTTAAGGACTCTTTGACGAAGGGTTGGATTTTTGACACCCTAGTGAGACCGACACCCTTTTGGGGAGTGACATTTCAATGACAGAATGGAAGAAATTTGAGAGTCTAGAGGTGACCATGGGGTCTAGGATGATTCGGACTAAGCCCTCAGTCCCCCACTAGATCATACAGACGGAGTTCGCCGTGACCCTTCTCCAGTTTGATGCCCTCTTTCAGATAGTGACATTCCTTTACCGAGTGTGGGCCTTACCTCAGTGGAGATTACCAAGGCTAGCACTGGAGTCTTCTAGGCGACTAGCAGAGAGGTGTTGATATAGCATGGTATATAGCTATCCACATGGTTTGGTAGTCACATCATTCAGATGGATAGACTTCCACCCTTTAAGTACAGCATAGATGCACCACTTGAAAGGATCCCATGAGAGGAGATCAACCACATCATACGGTTGGACCTCCTACAGCTTCATATGTCTCGGGCTTGGGGGGGAGACTAGGAGTTTCCCACCAAGATCTACTTCTACCGTGACCATTTCCTGAGGGTCTCGGAGTATGGTCTCGTCATCAGACCTCAGTATCTCGAGGATAGGAGAGTCTCACATGCACTGAGGATCGTCATCGGATAGTTGTGAGTCTCGTCACATCAGCTGAGGATTGAGGTAGGTAGAGCGCAAGCATACCCAGAGAGCAGAGGATCTACAGATTATGCCCAATGGGGGAGGTCGAGACAGAGGAGCACTTTCTATGTGTCTGTCTAGTATGCTGTGAGATCCGAGGGCGATACCACTACTGCTTTCAAGAGGGTCTTGGCTTTGGTCCGCTTACACGGCTGATCCACTTTCCCGATCACGTTTGTGTTGGACTCTATCTGATTGAGATGCGGCGACACAGAGATATACTGATACGATAGAACAGAGAGCATCAGGAGACAAGACCACAAGTCATTGACCTAGCACAGACACGTGTCACAGACTTCTATGCATCTGAGTCAACCCTTTGGGAGGCCGAGGGAGAGGAGCTTGATGAGATGAGCATTGTGGATCCAGAGTCACTGCCACGATATTGCCACAGACCAGAGGCACGCACTCCACACACGGCACGAAGAGTGACCAGAGCATGCACGATTGAGGTCCAGTCTATCTCAACCCTCCTCAAGGGAGACCAATAGAGACGAGCCTCACCCTCGACGTGGCCCATGAGATACAGAGGTCGAGGAGACCACGTCCTCTGCAACTCCAGAGACAGCTTGACAGACACAGATACGAGAGCTCCTCACATCCCATTAGAGAGTCACCTTGGTACCTAGATATGTGGAAGCATTAGCTCTGAGCAGCTGATACTATTTTGTTATTCTGTTATTTTGTTGTTTGCCACTTTGCTATATTGTTACTAGTTTAGCATTTTAGCTCTTGGCAAGGGCTTTAGTGAGCCCTTTGCTTCAGCCCATAGCAGCTTGTATGAGTTACTTTTGGTTTTGCACTAGGCCCGCAAGGCCTCTTGCAGATGTTAATATTTCTTTCTTTCTTTCTTTCTCCCAATCTCTCTCGATCTCTCTCTCTCTCTCTCTCTCTCTCTCTCTTCCCCTCTACCCCTTCCTCTCGAGTCTCCTCTCTCTCTCTCTCTCTCTCTCTCTCTCTCTCTCTCTCCTCCTTCCTTTCCCCTACCCTTTTCCTCTTTCCTGCCATCCTTGGCCCCTTCACCAAATCTACCCTCTTCACCTTCATTACATTGGTATCATAGCTTATCAGGTTAGTATAACTACGGTTAGCAAGTAGTTAGATGGGGTTAAGTTAGTTCAATTGGGTTTAGTAAGCTTGGGGTTAGGTTCAGGTTTAGTTAGTTGGGCTAGGTTAGGTTAGTGCTAACTAGGGTTAAGCAATCAAGTTAGGTTAGCCTAAGTCAATGTCCTAACAGTCCTAGGGGTCTTAGGTTAGTGCTATACTAACTGTCCTAGGTGACTTAGGGACCCCCCCCTCAAAGTGACCCATAAGTGACCCATAAATTTTGCATCATTGGCATTGACGATTTCGTGAGGGAAGCCATGATGCTCAATAAATTGCCAAACAACCTGTGATGCTGAATACCGGGTCTTAGTGGGTATGAAGTGAGCTTGTTTAGTCATTCTATCCACCACTACATAAATGCTATCCCATCCTCTCTCTATAGAAGGCAACCCTATGGTGAAGTCCATAGCCATGTGAGTCCATTTACAATGTGGAATAGGTAATGGCTGTAAAAGACCTGCGGGTAGCTGGCTATCCACCTTATTTTGTTGGCAAGGCAGGCATTCAGTGACATATTTAACCACATCCCGCCACATGCCATCCTAGATGAAGCTTTGTTTGATAATTTCATATGTCTTATTAATACCCACACGTCTTGCCATAGGAGATGAGTGCATTTCGTGCAAAACCAGCAATCTATACTTGGAGTTCGGCACAAGATAAATTCAGTCCTTGCAATACAACAGCCCATTTTGCAGCTTAAATTCAGCATGCCCTTGGCTTGAAGACTCCTGTGACTCCAAAAATATGGGAGCTGCCTTTGAATTCTGCATATATTTGTTTTGGATCCCATGAATCCACTCTTGATAGATGGTGGAAATGGTAGATAAACGACAAGCCCACCTTCTAGACGAGGCATCGGTAACCACATGTTCTTTCCCCTTCCTGTACTCAATGTCGAAATCATAGGACTGAATTGCAGCCAACCACGTCGTCTGCTTCATGGACAAATTTTACTGCGTAAGAAAGTGCTTAAGTGTCCTATGATCTGTCTTTAATCTTTCCACCGTATAGGTAGTGGTGCCATTTCTCGAAAGCATGTAGGATAGCCAATCATTAACATGATAGTTCAATGAAAGTGCACTTGCTGGCTTTAGCATAAAGCTGATGCAACCTCAGAAGTTCCAGCACCGTTTGACATGATTGATGTGTTCTTGCTTATCCTTGCTGTAAATGAGGATGTCATCAAAAAATACCAGCACACATTTGTGGACTGCAAAATCTTGTTCATTAGTGCCTGGAAAGTAGCTGGTGCATTGTTCAATCCAAAAGGCATCACTTTGAACTCATATAAACCTCTCTGTGTGTGAAATGGTGTCTTGTGCTCATCTCCTTGTTTCGTTATGATTTGATGGTAGCGTGACCTCAAATCAATCTTAGTGAAAAATTGAGCACCCTTGAGTTCATCCAACATGTCATGTATCCTGGGGATCGAAAAATTAATCTTGATAGTGGCCTTATTCAAGTCTCTGTAGTCAATGCACATGTGGTATTAGTCATCTTTTTTCTTTACCAGGAGTACTAGGGATGCAAAAGGAGAAGTGCTATGACATATAAAATTCTTCTCTAGTAATTCTCGCACCTATGTCGCCACTTCTTTCCATTCTACCTTAGAAAGACGGTATGGGGCCTTATTTATTTGGCTTGCTACTTGGCTCCAAGACTATGGCATGATCAACATCTCTCCTTGGGGGCAACTGTGAAGGCATATCAGCAAACACATCAGCAAATTTTGAGAGCAATTTCTGCGGGGAATGCTGCCCTCTTTAGATACTGACGCATTCAACGCATAGATGGCACACTCCCTCTTGAGCTCTCGGGCCAGCTGCCTTGCTGAAATAACCTGAAAACTTGGGGTTGCAATACCATGCAATGTTACAAATCTACCCCTATGGACAAAGCTGAGTGACAAAGCATTTAGGTCCATGCTGATGTTGCCCAATGATTTCAACCAATCACAGCCCAAGACAACATCTATTGGGCCCATATCCAATGCCAAGAGATCACTTGCAAATTCATAATCATCAGAGAACTTGATTCGTGCATCCTAGCAAACAGATCTGCTGCCCATTTGCCACCTCTACTCTCAGCCCATGATCTATTCCAGTAGCAATCAGTCCCACTTTCTGTATGTTACGCTCTAGCCGAGGTAGCATGACCTCGGAAGAATCAGTCGACATTTCCCTTAAAGGATCTATATTTGTAATTAATTGTTTGCGCTTCATGTAAGTGATCGGGAGGGAATTAATGTCAAGGTCCTAGGTGAGGGTTGATAGCACCAGACTAGGTGGATCTAAGGCTAAGGGCCTAATGCGAGGAATGTGCCTAGGGGCAAAGGATTTGAATGCATCCCAAGAGAGGGGTGAAATGTTGCATTAGGAAGGCCCTGTGATGATAACATGTGGCATCTAGATCCATCTAGGGAGATGGGGCTTGTTGAAGCTAGTGAGAGATGAGAAGGAACTGTTCACGTATGTTTATGATTCGAATTCTCTGTGAGCTCTCATGCTTCAACAGGATTTGGCTGGGTGGAATAACTCGGTGCTTCTCCCGTGATCTGCAGTAGGAGATTAGAAGTAGTGTATAACAATTGGTATCAGAGCCAGAGGTTGCTAGGTGAGAGAGACGATTTGGGTGATGAAAGACCAGAGTTGTAAGATTGACGAAAAAAGTGCGGGACTGTTTGTGGGTTTGATCGGCGCTGGCCTACGAACTGCTGGCCTACGCAAGCTTGTCGCAGAGCGCAGGAAAGGCAAGTTGACAGATTAGCGAAGGGATTGACGCACAGGCGATGGTTCATGAACGGTGAGGCTTTCGAAGCAATACGTGACGACGAGGAGATTGATTCCAGGCAGAACAGCGCGGTAGTCATCCCGCACTGCCACCACGAAGCTGGACGAACGGGATGAGAAGTGCAACGTGAGCTTGAGTTGCAGGCCTGGACCGCCCTGGTGGGCTGACGACGGACAGCAGGCGTGGAGCGCAAGTGGCGAGTCGACTGCTTGTAACCTGCGACGTGTTCCACGAATCAAGATAGGGGGATCACGAAATACAACGGAAGGGTGGCTGTTGGTGCTCCCGTAACTACAACAGAAAGGGGCGTAACAGGAACTCGTGAATGAGGGAGACCCTTCGACACAGATAACCTGTGACTGACGTCAGATCAACGGAGAGTCCAAGAAAAGGTGTTTGGAGCGTGGAGCAATTCGGCCACTGCTGACCTGCAACAGACAGACGAACGGGCAGAGATACATAGTGAGGGAGACCTTCGATGATTCGGCGAAGGTGACGCAGTACAGCGTGGAGCGCTAGTCGACGGACAGCTGCCCACGTATTCCGGATTTGGATAGCAAGCGCGTAAGCTGTGACTGCAGACTGTTGGCGGGATCTCCATGGAACCAAGAAGGCTATGACGAAATCGTTGATGACCAGGGAGCTCTCTTTGACCTCCATCAGTTTATGGGACGAGGCGTTCGCCATTTGTGAAATCAGAAGTGACATCAAGAAGATCCGCGAGGCCACCCACATATTCAGTGAGGCAGCGGATCGGTGGTGGATTAAGCAACAAAAAGATGGTATAGCATCCACTACCTGGGAGGGGTTTAAAAGAGAGTTCACGAAACACTTCTTACCTCCTAACGAAGCATCCCGAGCTTGGGATCAATATAGAAACCTTCATCAGATAAATTTATCGGTGGCAGAATACACTGATAAGTTTCGAGAGAGTGTAATGAAGGTTGACGAACCCCTGCCTCAATCAATCCAAGTGAAAGATTTCATATTTGGATTGAATGATCGAATAAAAATGGAAGTTCGGGCTAAGTACGCGAATACGCTAGATGATGCAATAGCTATAGCCCTGAACTATGAAGATGCCAAGGGCAGCAGGCCAAGTGGGTTTGCACAGGTCGGAACCCAGTATGGGTATCCGAAGAAATCTGGGTTTAAGAAGAAATGGATTAGTAAAGGGAGTGGTTCTCAACCGAGTGGTCAAGCCAAGCAGGCGAAATCGGCTGAAACTCCTAAACCAAGTACCACCATTGGAGTGAAGAGGAAAGTAACCCCAATGGCAGCCCGGGGTCTAAGTCTCCCTTAAACCCAGAACAAAGAAAAAAAGCGAGAAGAGAAGGCTTATGTTTTGGTTGCCTTCAGCCTCATCAGTGGAAGGATTGTCCACGTAACAAAGATCGTCAGATGGCTGAGATGGTGATCTCAGAGTGCGACGTGGAGATGGAGGGAAGTCCCAAAGTTGAAGAGATGCAGATTCAGCTAGCGGGATCTTCTCAGAGGTTAGTACCTTGTTTGATATGTGTGTCTGTTGCTAAGCTAGTGACGAGTGCACCTGATAACATCCTATCTAAGCCCGCAGCAACGGGGTATACAGCCTTTAATGATACAGAGTTAATTAAAATGAAAGGGCAAGTGGCCAATCATGATGTCATTGTGTTGTTTGACTCGGCGTCAACTCACAACGTGATTAACTCTAAGCTCGTGAGGAGGCTGAAATTAAAGACAAGTCCATCTGACTATGCGTATACGGTCAGGATGGCAGATGGAAGTTCAACTGAAGTATGGGACCAAAGGGTTACCCATTTGGAGCTTCGGATTCAGGACTATGCTGAGAAGCTTGATTTTGAAATCACCAAGCTTGCGCATGCAGATATAGCCCTGGGTATGGCGTGGCATTCTAAGAAGAATCCAGCCATTGATTGGAAAAAGCACGTATATCAATTTAAGATGAATGATGTGCTTTATGTCTTGCGAGGTGAGAAAGATATACCTCAGGGACCGTTGGTTTCTGTGATGGAAATCCGAAAAGCTCAAGAAGAGTTTTTATTCCTTTGCACAGCATTGGTAGAGCTGGTTGATGATTCTTCGGCTAGCACTGATGTTACGCAAAGTGGTGAGATGGCCAAGCTGGCTAATCTTATAACAGAGGAGTTCTCTGAATGTTTTAGGGATGAACTCCCTTATGGGTTACCTCCAGAGCAAAAATTTCAGCATAAAATTGAACTGATCCCGGAGGCAGAACCTGTAAATAGACCTCCCTATAGAATGAGTTTTACTGAAGAGGCGGAGGTGCGTAGACAACTGGAAGAATACCTCAAGTTGGGACAGATTCAACCAAGTTTCTCACCTTTTGCTTCGCCAGTGATATTAAAGAAGAAAAAGAATGATACATTTCATCTCTGTATAGACTACAGAGCATTGAATAATATCACTGTTAAGCACAGAAAGCTACCTGGGAATCCGTATATCAGTTGCGGAGAGTGTTCCCAGACTTTATCATCGAGGACGCTAATGTCTGAAGAGGGAAGGAATGTTACGCTCTAGCCGAGGTAGCATGACCTCGGAAGAATCAGTCGACATTTCCCTTAAAGGATCTATATTTGTAATTAATTGTTTGCGCTTCATGTAAATGATCGGGAGGGAATTAATGTCAAGATCCTAGGTGAGGGTTGATAGCACCAGACTAGGTGGATCTAAGGCTAAGGGCCTAATGCGAGGAATGTGCCTAGGAGCAAAGGATTTCAATGCATCCCAAGAGAGGGGTGAAATGTTGCATTAGGAAGGCCCTGTGATGATAACATGTGGCATCTAGATCCATCTAGGGAGATGGGGCTTGTTGAAGCTAGTGAGAGATGAGAAGGAAATGTTCACGTATGTTTATGATTCGAATTCTCTGTGAGCTCTCATGCTTCAGCAGGATTTGGCTGGGTGGAATAACTCGGTGCTTCTCCCGTGATCTGTAGTAGGAGATTAGAAGTAGCGTATAACACTGTAGGGTTTTGCAATTACTAAAACTTAGTGCTACCGTTGTCCACCAACACGTGAACAGTCCTACCATTAATCATTCCCTTTCAATCTGATAGTTTCAGCACTTTTGGCACCCATCAAAGCATGAAGGGAGATGGCATAGTGTTGGTTGGGCATCCCAATGAATTTCCTCTTCGTCCACAGGAGCATTACCACTAGCATCCTCATGTGCATGAAAAGGCATAGCAACCTGATGCTGCACAAGGAAAGATGAAGGCCTACGACCTCACATGCCACAAGTGGGCTGAATATCAAGTGATTGCATATCATAAACATCATGATCAGTAGCACCTTCTGGATCAAAACGAAAATCAGTTCTGGAATCATGTGTTCTTGCCATCTCATCATGAGAGGCATCCAAGGACTCGGTGGCTTCAACTAAATCCTCATCATCAGAGAGTTCAATGATCATGCTAAGCTTGGCTGAACCAATGTTTTGCACCTTACACACATCCCGATGCTCAGGGGTCCATTTCTCGCCACACTTAAAGCAATGTGAGGTTAGTATACAAACTCACATTATTCCCACTAAGACCCGGTATTCAGCATTACAAGTTGCTTGGCAATTTATTGAGCATGTTTTAAGCATCATGGCTTCCCTCAAGAAATTGTCAGTGATGACAGGGATGCAAAATTTATGGTTAGTGAGTACTCTCCTCACACCCAGCATTGCTTACCCTAAGACGGATGGACAGTCAGAAAGGGTGAACAAATGGGTGGAGGAATACTTGAGGCACTTTTGTCATGATTGGTTGGCTCTTGCTGAATTTTGTTACAACAATACTAAACACCTTTCCATTGGAATGAGCCCTTTTGAAGCAATGTATGGATGCAAGGTTGGGATGCCACCTTTTATTTCAGACATGGCTGTGGAAAATCAGCAAGCAAGAAGTGACTTGGAAAGAATGGATGCTCTTCTACAATTGGCTAAGAAGAATATGCAGGATGCCCAAGCCAAGCAGAAGAAGTATGCGGATGAACGTAGGAGGTATTTGTCTTTTAAAGAAGGAGATCATCAACAAAGTTGGAGAGGTGGCATATGAGTTTGAGCTTCCCAATACCTCCCAAGATTCATAATGTTTACCATGTGTCCTTGCTGAAGCCGCATGTAGGACAGCATGGCCAAGTCCTTTCTAAGCTACCACCTATGGATGAGGAGGGTCACATCCTCTATGTCCGAGAGCACATCATGGGTTTCATAGAGCATGTACTCTGAAACAAGGTCTACATAGAGTATCTCATTAGACTCCCCGAGGATGAGAATTCATGGCAGCCAGAAAGCATTGTTCAGGACCACCCATATCTCCTACCGGGCTGATTAGTACTTGCTGTTTACTGCACTTTTTGGACAGCCAGGATGTAAAATTTTGAGGGCAAAATTCTATGGGAAGGGATGGCTGTAATGAAGGGGGAAAAGGGGCCAATTTAGAGGCCCTTTAGAGGCCTTTTAGGTGGAAAATGTGGAGGGACTAGATAAGTCCCCATCCACCCTTAATTGTACACTTTTTGATGTGACATCTAATCCTATCTACTCCCACCTCCTTCCTTAGACGTGCTGCCTACACTCTCTCTCTCCCAATCTCTCTCTCTCTCTCTCTCTCTCTCTCTCTCTCTCTCTCTCTCTCTCCACCCTTAATTGTACACTTTTTGATGTGACATCTAATCCTATCTACTCCTACCTCCTTCCTTAGACGTGTTGCCTTCCTTGAGTAGTCTTCTCCGTCCGCACCTTCTCGATGCCCTACCCTCCACACAGGATCGGTGGGACCTTGTACATACCTCCATCATCTCGGCAGCCCACAAGTCCTTCCCCGTCACTTGCCACACATCTGGTCCTCCACCAGTCAGTCTTGTGCCTTGTAATGGATGGTATGATGAGGAGTGTAAAGAACTCCGCAGGAAGCTTTGCCTTGAGACACAGGAGAAGTCTCCCCTCCTGATTGAGACCAAGAAGAGTTACAAGCGTTTGGTGCGACGCAAAAAGCGCCAATTTCTAGCCCGGAATGAGGAGGAGCTGAGAAGTTTACTTTTCAGCTGTGATTCCAAGGAATTCTAGAAGAAATTCCTTCGCTTGAAATCTCAAACTCCTCTTACAGACCCGCAGGTTTGGCTTGCCTATACTTCCACTTTATATGATATTCCATACCAACCACAGATCGACTTATCCCATGTGCGTAGACCCACCTCCTCTGCCTTATTCTCATCTAGTAGTGTCCGAGCAGCAGTTCATCGTTTGAAGACTGGGAGAGCTAAGGACCATGATGGATTGCAAGCGGAGTATGTAACCCATGGGATTGATGCCTTAGCTAGAGTCCTCTCCCGTCTTTTTAACGAGTCCATTTGTACAGGTCTTCCACCTAGTTGGCTAGAAAATACTATAGTACCCATACACAAGTCGGGGGATCCTTTGGAGGCGTCGAACTACAGGACCATTATGATTGGCCATGTCATGGCCAAGATTTATGCGACCATTCTAGAAGGACATATAAATGACCATGCCGAGGCGACAGGTATGAGAACTAGAGGGCAGGCAGGATTTCGTGCAGAGCACTCGACTCTAGATCATATCTTCACACTCAGGGCTTTGATTGAGGAGGCGAAGTCACGTAAGCAACGGCTCTATTGTTGCTTCGTGGACTTCAGAAAGGCATTTGATACTGTGCCGCGTTTCAGACTCTTCCAGCGACTTCGTGACTTGGGATTCAGTGGGGAGATTCAATGGGCGATCATGGCCTTGTATGAGAGAGTCACAGGTAGAGTCAGGACACGGGCGGGGCTGTCGGGGGAAGTACGCAGTACGATAGGGGTGAAGCAGGGGTGTCCTTTGTCTCCGACACTCTTTGGTCTCTATATCGATGAGTTAGAGATGTACATACAGACGATGGGTGGTACAGGTTCTTTACTAGCAGGATCCACGATACCGGTTCTCCTCTATGCAGATGACGTGGTTCTTATTTCTTCCTCCCCAGCTTTTGTCAGGACAGAGGGTTGTCTGTAAACCTTGGGAAGACCAAAGTCATGGTCTTCAACACGTCATACCAGGTTTATAGGAGAGGCGAGTTCTCTTTCACATTTGATGGGCAGGAGGTGGAGCTAGTCAGGGAGTATACATATTTGGGTGCCACATTTAGAGGTCCAGTCTTCTCCATGACGCATGCAGCACGAGATAGGATCAGTAGAGGGTATGCCGCCTTGGCTCTTCTCGAGAGGCAGTGTGCATAGTCACATTTTCAGCATCCCGACACGAAGTCCTTACTTTTCGATACGCTGGTGAGACCTGCAGCCATGTATGCTAGCCCCTTTTGGGCAGGAGATCTCAGTGTTGCAGATTGGAGACGAGTAGAGAGGTTACAGATCATCATGTTCTCCAGATTGATCAGAGCGAAGCCCATGGTATCGCATCAGATTATGCTCGCAGAGTTCGGAGCTACACCCCTAGCGCTAGATGCAGCATTTCAGTCAGTTACATACTTGCATAAGATCAGGGCGCTCGGAGACTCAGCAGCAGGCACAGCACGATTACCGTGGCTAGCACTGACATCCTCGCAGATGTTAGCGGAGAGAGGTCATACTTTTTGTTGGTACCACACACTCTCCACATGGCTCACCTCGTTGGGCTTGGATATGGATAGGCTGCCACCATTTCGATACAGCATAGATGCCCCTCACCTCCCTCTCACTCGACATGAGCTCAGTCAGGTTATCAAGGCAGATTTGTTGCAGCTACACACGTTTCGCACTTGGGTTCATCCCACGGAGCTTCCTACGAAGATGGCCACATATCGTGACCATTTTCTCAAGATTTCAGAGGATGGCTTCATCATATCCCCAGGATATATCGGCGTTCATATGTTGCACTCACTCAGGATTGCCTTGGGCCAGCTCAGGGTATCTTCCCACAGATTAGACGTTGAGGCCGGCAGGATGCGTCGTACAGCTACCGGACATAGACCCAGGCGAGAGACTAGGATATGCCCTTGTTGCACTATGGGGGAGGTGGAGACTGAGGAGCACTTTGTTTGCAGATGCCCTTTATATTATGAGATCCGTGGCAGATTTCACTGTTTATTTGGGCACGGATTTGGACCTCTCTCTCGGATTATGGAGTATGAGGATCAGTATTGCTTAGCGTTGTTCATCAGGGAGATCACCAGATACAGAGAGAGATTCCTCAGAGAGCACCGTCGCATCCCTGCTAGAGACCTGGTTATTCATGAGGAGCAGGACGAGGTGCAGGACCATGAGCACAGAGATAGCCCAGCTTGCCAGAGAGCAGCGATGGTTCCACCCCGAGGATGTACATATGACATGATTCGGCAGCACCGCAAGATGATCTTACACAGAGGCCGTACCCGTCGCTTTATTTCTAGACGACGGAGGATGATGGCAGATTTTCGAAGGAGATTGCTCCATGGAGACTTGGCATCGCCAGCAGCCCACTTGACACTTGCCCAGATCTTCACACTCATGGCAGGAGGCATGGTCGATGGCCATGACTTCCATCATTTCTTTGGATCACAGACCCCTTAGGGAAGACGATGTTCCTCATATTTCATATTTTACATTTTGTATCTAGGCATTTTTGGTACTCTATTTCATTTCATTTTGTATCTAGGATTTTTGTAGCCATTTTTGGCATCTTAGTTGTATTACGATGAGGCCACCTAGTTGGCGCATCGTTGATGATGTATTTTCCTTTCGGATGATTTTGTGTCCCATAGGCCATGTATGGCCTTCCGTGGACCTTTAATAAAATATCTTTCTTTCTCTCTCTCTCTCTCTCTCTCTCTCTCTCTCCTCCTTCCTTTCCCTCTTTCCTGCCATCCTTGTCCCCTTCACCAAATGTTTCCCTTCACCTGCATTGCAGACGGAAACAGAGGGCTGGAGGCAGCCCTAAAAGGGGCGTCAAATGCCCTTGTCTGGCTGCCAAAACACAGTCAGAGGCGATGGGGTCAGCGAGGCTAGGGGTAGATGGAGAGGAAAGGGGCAAGAGCCCTTTGTGAGAAGGTGGGGGCAGTGTAGGGCGAAGACCAGCCCCCTTAAACAGGCTGGCGCAGACCCAAAAACGGGCTGAGTACCATTCGGAGCAGGCTGGGAGGGGAGGGGGAAGGGGATGAGCAGGAAGAGGCGAATGGGAGGGGAAGAGACGCAGGAAGAGGGGGGATGGGCTAGTAAGTAGGAGGCACAGCAGGCAGCAGCTCTAAGCAACACACATCTAGCATACACTGCATGTACGTTCTGTGGGGATAGTCGAACATTCTATCTGATCTCAGAATGATTCTATGATCAAAGCTGGATATATTTTTGAAATTAAAAGTAAAATAATGTGCATTACGATCACACAGTTTATGTCATCCATGCCAGAAAATGATAAAGAAGTGTTTCACCCCCCCTCCTCCCCCTCCCCCGCCAAAAAAAAGAAAAAGGGAACCCCCCCCCCCCCCCCCCCCCCCCAAAAAAGAATAGAAGTATGCTAGGGTTTTGAGCAACAAATAATAGAATGGGAAGGGGAATCATCAACAGGTAGATATGCAAGGATGATTTTGGGCTGTTGGTGTTTTATGATATTTTGATACAGGTGTCCATGTGAAAACAACAAATGGCAACATGGAGATTTTTGATCGGTGCATCATTGGCGCCCATGCTCCAGATGCATTGCAAATGCTGCAGGATGGGGGAACAGATGATGAGCGTCGCATTTTAGGTGCTTATCAGTATAGTTACAGGTTTGTACTCTCTATATTGTGTCTTTGCACGGCATAAATCTGAAGGATTTTGGGATACACCTCTCTGGATGATGGGACTAAGTTCTGTTCTTCCAAGATTATGAACAGCAGGCATGTTTGGCAGATATAATGCCAAATTCACATATATACAGTGGTGACAAGGCACTATTCTACAGCTATCTGACGTTGACCTCATGCACTGTGAATGTGGTTTATTAATTTCTGCAGTGATATATATCTACACCGGGATGCAAAGTTCATGCCCAAAAGGTCTGCAGCATGGTGTGCATGGAATTTTCTAGGATGCAAGGATGACAGAGTTTCTGTAACATATTGGCTCAATACTCTCCAGGTAGTATAGAATAATGATGCCAGTTTTGAAACCTCTCTGGTTTTGAGACTTTTGAGGAAAAATGGAAAAGGAAGAATGTGTCTATTGCTGTGCAGAGTTGTGAGATTATCATTATTTTAACAACCCCAAAAAGTCGGGAACACTTTGAAATTTAATGGCCCAATGTATAATTGCTTATGCTCCTTGTTGCTTTGTCTTATGTAGAATCTAGGAAACACTGGGATGCCAATTCTTGTGACACTGAACCCTTCAAAACCTCCAGAGCATGCCATAACAAAATGGCGTACCAGTCATCCAATTCCATCCCCTGCTGCAGTGGTGGCATCTGAACAGCTGAGCAACATCCAAGGAAAGAGAAGAATATGGTTTTGTGGAGCATATCAAGGTACAAGCAGCTAGTCCAAACAAATATGGTTTTCCATTCGTCTGGAAATTATATTTCTCATATTATGAGGCTTGTGAACTTTAATATGTGATTCGAAAAGATAGCTAAAATTGTTACAGCCTGTGAGGCAATTTTTGTGAGGGATTTGATCTTTGAATTGATTGTTTAGAATTCATTCAATTGAGTTAATGGCAGCTCTGAGAATTTTTGTTCGGGAGCAGTTTGTTAGCATTTTGTGCTGGAATTAAATAAGGTTGGAGTTCTATGTTTTTACGTTGTGAAGGATGATATGTGCCAGTTTGGAGGCAATTAGAATAGTAATGTAGTCTAATGCTTCAAGGCATTGTCTTACCTGTGAAATATTTAACAAAAACAGAAAAAAAGGGTATAATGAATATCAAATTTATATAGGCATTGGAAAGAGTTTGAGATGTACATAAAAACTCCATCATGTGGTCTTGGTGTGCTAGTTGATCCCTCATTCTAAAAAGTAGGGATTCAGGATTAAATTCGTTGCTAGTAGCTTTGAGGGAGTTGTTTACAGGAAGGAAGAAGCTGTAAGTGCACAGCTACACTTCTTAACTCTCACTGCTGCTGTCAATGAGATTGCAAAAGGAAAGACAATCGACATTCTAGTGGGCACAAGAATTTGATACTATGAGAGTCTACCAAAGAAAAGTGTTGGTTAGGATTTTTCAGAGGTATGGAGAGGAGTAATGGTGCTTTCCAGGGAAATTTTGTTTTTCTGCCCTTATTTGTGATCACAACACGTTGACTAAAGAAATAGATGAAGGAGCATGTGTGAAAGGCTATAGCAAATAAGCCATCAGGTCTCAAAATCATGTTGAAAAAAAATTGGGAAAATTCATCGTCTCCAGCAACCTTTTCGTGGTTGGTAACAGTGATAACCTCCCAAGTAAGCTTCTCTGAAAAAAAAACTTCCCAAGTAAGCACCAATATAATCCCACATTGTCTGCAAAACTCTGTGAACAGCCGAGATTATGTCTTCAGGTCTGAGAAGCGTACCTTTGTTATCTGTTTGATT
Organism: Dipteris shenzhenensis; assembly: GCF_047967505.1. Lineage (NCBI taxonomy): Eukaryota > Viridiplantae > Streptophyta > Polypodiopsida > Gleicheniales > Dipteridaceae > Dipteris > Dipteris shenzhenensis. The sequence goes on from NC_141625.1 coordinate 15,202,321, forward strand.
CATCACCTGTGCTTTAAACATTTTTAAATATAAAAGCACATTTGACTTTTGTGCCATCATGTACACCCAACCCTTTTTAGAGTACTCATCAATATAGGTAATTAAATATCCAGCAATTGCGAGAGATCTAGTCTCTATTGGTCCCACACCATTTGAAAGCCCAAGCTCAATCATATCATTTGCTCTCTTTTGCCTGGCTTTGGAAAGCTGTCAATATGCTCTGTTCCATAATAGTAGGCACGAGAGACTTTCCTGTTCTTAGACACATGATTGTTGGATATTGGGTAGAGTGGTGTGAATACCCGCTGGGGCACTTTTTACCCCATCTTGGAGGTGTTTCCCTTTAGGGTTAGGTCTTTATGTTGGAGGTATACAATACCTTTTTGCAGTTGTACTTTGTAAGGTTTTGACATTTCGTAATAGCATCTCAGCTTTCTTGTGCTCCCCACAGCTACTTTGCTCTACTCTCTCTATCCTTCCTTACCCCAAAATCAATGTTTGTTATTAGAGCCCTACACTACTAGCTCAAGCTAGTCCTACCTTAAGAGAAGGTACTCCCGCAAAAGATCATCCTTTGAAGGATATGCTTGATGGGTGAAGGCAGGAGTCGGCCACAGATGTGCAATAAAGTAAGGGTTAGAGTAGATTCTGGTTGTTAATGCAACCATTCGTCCAGGTATAGTTTAGAGGAGCTGTGGCTGCATTTCAGGCTACCTTGCTCAGAAAATACATACATAAGGAGCTGGCCTTCCTATTCAAAGTGCCTCGCTCTATTTGTCATCTTAAAGCAGCCTAGTATTGCTTTGTGCATTCCTGTGACCCGTGTGTCACCTGCAAGGTGCTCCATTGCCTTCATCTCGCAGTTCTCTATTATACGAAAACTTGTTTACTCCTAACTTGTTACGTCGAATCATGGGCGCCGGCACATTAAATCACCTCCCAGCCGATCTCGGCGGTCGTAAGTTCTCTCTTCATTCAAGTCGTTACGTTGAAGCTTTTTTTCTTACTTGATTTCCACCAAGCCCCAAAATTCCCTAGATGGATCTAGTATGCCACATGTCTTCATTTTAGGGTCCTTCCTTAATGCATCATTTACCCCTCTCTTGGGATATCATTAAAACCATTTGCCCCTTGGCATATTTCATGCATTTAGGTCCCTTAGCCTTAGATCCACCTAGTCTAGTGCCATGTCACCCTCACCAAGGACCTTGACCTTGATTCCTTTTTGATCATTTACATGAAGCCCAAACAAATATAATACAAACATTGATCTTTTAAAGGAAAATGTCGACCGACCCTTCCGAGGTCATTGCATCCTCATAGTGCAGGGCTATGGCAATTGCTTCATCTAGCGTGTTCGCATACTTAGCCCGTACTTCCATCTTGATTCAATCATTCAATCCAAAGATAAAATCTTTTACTTGGATTGACTGAGGTAGGGGTTCATCAACCTTCATTACACTTTCTCTGAACTTATTAGTGTATTCCGCCACTGATAAATTTCTCTGATGAAGGTTTCGATACTGATCCCAAGCTCGGGATGCTTCATCAGGAGGTAGGAAGTGTTTTCTAAATTCCTTTTTAAACCCCTCCCAAGTAGTGGATGCCACTTCATCTTTCTGCTGTTTTATCCACCACCTATCCGCTGCCTCATCAAACATATGGGTGGCCTTGCAGATTTTTTTCATATCATTCTTGATTTCACAAATGGTGAAAGCCTCGTCCCACTTGTGTAACCAGGTCTCAATGATATCGGAACTACGGTCAGACATCCGACGAGAATACTTTTCTGGCCTATAATTAGCAATATTAGGCACCTTAGCCCTCCTAGGCTCGACCGTATGAACACTGGACTCGAGTTCCATTGGAGATTTACCTTTCTCTTCACGAGATGGCCTAGCAGACATACTATGTACCATTTTCTTGAGCTCAGACTGCCCTATATTTGCTTGTAACTGCTGTGCTAAAATCTGCTGCAAGGCATCCTCTAACATTGCAATTCTGCCATATAGTGTATGACCTACTGGGCGCGACACCTGCGGGATTGGCCGGGGCTCCCGACTCTACGGGATCCATCCTAGAAGCTTTTTCTTCTACTTCCATTTAGGTCGATGGGTGCTTCTTTTTTTCTTTTTTGGAAATAAGTAATAAAACACCGCTTGAAATTGTATTTACAAATCAAAAGCCCAACTTCCAAATTTACAGCTAACCAGGCATATATCACATTGGAACCAAATCCACTTTTCTCTATACTAGGGAAACTCCTGCAATCTCAGAAACCTCAAATCCTTCAATCCAAAGGCATAATTTCGCTCCCATTCCAGCTCACACACCTCGAAGCTTTAGAAATTCAACCAAAAATTAGAACAGAAGGAAAAAAGAAATCGAAAGCCCCCTGGTATCTCCACGCGATCAACACCCGCCAGACTGATCTCATGGGTGGTGCGATTATCTGCTAACTGCAACCGTATAGAGTTACTGCGGCTTCATGGAACCTTCCTTCGACACCTCACAATTGCTGCCATACAAGTACAGCTAAAATGCTGCTGCCCACAGGAATAACTAACGGCCTTTTGAGAGAAGGCAGTTCACATTGGCATAGCATCGAAGAGAGGAGCCCAATCCTAGCTTCGCCTGCAAATCCAATGCATTCGCCCTCCCATAATCTGCCACCAATGAAGGGAGAGGCACTTCTAGAGGATGGGAACGAAAAGAGGGGAGACAGAGTGCTGTGAAGGAAGCTTGAGGTAGTGGCTATCCACAGCGGAGGCGGGCTACAGGTTGCACAAGTCCATAGTACCTTGCTAGAGAGTGCAATAACAATCACCAAATCCTTCGTCGATTCAACGTTAGCTTGTCAACTCGACAAGATCCCAAATCTGCGCTCTCATACCAAATATTACACAAAAAATTGTTTACTCCTAGCTTGTTACGTCGAATCACGGGCGCAGGCACATTAAATCACTTCCCAGTTGATCTCGGTGGTCGCTAAGTTCTCTCTTCATTCAAGTCATTACGTTGAAGCTTTTTTTCTTACTTGATTTTCACCAAGCCCCAAAATTCCCTAGATGGATCTAGTATGCCACATGTCTTCATTTTATGGTCCTTCCTTAATGCATCATTTACCCCTCTCTTGGGATATCATTAAAATCATTTGCCCCTTGGCACATTTCATGCATTTAAGTCCCTTAGCCTTAGATCCACCTAGTCTAGTGCCATGTCACCCTCACCAAGGACCTTGACCTTGATTCCTTTTTTATCATTTACATGAAGCCCAAACAAATATAATACAAACATTGATGCTTTAAAGAAAAATGTCGACCGACCCTTTCGAGGTCATGTTACCTCGACTTGAGCGTAACATTCTCCCTTCGTTTAGGATTGTTATCCGTGCGCCACCCACTCCGTACTACGACGTACAATATCTTGCAACTAGACCCACTTTGCCTCTCGATGGTGCGCAAGTTGCTCTTGAACTACACCTCTCTAGTTGGTGGAATTTGCGTCATCTTCCATACAAATCTATCCATAAAGATTCCTATGCTGCTTCTCATACTAATTGCTACGAAGCCATTGCAAGCGCTTGAGAATGACCTGACAAACTTTGAACCAAGTAAACACTCAAAACGAAAAATTGAAATCACAATACATCACTTAAAACTTAGTCCTAGAGAGATGCCTTTTGTTAGAAAAGATAATAACGGTGTCACCTTTGGCTCTAATACCATGTTAGAGTTGAGGGCAAGGCCTATTGAAGAAGTAAACCTACGCAACAAAAGAAACTCAACCTCTCATTGGTCTCTCTCACATTTTTGGTGCACACACACACACAGAACTCACACTCAAATAAATGAAGTGGAAGATAGATTAGATTAGGACTCAGACTTTATTCATTCATAGGCATTGGAAAGAAGTTTGCAAAAGAGCAAGAGACGTCCAATAAAACCATGGTTAGGTGTGCCTGTATTGTTGAGACCTGCAGGGAGCCTAGATGCTCAACTACTCCTCCTACATAGCCAAGAAATACATTTCAGTTGGATGGATTGGAGAGTGTCAAAGCTCCCTGTCTATAAGGGTGGAGGGATTGGTATCACCCTCAACAAGGTGGACTCACAAGGAGCCAACGAGATTAAAAAACAAGCAGTAAATGGGCCGACCAGATGAACCAACTGATCTATTGCCAACCTATTTGTTGCTGGATGCTGACTTGTTGCCATGCCTATAAATAGGCTGTGGCCTTGATATCAGTGGGTTATTGCACTCCCGCAATGTCTGTGTTGTGCAATTGATCCCTAGCCACCCCTAATCTTGCATGATTCACCTCTCGACCTCTAGTGTCCACAAGCTTCTTTGCTACATGTCTCCCTTCTGTCGAGATGGAAAAGCTCGTGGAAAGCACAAGTGGCTGCCGCCTCACACTCCCGCTAGCCACATATGCTACTTCACTTATTGGTTATCCCTTTGTGAAGGGGACTTGTCATCTAAAGGTCCTTTTCCTAATATCTAATGCTCACCCAAGGGCCTACTTAACAGGCCTTTGCAAAGTTAGCCCATGATTAAGTGCTCTTAGGTCATGTCCTAGGGTTCAACAACTTAGTTAGGATGCCATCACCACCCTAATCAGTATTATTGGTGGCTTGACGGTGAGCTCCCTTGTCTATATGCGATGGTGGTATCTCATGATCCTCAAAAACCTAAATTCTTACAATTCCGAGTCAAATTCCCAGATTTTCCTCTTTTCCATAATTGTTTGAGAAACTTTATCCTGCTGGCCATTGTGGAATGCTTACTTGGGTTTGTTGACTCTTTATGCTGTGAATAGTTGTAGACTCTTTAAGGCGCATGATGCTATGAATGGTCGTCATACAGAGTTCATCTCTTTGTTCTGCCAATCCTTGTATCGTGTATTACCATTGTCTCCTTTGTAGAAAATGTCTATTCTAGGCGCTCATCCTTGATCTCAACCTCATTCAATGGCTCCATCACTAGGACCGACTTATTGGTAGATGCCATGTTAAATTTGTTATACACGTTCTCCATTTAAAGTTGTTTCTTCCTTTCCTTGACCACCCTTTTCTTTCTACAATCCTAGACATCGTGCCTTGTTTAAAAAAAAAAGAAACATCTATCATACATTTAATTCTCTTGGCATCACCCTATGAGAAGAGTTCATAGAAATTGCATCGGAGTTGTTCTCTCCTTTATATCTTGTCATTCCTTTAGCATTTTTTTCTTGGTTTTTTTTTCCTTTGCTTCAAGTAGGATGATAGAATTGTGGTTATGGTTAAGCTTAAAAACATATGTAAGAATTTGAAAAGAACAAGGTTTTGAGTCTATGAAAAGCATGGAGATATTGGATCTTAGTTAAAGCATCGGTTACCTACAACGAGGTGGATGCATGACAAGTGGAGATGGGATGGACAGCAAAAACATGGAATGAATTTTCAAGAATGAAGTACAAAGGGGCTATCAAAATGACAAAACCCTAAAACCATATGTAAACCCTATGGTGAGCTAAAATCACTCAACCACTAACTATGGGTAGGGGGAAAAACACTAGAAGGAAAATGTGCCCTTAGACCTCCTAACTACTTGATACATTGGCCATTCCCTTAAACATTACAATATTCCCAATACCCCCTGCAGTAGTGATATTGCCCTGGTATACAAAGAGTGATCTCAACCATTAAATGAAAGTAAGATCAAAGCTTTGCGGAGAGCTTCCCAAAGGTTTGTCTAGACAGAGACTTGGTGAAGAAATCTACAACTTTCTTATGTGCAGCACAGTAGATCGAATTGATCTCTTGTAGCATAGTAGATTGAATTGATCTCTCTTGCATGTAACCTCTCTCTAACATAATGATAATGGATCTCAATGTGTTTCATGCCTTCGTGTTGTGATCAATGCAAGACAAGAATTGAACAAGAAGAAGTTTGAGGAAGAACAATGTGATGCTCAAGACGAGGAGATGGGACTTCATAGTAGAAAAATGGAGCTCGGGGTAGATAGAAGGGAAGAAAATAAAACATGACTTCATAGTAGAGAAATGGAGCTCGGGGCGGATAGAAGGGAAGCAAATGAAACATAGGAGTGCCATCGCAAAAGCACTTTGACTATGAGTGAGTATGGGAGTGGATGGTTGCCTTCTTTTGTTGTTTATGAATTGAATGCCCAAAATTTAGTATAAAAGTCCCTGATCAGACATCTCAAATGAAGCTTCAAGATCATTCTTGAATTCTGCAATTTTATCTTACATTTGTGCCTGTGATTAGCATATCATCCTTGTCTTTCTTGCTCCATAGAAGTTGAAATCGGTTTGCAGTCCTAAAAAGTGACCCCTTGTAACAGTCCCTGAATCAATTTTGACTGTTTGAGCACGGCACTCTCAATTGGACCATTTTGTAAACCATGATTGGTAATAAATGTATAAACTTTCTGATACCAAGCCCATGGGGCTTATTTCAGTCAATAAACATGGACAATCTTAGAGTAGTTTGGGAAGACAAATAAGTATGTGGCAAATAATTTAGAGCTGTAGATATAAGCTGACTATTAGGTGTAACGTCATCGATGTTCAGTAGCTGCTCTCTAAGATTCTGGATCTAAGTCAAATGATTTAACAATGAGTCATTGTCAAGCTGTCTTTCAAGAAAGGGACCGTGGCCTTAAGTATCCCAAGCTGTGAGGTATGATGAACCTCTTAACAGGCAAGGCAATGAGAAAGCCTGGGCATCATTGGCATCCCATCTCCTCTTATATTGAACAGGGTCAGCAAGTGCACCATGCCTCACTTAAGCTTGATGTCTATCATGTAGATTGCTGCCTTGCTGAGATGTACCAGGAGCAATGAGTGCATCTCCTAGATGGGCATCTTCACCTACAACCAAACCCGATAGGCTCTTTGCAACTAGAGATTCTTTGCCATAAAGCTTCATGGTCAGTTTTGAACTGAAAAGTGGATTGTTTGAACAGTACCAATGCAAAATCAAATTTGCCTTGAAAATGCACTGTTGGCATAATGTTCCTTGAACAAAAACAGCTCGAAAGGCATCCAAAAATTGCAGCAGACTATAACTTTTGCTTAACTGCTAGCAGGGCCTCGACAAGAGTGCTAGTGGCTCCTAAATGAGCCTACAATAGGTCATAGTTGTCTTGTGTTGGTATTTTCGGGGTTAGCTCCCCATTGTGAGCCCCCAAATGAGGAGGAAGGACATGGGGGAGGTAGACCAGCAGCATAGGTTAGATGCCACATCAGCAGAGAAGGAGATGGCCGTGGGGGAAGATCTAAGTTGGAGTGCAAGGCTGCCACATGGGCAGCATGCAGGCTCCCATGTGGGCAGCAAGAACTGAGTGCCATTGGAGGGCAACACGAGCCCCTTTGGTGGGCACAAGGCACCATAGATGGGGCAGGTACCAGGCCCATGGACAGCAGTAAAGGCTGCATGAAAACAGGCCTTATAATCCCTACAGACAAGACTGCAGACAACAATAGGTGTCTGCGCAGAAGACAACTGTAAGTCGAGCTGCTACAGACAGTCAGATAGACATGACAGGTTCAGAAAGAGGCACAAGGATGTACATATGTCACTTCACACGTCTGGAAAGATCACTTGGCAGTCGGGTGCAGCACGCGGGGCGAAATTGTGTCCCTAGACAGGTCAGGCGAGTGGGTCTGCCTATTTTGGGGGCTTCCAAGCCCTACATAAAGGCCCTCTAGGGACCATCATTTCATTCATTGTTTGGGCCTCTGGTGCCTCAATTTGGGCTGTACATACAGCAGCAGGGAGATCCAAAGGAAAATACAACAGTTCCTAGACTACATGAGGCAACAGAGAGGCTAGAAATCAGGTAGTACAGCCTGTAGATCACTTACAAGATGAAGAGTAGTACATTGCACACTTCGGGTTTACAAGATCAAGGTTGTGTAGCACTCAGCCGTAGGTCTTCATCAGGAAGAGAAGTTGCAAGGAGTGCCCAGAAGTGCATCACTGCACAGCCCATTGAAGCTCTTGGATGGCACACAGGCTAACGGATATTAAAATGCTAGAAGGAGGTAGATGACAGTTTTGCCACATCTAGGCAGAACCTTGGGTGGTAGATGATGCACCCTTTTGCACCAGGTTTTGTCTATTTGTTTGAACCAATCTATAATACATGATCTACTGTTCTACTCTACTGTTGGATTGTTTTAAGATCTAAGTGTGTCCCCATCTCATTGTATGCACCTTTGTATACATTAAGAAAAGGAGAGATTTGAAATAGCGCTGCATGATTCTTGGGCAATGTGTTCAAGATTCAAATAGTTGTACTCTTCCTAAGCCCTTCACATCCTCGTTAGGCTAATAGACTGCCCATCCCAAGCCTTGAAAAAGGATAAGCTCGACGTAGCAAACTACCCTCTCTGGAAGGTGAAGTTTGGAGCACCTTGTGGTTCAGATTATCTGGGAGATGACGATGGGCGTGGAGCAAAGGCCTCAAGATACCAACAACGTTGCCGACTAGTGGTCACACCAGCGGATCCAGATGCAGTCAGAGATTGGGTACTACGAGACGCAGAGGCCCTAGCCATAATCTTTGGCACAACTGCGGACTAGGTCCTGCTCACATATAGCTGCCAAAAACAGCCTGTAAATTGTGAGAATGCTTCCAAGAGCAGTTCAAAACTGCAGTAGAGGATGGAGAGAAGTAATTATGTAGTTTTCAACACGAGAACAGTTGCAAGAACCTCTAAAACTATAGAAAAACCTCGAAAACAGCAGGAACAATACTAGAACAGCCAAAAGTCTGCAGAAAACCCTCAGAAATCTTCAGAAATAGAGACGGCCTGCTCAGAAAAGATCACAGTTAGACCTAGGTCGATAACAATAAATAAACCTCAAAACGAGTCAATCAACTCCAAAAGCACCCCAAACAGAGGCGAATTGATTCAAAACTGAGGCAGCGTGCTCTAGAGTAGCTCAAGGAGCTGCAGTGCAGGCTGCTGATTAAAAACGGGCTGGGAGCTAGGGTTCTTTGCGATGAAATTGAAGATTCGCGTGAGAAATTTTTGTCCTTGATGCTTGGGCGAGTAGGGGGAGCTGTGGGGTGCAGGGGGCAGCTTGCTGTGATACCGAATGCGAGAATTGGATATGGAGTGGAGAGCAAAACGGGGAGCAATCCTGAATAGAATTTGCAAGAATGAAGTATAAAGGGGCTAACAACATGACGAAACGATAAAACCCCTAGGTGAACCCTCGGGTGAGTTTTAAACTCACTTAACCACTAACTCAACCACTAACTATTCCCAGAAGAATGCAGTGGTAAGGGCTGATAGGGAGTAATGGGACAGCACAAGTGACCTAGGCTCACTAGGCATTGCCTCTTAGATGGGTGTTTTATGATGTGATCTGTTCCTGAATTTGTTAGGCTATTTACTGTTAGGGGTAATTAAATCAGAGAAATCTCTTTGAGTGTTTTATGGATTGTGTGTATGTCTGTTAAGTGCCTTTAGTGAAACTACCTTCTGAATGGTATTCTATGAATGCTTGATAGAGCTGTCTCTCATCTCATAAGTAACTGTGTCCTGAATGCTATATATTCTAAAGCTTGAGTATGAGGTGAAATGATTGTATTGTAACTTCTCTTTCAGGATCCTTTTTATAAAAAAAAACTTCTCTTTCAGGATATGCAATGTGTATCTCTTTCATGTAAGATTTTCATATCTTTAGTTCAAACAAAATCTAATGCAATATTCATCCATGCTTATGGGCTTCTTTACCTTCTTGTAGGTTATGGATTTCATGAAGATGGTCTGAAGGTACGAAACTCAATTTCTTCTTTGTTTGTTTAAAAATGATGCATGGTCTGGGTCGGCAAGGAAGGAATGATAATCCTTAAAAAGAATGATTTTTGTTCAGGATCTATGCCAATGAATAACTGCATGGTAGGCTGCTTGATCTTTTCTAAAGTCTTGATTGAGCATTGCTTAAATTATCCTTTGAGAGGACCATGTGGAATTTTAAACCTTGAGATTAGGTAACTCTAAATCAAAAAGCAAGGCAGTCTTATACCTTTGATACACTAGCGTTGTGATTGATTGAACTTGCCCAATCGATCGCTTCAAGTGGGAAAGATGGAGTAGGAGGATATCAAGCCCAGGGAGAGGTCAGAGCTACCTTTACCATTGGAGAGATGCATGAACGATGTAGTACATCATGACAATCTAGTAGAACTTGGAGCTTAACCTGTGCTTCTCATAAGTTTAAAGTTCTGAAGGGGAAGGGGGAATTGAGATGCAGAGCAAAGGAGGAAGAGGATGAAGAACTTAAGAAGAAAGAAACAATATAATAGTAAGTTTTAAGGACTTTCAAGACCATATCATATATATGCAATCACTGCATAACAATATAATAGTAAGTTTTTAGGACTTTCAAGACCATATCATATATATGCAATCACTGCATAATAAAAAACATTTCTAGGCTTGGATTCTTGGATGCGGGGAGCAAGGGAATGGAGATGGACTACAAGGAGAAGATAGCTGAACGAACTAAAGTGTACTTGCAAATGGATAATGAGAAAGTACAAACAGTGGCTTATATAGGGCCCAAACTCAATGTAGGACTAATTTTGCTGAGTGCACTAACAAGCTGTCCCATTAGGACTAAGTGTCCTAACTAGTCCTAACCAGGCTACAAGGCCATACCAGAGCAAAGTGGCAACGAACCTCCCTTCATAGTACAATTGAAGCATCTTGAATACATCTTAAGTATACTTTGAAGCTAAGTCATGGTTGTACTTGTTCAATAGTATAGGGAGATCGAAATCACGTGACAAAAGATACCAAGTGTAAAGCTTGCCGAAAAGCTTCAAACTTGGGTCCCAGTAGAGCCTTCGGGAAAAGATATCCTCCGTAGGAATGTAGGACAACTGTATGTCACTAGCTGACAAGTCACTCTTGAACAAATAGTGATAGTGCACCTCAATGTGCTTCATACGTGCATGGAAGACTAGATCATGCGCAATGGCCAAAGCACTCTAGCTGTCAATGTAGATCATGGTAGAAGATGCCTAATTGACATCAAGATCTGCAAGTAACTTGCGGAGCCAAACTCACTCTACTGTAGTTGTGAAGGCTGCCATGTACTCAACTTCACAATCAGAAGTAGAAAATGTAGGCTGGTTCTTGCTGAACCAACAAATGCACGAAGAGCCAAGTATGAAACAGTTGCCACTGTGAGACACGCGGGTGTCGAAAAAACCAGCGCAGTCACTGACCATGTGAAAGCATGCATAATCTGTGAAGACTTATCCTTATATGATAGTCAAATGTTGCTTACCTTTCAAGTATTCAGAAGACATGTTTCATTGCTTGCCAATGCTGCATAGTGGGCTTGTGCATGAATGTACTTAAGTGAGACTGCATTCTGCAGATCATGCTTGGTATTACCAAGCTGTAAATATTCCAAGTACAAACTCGACCATTTATTTGATCATAATTAAAGAGTTCTTTATTTAATTTTAATCATGGTCAAAGAGTTCTTTTAATTAGTCAAAGCATTGACTTTGGTCAAAGATTCAGTCAAGAAGGAGACTTGGTTTGGGCCAAGAGGTTTGACTTTGTCTCAATTCACAACTAGACCTATCATACATTTATAATTAAGAAATGCAGAATTGACAAAAGTAAAAGAAGCTCGTAAGGAAGGAAAATGGGTTGTTTATCGAGATAGTATAGCACTAATCAAAGACTTCAGATTTAGACCCAAAGACTCTCGGTCTAAAAATGATGTAATGAAGGCCACTTCACAATTGTATTAGAATTTATTAGTGTGCTAAATAATTCGAGTTGAGATGCCTTGTATACTCCTCGACTTTCTCTGAGATGGAAGGGCTTCCCTTTTTGGATCTGTACTTTGTCTCATAGCCCCCATCCTGGCAATGCTGTTCAATGAAGCTGTCTGTCACGGGTTCCCCAGAGCCTGGACCCTGAACACAATCACACCCATCCACAAAGCAGGAGATCCCATGGATCCAGGGAATTACAGGACCATCATGGTTAGACATGTTATGTCCAAGATCTATGCATCAGTGTTAGATGGCGAGGTCAGTGCTCGCGCAGAGATACAGGGGCTCAGGGCATCCGGACAGGCCGGCTTCAGGATGGATCACTCGACTTACGATCACATTTTTACACTTAGAGGGATCATTGAGGAGGCCAGACACAGGAGACAGAGAGTATATTGTTGCTTTGTGGATTTCCGCAAGACATTCGACACCGTTCCCCGCGCCCGACTCATCAGACGTCTGCAGGAGTTAGGCTACGACTCGGCGATTATCTAAGAAGTAGTAGCTCTCTATGAGCGGGTGACGGGGCAGGTCAGGATTGGCACCAGCTGGACCCCAGAGATCACGAGCACTATTGGAGTCAAACAAGGATGTCCCTTGTCACCGACTCTATTTGGCCTCTACATCGACGAGCTCGAGACCACCATTAGGACACTCGGAGGTGCAGGCTGCTCTCTTGCGGGGACTGCCATCCAGATTCTCCTATACGCAGACGATGTAGTACTACTATCCTCTTCTGCTACTGGTCTTCAGCGACACTTGGATGGACTTCAGGCCTTCTGTGATACACATGACTTGAAGGTCAACCTTGGGAAAACCAAGGTGATGATCTTCAACACTTCCAGACCCGCTATGCACCGAGAGCAGTTCCTCTCTTCGCCGGCGACCCTGTTGAGATAGTTGACTCCTACACATACTTGGGCGTTGTCTTCTCAAGCCCGATCTTCACGATGCGCCCGGCCATGCAGGCCAGGATCAGCCGGGGATACGCCGCTCTTGCCAGGCTGGAGCGACAGTGCTACCACTCCCACTTCCAGGACCCGCGGACCAAGTCTCTCCTTTTTGATTCTTTGGTCCGCCCAGCAGGCATGTATGGTAGCCCTTGGTGGGGAGTCGACCTTTCAGACACAGAGTGGGCTCGAGTTGAGCGCCTGCAGATACTGATGTTTGCTCGGATGATCCGTAGCAAACCATCGGTACCACACCAGATCATTCTAGCAGAGTTCGGCGCCTCACCCCTACAGCTTGATGCGGCTTTTCAGGCTATCACCTACCTCCACAGAGTCAGGGATTTTGGCTCCTCCGCTGACGGTCGCCTCCGCCTACCTTGGTTAGTCCTATCCTCCTCTATGGCCTTATCCGTTAATGGGGACCAGCGATGCTAGTATAGTCGTCTTTCCAGTTGGTTCACCCGATTGGGCCTCGACTTTAGACCGGTTGCCTCCTTTTTAGTACAGCCTCGATGCTCCACCATCTCCTCTCTCCCCCACTGACCAGGAGGTCAACCGGCTCATTCGGGCGCTCCAGCTCCACACCTGGCGGACATGGTTTCTTCACTCCGAGCTTCCTGTGAAGCTCAACTTCTACCGCCGACACTGCCTCCAGATCTCACAGGAGGGCTTCATCACACCTCCGGGTTACACACAACTTCATCTACCACATGCGCTCCGGATCTCCCTCGGTCAGTTTAGGGTCTCATCACACCGATTACGGATCGAGAGTGGACGTGCAGAGGGTATCCCACGAGAGGACCGCCTTTGCCCACTTTGCGACTTACAGGAGGAGCATTTTGCTTTCAGATGTCCTATCTATTATGCCATTCAAGGCCGATACCACTGCCTCTTCCGCAACGGATTCGGCTCCCTCTCACACATGCTACAATTCCCGGATCAGCGGTGCCTTGCCGCTTTCTTACATGAGATGACCCGCCACCGAGATACTTCTCTCCGAGCACGGCGACACGAGCAACACACAGAGCGTGAGGATATCCAGCGGCCTATCACTGACTTCTTTCAGCCACAGGATACCTCTTCTCAGTCTAGCCGACGACGCGGACGTGAGCGAGAGCCAGAGTCACGACAGCTGCGTCAGCGGACAGATTCACACATCCAAGTCCATGACATCTCGTCTCTGCTCTCGGCCCGCCCCACTGGGGTTACAATTGCCCTCATCCACAGGGCCACCCGCCGCCCCCGACGACCGAGCTCGACTAGGCCGCGTGACGTCAGAGGCCAATCATCTATCGCAGGGTTTTTTCCGACTTCCCATTTGACGGCGCCTCTATGATTGGTCTCTGATGATCACGACCTGCACATGTATACTGTATCTCCCCCCTCTGCCCCACTTTTTTGTGCCCCCCCCTTCTTCTTTGTATCACCTGGAGGTAGACACATATTTTTTGTAGCAGGACTAGACACATAGTCCTTCATAACCTCTTTTTTTGTAGAAACGGTTGGTTGGCCCGTTTTGAGACCACCACCGTTATGCTCATTGTATCAGTTATCTTTAGTCTCATAGACCTTCACAGTCTCCCGAAGACTTTAATAAACTTTCTTTCTTTCTTTCTCTCTCTCTCCCCCCCCCCCTCATCTCCTTCTCAAGCTTCTATGCCTCCACTCACACAGCTCCTCTACTCCTTCAGCCACCTCAAGCCTCCTTTTATGCAGCTCGTGCTCTCCTTTCTCTGTTTGGCAGCCCACTCCTGAGCAGCCTCTTCACGCTAGCGGCTTCTTAGCCGCCTCCTTGTTTCCTGTTCACCGCACCGTCGCTACTCTCATTCATTGCGCTGCCCCCAGGCCTTAGGTCGTGTTGCCGTTCAGCTACCCTAGCCTAGCTGGGAGTAACTGTAGATATGGCCAAGCCTATCTTCTTCTTCTTCTTCTTTGAAATCCCCCTCTACCCCAACAACCTCAACCAAGAAGACCAAAATATGGCAGAATCAACCCATTATTGGGCAAAGAACTCTCTACGAGGAGGTCTGAATCGACCCATCATTGGGCACCATAAGCATATTTGTTATTTACAGCAACAAGTAAGAGAGTTGATGATTCAACTAGCAGACGTGACAATTGAACTTCAGGTAGGTCAATTCATGGGGCACCATGAGCATATTTTTTATTTACAACAACTAGTAAGAGAGTTGACGATTCAAGTAGCAGACGCGACATCTAGACTTGAGGTTCTTGAAGGACCTGGGAGGCAGGCAGTAATTGATGAGGTTGTGTAGTCTTGTAAGGCCTCTCCCCTACCCCTCAATTAGCCTCTCCACTTAAAGACGTAGTTCATACTGAAGTACAATCAAATAAGAAGGAAGTGACCATGGAGGTTCATACAAAGGCAAGTAAAGCTGATATTCAAGGCACACGAAGATAGACGTGAGTATGCATTGAAGATTAGAATAGGGGGGCTCCTTGAAGATTGGTACAAGGAAGAGGACTCTTTCAGTGAGACTTTAACACATGTCAAAGTAGCCATGCTCGACATTGAATGGAAGGTTGATGATGAGGGTGATGATCGAGCAACCAATATCCGACACTAAGGGACATGCTATTATTATGCTTAGCTCCTAGGATTTACAAATCAAACGTCTTTGACAATCTGCCAAGTTGAAAGGGACCAAGGTATGGATAGTTGAGGAACTCACACGAGCCCCATTGAAGAATAAGGCAACGGAATTAGCCAAGGTCAAGGCTGCTAGGAAAGAAGGAAAATGGGTAGTATACCAAGAGGGTATAGCACTCATCAAGGAGTTTAGATCAAAACCAAAAGACTCTCAGTCTTAACTTGATGTTTGACCAATTATGTTTTCGGATATTATGTAGGTATCCTAAATAACGAAGGTTCGCACTCCTTGGGAGTTGCTATGGGCCCTCCCTAATCAGATGTACCAAATGGGTTTTCACTGTCCCATAGTCCTGTTAGTCTCCCATGGACATTAATAGACTCTCTCTCTCTCTCTCTCTCTCTCTCTCTCTCTCTCTGGGTCAGTACTAGAGAGGGTACTTAACAACCACACAGAGCTCCATGGGCAGCGAGCACTAGGGCAGGCGGTCTTTCGGAGACAGCACTCCACTTTGGATCATATCTTTACTTTGCGGACCATCATCAAGGAAGCCAAAGCCCGACAACTGTGACTAGAATTCCACCATGATGATTTCCTCTACCTCGAAAATTTTCTCGATTACTGCTGGATTGACCGCCTTGGTCATACTGCTTCTTGCGGCAATCTCTTTCATAGTGTCCAAACTTGTGACAGTAGTTGCACTGAATGTTTGACTTATTGGTGGATGCATTCCCTCGTCCTTAGAATCTTCCTCGATTGGAATGATTTCCTCTTTGCTGATTCTGATGTTGCTGAGGATGATGCTGATGTTGATGTTGATGTTGACTTTGATTTTGTTGCTGATGATGACCACTTTTCTAATATGATCTACCTCTGCCTTTGCCTCTGCCTCTGCTTCTGTCTGAAGCTGTGAATGCCTGATCATTAGAATGACCTTTACGTGCTTGAATGGCCTGAGTCTTGAGTTCTTCACCAAGTAGGACTGATTGAAGTTCTTCCAGTGTCGAAATTTGCCATTGGATAAAGTCTATGCTTGTTTTGTAGACTTTCCGAAGGCCTTCGACACTGTCCCACGAGCCCATCTCATCGCGAGATTGCAGGAGCTACAGATCCCAGAGACGTTGATTTGGGGGGTTATGAGCCTATATGAGTCGGTCAGAGGAAGAGTCCGAGTCTTAGGAGGTATATCAGATTGGGTTTGAGAGCACGATTGGGGTGAAGCAGGGTTGCCCTCTCTTGCCGACCCTCTTTGGACTCTACATCGATGAGATCACATCCTTCCTAGACCAACTGGGCGGAGAGGGCTCACCATTGGCTGACCTCCTGATTCAGATATTACTATATGCCGACGACATAGTTCTTCTATCTTCATCGGCCGAGGGATTATCGAAGCATCTGGATGCCCTTGAGGTATTCTATAGAGAGAGGGACCTGACTGTCAACCTTGGCAAGACCAAGGTCATGATCTTTAATACCTCACATCCAACGCTTCTTCGACACAACTTCACTTACAGAGGGGATCCAGTGGAGATGGTACAGCCCTATACATATCTGGGCACGGTCTCCGCAGGACCCATTTTCTCGATGACCTAGGCTGCTAGGGCACGACTCACACGAGGCCGGAGTGCTCTGGCCCAACTAAAGAGATAGTGCCTCCAGGCACATTTCTAGGATCCTTCAACGAAGAGTTGGCTCTTCGACACTCTAGTATGGCCGACCGCCATATATGCAGTGCCCTTCTAGGCGAGTGACATTCCAGCAGCAGATTGGAGGAAGTTTGAGAGGCTACAGGTCTCAATGGGATCCAGGATGCTACGGAGTAAGCCCTCAGTTCCACATGAGATCATACAGGCAGAGTTTGCCATGACGACACTATATGTCGATGCTGTCTTCTAGACAGTGACTTTCATTCACAAGGTATGGGCTTTGCCTCATTGGAGACTATCGAGGGTAGCGTTGGAATCATCCCAATGCCTAGCAGGTGAGGGAACTTACCTGGTATGCACGCACAGACACATGGCTGACTAGCCATGGCATTCAGATGGACAGACTGCCCCCATTTCAGTATAGCATGGATGCCCCTCCTGAGCGACTTCCGACGATGAGATTAACCGTATCATACGGTTAGACCTCCTCGAGCTCACCACATCCCAAACTTGGTTGAGGGACCAGTCGCTCCCCACCAAGATGCAGTTCTATCGTGATCACTTCCTTAGAGTCTTTGATGACGGTTTCATTATCCGACCTCCTTATCTAGAGGACAGAGGAGTCTCACATGCACTCCAGATTGCCATCGGCCAGATGCGAGTTTCCTCCCATCGGCCACATGCATGCTGTGGGGTACAACTCAGAGCGATCTGCGAGTATAGGAAACACACCAAAGCATAGCTACCAAGGAACAACGTTCCGTTTTCCTGGAACGTGGGAACACCGTTCCCAAGTGGAATGGCAGTGTGGGAACAGCTAGGAACGTCTGGGAACGTTCCCAAAAGTGGGAACGCCTTGGAAATGTTCCCAAACGTTCCGAGAATGTGGCCAGAACTCGTTCCGGGCTCGGTCTCTGCCATTTCGAGTTTAGGACCGCGCGGGAGTGCGGTTTTGGCGCCAACAGGGGGGCTTTAAGCCCTCTCCAACCACTCTCCACCCCTTTCCACTCAGCCTCTCAGGCCCCTCTGTCAAGCACTCAGCCCACTCAGCCCCTCTCTAGCTCTCATCCACTCAGCCCACTAAGCTCCCTCTCTAAGCTCTCGGGCCTCAAGGCTCAGCCCCTTCCATTACCTTCTAAGCTCCTTTTCTTGTATTTTGCATATTATATGCTCTAGCCTCTATGATCTATAGTAATCTGCAATTCTCTGGCTTAAAGCTTTAAAGTTTATGCCCATTGCCCATTGCACAATGCACATTGCAATTTGTGTTGATGTATATTTAGTTTCCTATGGATTTTTTGTCTGTAAAAGTCTAAAGATGAACTAGAAACCTTAGAGCTGCTACATTTGGTTATTCTTAGCATATCTTGGTATGTTTCCGCGTGATTTGATGACATGACATTCTTGTTCCCGTTCCCTCATTCCCTCTTCCCAATACTTTCCCGTTCCGACCCCCCACGTTCCCAAAACGTTCACGTTCCCTGATAACTATGCACCAAAGACTGATGCTAAGATTTGCTTCAAGTCCTCCACCAATGATTGGAAATTTGCCTATGGAAGTAGGTGATCATGCACATAGTGGAAGAAGAGGGTGGTGTAGAAGAGATTCTTGGTGTCGAAAGGGATGAGTGAATAAGTTGCGGTATAGGCTCGGTAATGAGAAATTGGTCAAGGGATGTAGAGATCAGAGCGTCATGGAGGTTTAGGGGTGGATGACAGCCATGGGTGGGTTTTCCCAAGTATTTTCGCAGCCAGTGGCATCGAGCACCTCTTACACTTTTCCAATGATGTCAAGCATGCAGCCCTAAACTCTATAATGGCCAAGCTAAAAATCATGAGGGCTTATGCACTGAATTTATTGCATATGGCACTATACGAGAGGGTTCCAAGCAGGGTTTGAACTAGCACAAGATGGACAAAAGAGATCATGAGCTCTATTGGAGTCAAAGAAGGTTGTCTGTTCACCTACCTTGTTTGGCCTCTACATAGATGAGATTGAGACTTTCATGGGGACACTAGGGGGGGGCGATGGCTTTCTTGATGGCACTTTTATCCGATCCTCTTATATGCAGATGATGTGGTCCTACTCTCGAGGGCGTCTTGAGACGTTTGGATGTGTTGCACACGTTTTGTGAGTCACACAACTTGAAGGTCAACCTTGGTGAGACCAAAATGATGATCTTTATAACACATCCCGACCAGCCATGCACATAGAGCAATTCACGCTAGATGGATTACTAGCGGAGGCCATTTCATCATACACATGGGCATTCTTTTCTCTGGCCCGATTTTCATGATGTGATTGGCGACGCATGCCCAACTGAGCAAGGAATATAACACACGATAATGCTTCCACTCCCACTTACAAGATCTCGGACCAAGTCTCTTCTTTTTTATTCCTTGGTCTGCCCAACGGATACATATGGCAGCCCTTGTTGTTGTTGTTGTGCTTGAGTAATCGACTATTATCACTAAGGCTGATCCCGAGCAAGCCATTAGAGTGCTGAGTTTGGTGCATCTCCACTGCAACTTGACGTTGGATTTAAGGTCATCGCATACCTTTGGAGTATGGCTCTTGCACCTCAAGAGGACGGCACAAACTACTGTCGTTGGCCCTATCTTCGTGCATTACCTTAGCGGTTGAGGGTGATCATAGATGTTGGTATGCGCACACAACACATGTGGTTTGAGATTTTGGCACTCCATATTAATAGATCACGTCCTTTCCAGTATAGCATTGAGGCTCCTTCAATCTTGCTCACGTATCACAAGGACAACTAGGCCGTTCGAGAGGACCTCTTACAGCTACAGGACCTGGTTGGCACCCAACTAGCTTCCAATGAAGTTTAGCTTCTACAGGGACCGCTATCTATGGATTTCAAGGTAGGGTTTCATTGATCCACCAAGATATACCAAGATCCAGCTCCCACATTTGTTAAGGATATCGATTGGACAATTTCGTGTCTCATCGCACCGACTCCATATTGAGAGTGGACGGGCTGAGGTTATACCTTGGAGAGTAGCATTCGCACTGTAAGTGATTGCCATGAGATCAACTCGGAGGAGCATTTCGCGAATTGCTTCATCTGTGAGGGGTACTATGAGATTCTAGGTCATTGCCAATTTCTATGCAAAGATGGTTTCGGACCCCTCTCTAGCTTCCTCTCTTACCCAGATCAAAGATGCCTCGCTGCCTTCATTCATGAGATAATTAGACAGAGAGCGGATATAGAGACGGGGTCCAGTCACCTATTAGACTCTACCCAGAGTATGATCATAGTGTTTTTTTCAGCTAGAGCCTAGGGACCAACATATCCCTGATCATCAACAGATCGAGATTCAGAGTCAGTGATGAATCATGACACGATAGACTCGACAATAGGTTGAGGTATAGATCATGCTTGGGGAACTTACTTCCAAGTTCACTAGATCGCGGGCACGACCAACGGGGGTTGTAGTGGCCCTTGTCAAGCATAGGGCCGCTACTAAGAGACCATAGCGGACCATCGTCAGAGCTCTATTACAGGTTTCCTGTTAGCACAGCCTAATGTAATGGATTTGATGTGAGTTGATTATGTTGTATTCATTGCGGGTGATGATGTCTGATAGAGGCTCCATGCTTTCAGCTCCTTATATCAGGATTCTTTTAGTCGGATAGACCCTTCGGTCTTTCAAAGACTTTCAATAAACTTTCTTTTTTTTTTTTTTTCTACAAACTAGACAAAATTTTAAGAATATTTTATATATGACCAGAGAGCACTACCATAATGAAACTTCATAATGGCTGAGCGAAGGATCATGAGGGGCTATGCATATGGGATTTACCTCCTAGTCCCGATCTTAGCAAAGCTCTTTAATGAAGCTGTTTGTTTGGGGTTTCCACACACCTGGACCATTAACACTATTTCACCCATCCACAAGGCAAGGGATCCCATAAGCCCAGAGAATTACATGACCATTATGATTGGACATGTCATGTCCAAGATTTATGCATCAATGCTTGATTCAGCCGATTTGCAAAGTATCGAGGACTTAGAGCAGCAGGACAGGCTGGATTCTGGCAAGATCATGGAACCATGGATCACATTCTCCCGCTCAAGTGTATCATCAAAGAGGCGAGGGCACAAAAGCAGAGGGTTTACTATTGCTTTGTGGATTTCCGCAACACATTTAATACGGTTCCGAGAGCCCGCCTCCAAATGATCTCTTGGCTACAAGCTCTCATGCTATCGCAAATCATTCGTGGTAAACCATCCGTTCCTCACCAGATCATCGAGGCTGAGTTTGAGTCATCCCCATTACAGCTAGATGCTGCGCTTCATGTCATCACTTGTATGTACCGAGTCAGGGAGTATGGGGATTACACTTTTGGGCGCAGCAGGCTACCATGGCTAGCATTGTCCTCCTCTATGGCAATTTCAGCAGGAGGTGACCAGAGATGCTGGTATGTACGCACAGAGAGATGGTTTGAGCGGCTGGGGCTCCACATGGATAGACTCCCTCCTTCCAGTATAGTATGGACGCTCCGTTTTTCTCCCAAGGTTAACCAGGTCATCCGTGAGGATCTCTTACAGCTACACACATTTCGGACCTGGTTGGGACCGAGCGAACTTCCAATGAAGCTCAACTTCTACAGAGATCACTGCTTACATATCACAAAGGAGGATACACGCAAATCTAGTTACCCCACTTACAGAGAATTTCTATTGGACAGTTCTTGGTCTCTTCACATAGACTTCGTAACGAGAGCAGTAGAGCAGAGTGCCTATCCAAGGAGAGGCGCATATGCACATTATGTGACATGCCGGAGTTTGAGACATAGCAGCACTTCATCTTTAGGTGTCCTGTTTAATCCCTGAGCCCGTGTGCTGCTTCCATAGACTTAGTCAGTGTGCCTTGAGTCTTGCACTTTGATGCCCTAGCTGTCAACCTAGGTGCGCAGCTCCTTCTCAGCTTTGTCTGTAGCTCCGTAGACCTCCTTTATCCTCTTGGATGTAGGCCAAAGGATGCTCTAATCAGCTGGACACTTGCTGCTCAAGTGGATGCCTAATTAGCCCTGAAGGCTCTCTTTATATAGGGGCTGGTAACCCCCCAGTCACCCGACCTGGTAGGGGCCAAAATGGCCGACCCAGCAGCCTGCCCCACCGACTGGCCTGGTCTGTGAAAGCTGCCCTGATTGGGCTCTCCTTTTGAGGGTTGGCAGGCCCTGCCTGGCAACGTGGCAGGCTGCCACTGGCCCAAGCAGTCCTGCCCTAAACTCGATGGGAAACATGCCTCCTTGCAGCAATGCCCCTAGGCCTCCGGTTATACTCCTGGAAGAGAACGAGCCCCCACCTCAGACAGCTTTCTATAATATTTTGTTCTTAACCTTGGTTAGTGTCTAATGTAATCACAAATGAGTAACTACTGAGTTTCGAGTACGCTGAGTCCTATGGTCATAAAGCTCGTGCAACATTACCTCTCATCTTCTTTGTTTTACCTTATGTATGCATCCTGGGTCTGCGATCTTCCTGCCAACTTCACCATCATCAACCTCATCATCCTCAAGTTCAACAATAGTTCCTTCCGTGCTATCTGTATGATGCATCCTGTTTTGTGGGCTGTCAAGTGTACTTCCACCACCATCCCATGTTTTAGGGCTTCTTTCAAGCCCAATCCCTTCTCCAAATAGGCACCTGTTATTCCGCCTCTGCACTAGTCCCTTACAATACCCCAGAGTCACTCCATACAGATCTGTACTGCTTCCATACAGTTACTGCTGTCATCTGCCATGTAGGCGCCATGCTCCAGCTCAACAAACCTGTGCAGTCATGATCCCATGTGAGCCATACTGCCACGTGTGTGCCGCGGCCTAGTGCAGTCCACCATCGCACCTACCATCTGCCAAGTATGTCCTTGGACCTGCTGCCCATGTGGCAGCCCCATGTATTTGTGTTTTGCTGTGTGCATGCTGTGCAGTCAAAGTGCTGCCCGTGTGGTGGCCACATCACGTCTTGGTTCACCCCTCCCCATGCTCTCCTCATATGGGGGCTTACAGATGGGGAGGTGACAATACCATTTCCAACAGCCCCTCTCACCGACCCATCTTGGCCTGATCCCAACCCATTGATGAAGATGCTCCAGTATCTTCCATTTTGTAGCCCTCTGGAACATTGTGGTATCAATGTTAGTTCCTAGCTTTTCATCTTGTGGCCCTTGCTCTACCGGGTACGGTGCTGTACAAGCAAACCACCTTGGTACACATGTCCATCTTTGGTAGCACCACTTCCTTCAATCACATATCCTCCTTCGAACTCGAGCACTCCAAGCACCAACATCCTCCAACTGTTCCCCTCATGATAGTGACCAGCCCGGAGTCTTTCGAGCACCATGCTCTCAGTGTCTGTTTCAACCCGTCCTTGATTTGGCAAGGTCTGCAACCAAATAACATACTCGAGAAATTGAATGCCAAGCATAACTCCAGATTACCTAGACCATCAGCTTCCATGTGTAGTCCTCTGATGTCTCCCTCTAAGTCACATCATCCATCTGACTCAGAATTCATCGAAGAATCCTCCTCTATGGCAGCCATACCAGCCAAGCACCTACATCGCTCCAGGCACACATGCTGTCCTTGACCCTCACAAAGGTTTCTGACCCCTCTTTTGACCATCTCTCCAATGTCAGGCATCTTCACCGTAACACCGGGGTCTGCATACTTTAATACAGCAACACTAGGAGCCATCACCAAGAAAAGTTCTTATGTGACCACTACACTAGCTGAACTCTTTGATTCCTATGACTTTGAGCTGGCCCCCTTCTTCTTTTGATCAGCTTTCTTCTTTCTGTAGTCCTTCACGAAATGTCCTGGCTCATCATAGTAGAGGCTTTTTTCATCTTCTTCGTGATTTCTTCATCCAAAGAGTCCGCTCCATCATTAGACTTGTCTTTCTATGGCTTGCATTTACCAAGCTTACCCTTACCCTTGCCTTTGCTCGTGTCTTGAGCTATAAGGGCTTTGTCATTGGTTCCGCCGTTTTTCTTTTCCCGAACTCCTTGCTACAATGGTACCAGCTTCTTGAATGTCATTGGCATTGCCCTCTACCCTGCAATCATCGTAGTCACGAAACTATTGTAGCTTTTCAAAAGCATGAACCAATAGCGTAGCCATCCTAGTTGAGCTAGTCCATTGATCAATTGCCGCCAGTTGATCCCTCACCACCTTCATCTTGGTGATGTGATCCTGTACCGAGTCCCCCTCATCCATGCTTATGCTATAGAGCTCTGTCTCGAGGTCCAAAATCCTTGCTTCATTCTTGAGCTCGTACATGTCCCTCAAAGTGGTCTAGGCCTCGAAGGAAGTGCCCGCCGTTTGTATGTGAGGAAGTACCACATCTACAATGGCGCCCACAATAGTGACTAATGCCTCCGCATCTCAAAACTGCCATGCTCTCACTAACACCTCATCGTAATTGCTCCCATCCAACTTGCCAATGTCCCCAAAAATAGGAACATCATATCTCTGGGCCATGACAATGAACTGAGAAGAGATAGAGTAAGAAAGTTGTACACCTATTTGAACTTGAGCCTCCCTCTTTCTTGCAAGGGCACAATCCTCCAGACGCCAGATTATATTCCCCAAGCTCTGAATCAAGGTTGTCCTTCAACAAGGTCCTTGCCCTCAGGCTCCACTTCTCATGAACTTTCGATGAGGGCTCTTGATACCATGTTAGAAATGAACCAAAGAGAGAGTATCCCACGACAAACGGTATTTACTTGTGTACTCAACAAACATTTGCGTGTGCAAGCTAGGACGTAGACAATGCTCCAAGAGAGATAAAGAACCAGGAAAAGACATATTTCCGTCCACAACAGGACGCATAGAAAAGAGTCTAGAGTCCCACCAAATCGTGGAGAACCAGGAAAAGACATATTTCCGTCCACAACAGGACGCATAGAAAAGAGTCTAGAGTCCCACCAAATCGTGGTTCTCCATCCTTACCAAAAGTTATACTACTATCTCCTTGGCACTTCTAGACCCTTGAGCCCACGTGCTCCTTGCCGAGCTTTTATAGACTTAGTTTTTCCTTAATATGTGCACCTTGATGCCCTAACAGTCAACCTAAGTGTGCAGCTCAGCTTTGTCTGCAGCTCTGCAGCCTCCTTTATCGTGTAGGCCCAAAGGATGCTCCAATCAGCTGGAAACTTGCTGCTCAAGTGGATCCCTAATGAGCCCGGAAGGCTCTGTTTATATAAGGGGCTGGTAGCCCCCCAACCAACCGACTTGGTAGGGGCCAAAATGGCTAACCCAGTAGCCTGCCCCACTGACTGGCCTGGTCTATGAAATCTGCCCTATTTTGGGCTCTCCTTTTGAGGGTTAGCAGGCCCTGCCTGGCCACGTGGCAGGCTACCCTAAACTGGACCTGTTCTAGGGCTTCTTTCAAGCCCAATCCCTTCTCCAAATAGGCACCTGCTATTCCACCTCTGTTCCAGGCTCTTCTAGCCCCTGGATCCTCTGCACCAGTCCCACACAGTACCCTGTAGTCACTCCATACAGATCCGTACAGTTACTGATGTCATCTGCCATGTAGGTGCCGTGCTCAAGCTCAAAAAACATGCTCAGTCATGCTCCCATGTGAGCCATAGTGCCATGTGTGTGACGTGGCCTGTTGCAGTCCACCAACGCACCTCCCATCTGCCAAGTATGTCTTGTATGTGGTGTGGTCTCTGAATGCAGATATCCTCAATGATATGGAGAGATTGATCCTGGTAGGGTGCTGTGCGATTTAATCCATTTTTTAGGTGAATGATTGCAATAAGCCTAATACAAGTGGCCTGTAGAGCAGTTACTTGTGCAATTTCATGCGTCTAATAATCCTTGGGACCCTCAGCTTATGCTCAGGTGTCACGAAGAAAGATTTAAGTTTTTCAAGCTTGAAATTTTTGAAAATAATAGTAGGAGGAATAGGTTGACGATTGTATTCCATATGGTTTTCAGAGTGCTCATCAGCATATGACAGTAGAATCACAGCATCCCCATACCAAGGTGTAGTTCCAAATTCTGTGCAAAACGCTAGCAGACATTTTATTCAAATCCTAAATCATAAAGATCAAATAAGGTTGGTGATTGTTGCCAGCCAACAGGTGGACTGGAAATATTTTAGCCTAGGTTTTAAAATATTGCTTGCATCTGTATGACTGTTGGGGCTTGTCTCAAGTTATTCAGGCAAGGTCTCGAATATACTTTTGTACAAGTAAAAAGCATGATATTGAAGAGTAGAAATTTCCCTCTAGGTAATGCAAGATGCAGCCTGGTCAATAAATGGTTCCTGGGGAACACCACTATCAAAATGCTCCCTTCTGCACTTGTCAAGAAGCCATGAATATAAATGACCAGAGAAGTATTTTTGAGCCTATTCTTGATAGATTGTTCTTCATAAGAACAAATTAGCTTAATGTAGATGCCTTGAAACAAACACATAGACATAAAGTTTTTTGGAGTCTATTCTTGACAGGTCGGTGTTTGTAAGAACAAATTAGCACAGTGTAGCTGTTGGGAATTTAGCACAGTGTAGCTGTTGGGAAATGAACACATAGGCGTATGTGACTTAAATCAACAAGGATTTGGGAACCAGAACAAAAGGTACCAAAAATTTAACTGGGGAAGCTTATCACTAAAGCAATATTTTTGAAAAGGAGAGAGAGAGAGAGCTGATTTTTAATTGTTCTTTCTGTGCAGTCTGGGATGAGCGTAGCAAAGCAGGTGCTTGGAGACACATTTGATCCTCTTAAAAATGTTAAGTACATGAGTCCTACTTGGTCAGAATCTGCTGCAAGATTGGTAGTGACAACATTCCTCCGTCAGTATATAAAGAAAGGATATTTACAGTAAGTTCATTCTACTCTATTGTCTTTTATGTCTGTGCAAGTGACAAACTATCACTTACACAGACATGAATACTGTCACCAGAAGGAGTTTCACCTATTGCCTGTCTTCATGTCTCTGTAATTGACAAGTAGTGTTACCAGAAACGTTTCTAGTAACGTGTTCTGTATGTTCGAAATTCAAGGAGTTTTCACTTTCTCTCCTTCTGAGTAATGTGCATGAAATAGATTGACTATTCTAGTTTCCAGGCACATGGGTATTGGCTGCACTGACTCTGATGTCGAAGAAAAAGAATGTAGTGGTAGTTTTACTCTGTTGGAATTGAATTCAATTGAAGTCAAAACATTGTACTTGCCACTACACTTGTCATGGTTGCCCTTTCTGCTGATTAGATTGCAGGAAGTGGGTGGGCCTGTGGTAAACTTTGGAGAACAGAAGTCTGCTAAAGACATGAAATGCTCTGTACGCTTACACCGTCCCTCTTTCTACTGGAAGGTAAGTCTTCTGAATTATCTTGAAAATATGCTGATAACTAAAAGTAATCTCCTAAACAGATTTGGTGGCTAGAATCTCTCAGCATGGTTTCTTCTGCTGATTCAAACCAAACTCTGGGATACAGATCTTGGGGAAACCCTTTGTTAATTGTTTTGTTTACCTTGTGCGAGATTTATCGAAAATGGAGACTCATTGATGTGAACAGGTAGCAACAAGAGCAGATCTGGGTCTAGCTGATGCTTATATTGATGGTGACTTCACCTGTGTGGACTCCGAAACAGGCCTTCTTGACTTGCTTTCAGTAAGTGCGTGATTGACTAATTCAACCCAGAAAAGGTCATTACATTCATACTTGAAACAGCACAACCGAGTACAAAGACAAATCTGCCACAAAGATGCAATGTCAGACAACGTATGTAGTCCCACCTAAAAGAACCCTCAAAAGTGCCAATGGAGAAGCCAGTGTGAGCAGATATAGTAAAAGCATACTTAGAAACATTGTGAAGAAACCTCAAATCATGAAGATGCTCTATTTTGTGTGTCAGAATTTGTGACTGAATCCATATCCATGTGAGATTTACAAACAGAAACAGTATGCTCAAGATCACCTCTCCAAGGCTGGGTGGCACTACTGGACATCCACATACTATGGCATGCGAATTCAAGTGCAGAATCAATCAGTTGCAAAATACCATCCACAATCCTAGAACACAAATATTTGGAAACTCCATAAGAAAACTTGCTTTAAAACACTCAAAAATGGGGGATAGAGCGACTGATTGCTCACCCCCTGCACAACCCTAGTTAATATCACTTGCTAAAGTGCTTTGTAAGCATTGTATGTAGCTTCAGTCCTAGCTTGTAGTATGCGGAAGCCAAAATCTGTAACAATACAGCTGTCATCTCTTTAGTCCTAGCTTGTAGTATGTAGAAGTCCACATATGTAACAGTGCAGCTATCATCTCTTTACATGCGTGCGCGCGTGCGTGCGCGCGCGCGCGTGTGTGTGTGTGTGTGTGCGCATTTTGACTGCTTTCATTCAGGGGTCACACGAGAGCCAAATGCCTCTATGGAATTGTCAGACGAAAACAAAATGTAGCAAGGATTTTAACCAAGTTATTTCCTGTCCGGACAGGTTACCTATTCAAACCCACTTTAACTAAGTTATCTACATGGGCTACGGCACCATTCTTTACGACCATGCTTAGTCATCATCTGGTAAAGGAACAACATAGTCACTATTTCACCTCCACACCTTGATGCTAAATATTAACCATCATCAGGTCCTTAATATTCTGCTGGCAAGAAATCTTTACTGACTAGCAGAAGATAAAGAGAATGCCTCTGGAGTCTCAACACTTCTTTCCAACAGCACACCTGACGTCAACCTTACATTCTATCTCTTCCTCACACAACGGACGAAAAACTATTTCAAGGGTCCTAGGGAGAAGGAACAACTGCGGTACAAAAGGCAACTGCTCCCTAGATATCTTGTTCCTCCTTAAAGTGGCAAATCCTCTAAGTTCTCTTGCAATGTGTCTAGCAGAGATAAGAGACTGTCGTGTCTTCAGATTGTAGCACTCAACAAATTTTGTTATTGATACATATTGCAGTGTGTTCAGTCACGCTCATACCACTCTGAATTGAACTCTTATTTGAAGATCTAGTCCCCCCTATTTCCAACGTGACTAGAACCTGAAGGTGATCCTATCTAATTATGTTAACAAGATAACACTGCAGAGTCCACCATAAAAAGATCCGTCAATTAACCGAAAAACTTCACCTACAAAGGTTAATCTGATGTATATGTTAATTTTCCAAAGTATGGACCAAAATAATGATCACCCTGTGACGCTATTGTGTTTGTGCTTCCTTCAATTTGATTGTACTACTTTTTAAGGCCACTTTCATATCTTTCTTTGCTCGCGGCCTTCACTTATGTCATCTAACGTAGGTCTATCGACCGTCTTTGTGGCTTTGACTTCCTGAGTTCCCATCAAGCTTTTTCATGGTTGCTTTGTGTTGATTTCAATTTGTCCTTTTTGGCCTTCTAAGAACATCAACAAAATTCTCCTTCTCATCTATCTTTTTTCATTCCCGTCTTATTACATTCAGGTGGCACTACTGAATTTGTATAATAAATCTTTTAATCTCAGTTCAGGTGAGCTTAGATACAAATTATTTCTCCTCAATGTTAAGTGATTCAAGTATTATGACATGTAGCATAGGAATCCAGCTACTTGACCTATGCACACAATTTGTTTTAGTGTCTCCTCCTTAAAATAGTACACAACGCATCTTTCCAACTCGCAATCATGCAAGCACATTTGTGGATGCAGCTAAGGGGGTTCTATTCTATCACATCAAGTAATCATTTGGTATCCTTTAAGATTACTTTTTTATAATGGCTGTCTTTACTAGGGTTAACGAGACAGATCAAGAGAGCAAAATAAGTAGGATTTTAATACACAATCTTTGTCGACATTGAGTGAGCTGGTGTGAGCTAAGTAATCTACCAAAAGGGGAAGAAGTAATCTTCTCGTGCAACTTGCTTTAAATGGAGGCTTACCAAGAGATCATGGTGTCTTGTAGTTATAATAAACGAACCGAATATTCCATAATGTGGATTTGAAGTCTATTCTTAATAAGAGATTTGTAGTGCTTTTGAATGAGAATATGACTTTATGGATCTCTATTTGTTTTCACAATTGACCTCAACACATAAAATGAATAGATTTTCACATGCAATATAAGCAACCCGAATATATTAGAGAAGATGGTGACTCATACAATGATTCCGACACTTAGAGGAGTTGCTGCGCAGCCCAACCAGGCTATTAGCAGCTTACAAGGACTCTGTAGATAGCTCTTAACCCAACTAGCAAGATTCATACACACAACCATAAAGGGAGAGATGCATATATGATAGAAGAATATGTGAGAAACCCGTCACATACAGTATGGAGATTCACAGACAAGGAAGGACTATTGCGACACACAGCTGAGTGCTCACACATGAGAAGCCTCTCAATATATAGATGTCGACAATGTTGGTCCCTGCCAGCACGTCCCAAGAGCCGCTTCCTGCCAACACCTTGAGCCAATCAAGTTCCTTCTTCTGAGGTGTCGCCTATCATTGACCTGTCTCCTGGATGCTGCTAGAAGGCAAGAGAGCTGACTCTCATGGAGCTGAGAGGAGTCCATGAACGGACCGGGACAGAGAAGAGGAAAAAAACCCTTCACAAGCTTCCTGTAGAAGACCACGCTGTCCTTTGCATGCTATCATGCGAAGTCGCACGTAAGTGCCACCACTCAAGAACTTTAGGGAAGGTACACACTCCCCACAAGGTTTACCATTTCGAACAGCCCCCCATAAACCAAGTGGGCAAGAGAAACACACCAAAACTGTTGCCAAACCAAGCGGGAAAGAAAAACAAACCAAAACTATCACCATCGACTATAATCACTCTCCACAATATTAGAAGGCATAGTCACCATCTTTCTCAAGATCTATGATCTCACTCTGAACATATCCAGCAAACCGATTTTCTTCATCAACCTTTTGAACTACTGGCTTCTATCAATGCTTTCTCGTAGCAATTTTTCTCTTCATTACCTTCTCGATTGCAATAACTACAAACCGTTACCCTCATCTTTCTCTTCTCTTTTTTGTTAGCTGCAAATGCAGGTTCACTGTTTGCAAAAGCATTCATAGCTAGCCTCCTTTCTTCATTTAACAGTAAAGAGATTATGTACTGCAAAACAAGAGCATCAAAGTTCAATCTAAGTATGGCGACTATCTTTGCATACCTGGGAGTGAGGCTTGTGAGAAGGATGGCCTTTGCATCATCATTGCCAATCCGGACATTTAAATCTTGAAGCTTCTTCATAATAGATTGCATCTTATTCAAGTGAGTGGCAAGAGAGTCACCGTCCCTGACAAGTTAGTAGTAAAATTTGATGGGAAGAACTTCCCATCTTGGCAACTTTTTGTGTGACTACTCTTTATAAAGAAAGGCTTGTGGGGCATTTGCCCCATGCATCCATGACCTTTGCAATTCTAGGAGAGATTGGCTGCACGCCTAAGCAAGGACGTCTAGATCTAGGACTTTTCTTCCTCCAAAGCTTCAGGGCTTCTTAAGAGAAATATCAAATCTAGGTGACCTTCTTCAAAACGTTTTCCCTTGAGCTCGCAAGAGCATCTAATCACAAGTAGCACCTAAACCTGCTCTGATACCAATTGTTGGCTTTCACAATTGACCTCAACACATAAAATGAAGATATTTTCACATGCAATATAAGCAACCCGAATATATTAGAGAAGATGGTTTGACTCATACAATGATTCTGACACTTAAAGGACTTACAACACAGCCCGGCTAGGCGTGTAGCAGCTTACAAGAACTCTGTAGATAGTTTTAAACCCAACTAGCAAGACTCCTACAGACAACCATAAACGGAGCTCCATAAAATGATAGAAGACTATGTGAGAAACCTGCCACACACACAATATGGAGATTCCAAGACAAGGAAGGACTATTGCGACACACGCATCTGAGTGCTCACACACGAGAAGCCTCTCAATATTTAGATGTTGATGAGGTTGGTCCTTGCCAGCATGTCCCAAGAGCTGCTTCCTGCCAACACCTTGAGCCAATCAAGTTCCTTCTTTTGAGGTGTTGCCTATATCGACCTTTTTCCTAGATGATGCTAGAAGGCAAGAGAGCAGACTCTCCTGGAGTTGAGAGGAGTCCACAAACCGACCGGCATGAAGAAGAGAAAAAAAGCTTTCACGAGCCGCCTGTAGAAGACCATGCTCTTCTTTGCATGCAAACATGCCAAGTGGCATGTCATTGCCACCACTCAAGAGCCTTAGGGAAGGTACACAATCCCCACAAGGTTTACCATTTCCAACCATCTCTAGTTTGGATTTTGCCTAGACTTACTCAAGTGTTTTAAAGGCCATAGTACCAATAGGGAGCCAAGTTGCCTCTCCATTGAGTCAATAACCTAAGGGATGTAGGAACAGAGCAAGGGGACAAAAATATTTTCAGTTTTGGTGGAGTACGAACATTTTACTGAAGCTCAGAGAGGTCCTTGAAAACAATTTAATGTAGGTGAATTCACGTTGTAATGTGGTGTTATTCTTGCCTTGTGCAAGGCATATATAAACATACATCATTCTTCATGGATAACACTAGCAATTCTTGCTCTGATGGTAGACATGTCAGCCCTACCACAAACATATGAGAGTATTAACATCCAAGAGCAACGGATATAGAGGCATACTTACCCCCCTTGGTTTTGTAGTCTGATTTGGGAAGGCATACATTTCCTGACTATGATCAACCGATATATAATAGAAGACAAGCAGGGACATTTCTCATTCCATTTTACATGAGCCATTTCATTCCAAATGGGTGCTTTAGTTTCCAAGATAGGATTGTTCAACAGCCTTTACTTGGTTTAAGGGAATATCATTCCCTTCTAGTTATTTTAAGTAGCATGTCAATAATAGGGAATGCATATTTTGGTTTTACAAGTGTCATGAGATGTCAACCATTATTCAAAGCACATCTCCATACTCCAACTCGGAGGTGTGAGAAAGTGGAAGTATACCAAGAGACTATGTCAGTAGCTGGGTGTTTCCTATGTTTCTATGCTCATCTTTTTAGAATGAGCCGACATAGGAATCACATTTCCTTCGTTGAAATTTATTGTTATATCCTTGGCTAGCCATGGTTTGCCATAGGTAGCCCTAGGGTTAGGG
Source organism: Dipteris shenzhenensis (assembly GCF_047967505.1). Classification (NCBI taxonomy): domain Eukaryota; kingdom Viridiplantae; phylum Streptophyta; class Polypodiopsida; order Gleicheniales; family Dipteridaceae; genus Dipteris; species Dipteris shenzhenensis. The sequence continues at coordinate 15,235,483 of NC_141625.1, forward strand.
GGACCATAGAGAGAGGTAGTATCTAGCCCTATGGTTAGCGGGGACCCTAGAGAGCGAGGCTAACGGTAGTAGCTAGCCCTATGGTTAGTGGAGAGCCCAGAGAGCAAGGCTATTAGCCTCAGGTGGATGACCCTAGGACTAGGTTTTAGAAATACCATTTGGATTAGAGGTCGAAGGGGTAAAAAGCATTCATGATGTATTTAGCAATGGCCCAGGACATCACCTTAGATTCTAGAGATTTCTGAAAATCCTGATGGCTTCTCTAATTATCCTAAAAAATAGTAGAGCTCCCAGATCTCATTATAATTGACTAAAGACTGAACTACTTATCAGTTCTATATTTCATAACAATTAACAAGCCACCTTTCAAAAGCCTTGACCTTTATCTTTGAGCAATGGAAGCAGCATAGTATGACTCTATGTAAAGGAGTAGATACCAAAGCTTAGCGAAAACTCTACCAAAACAAGTTTGGACATAAGGCAGGCTGAAAGTTAGTGCCAAAGTAGGGCATAAGGTGGACACAAGTCAATTCTTGAGATACGCATGTTTTGTATGTTTTGGTAGAAAAGCCTTTTTAAGGTTCTGACATCGACATCTACTCTATGTAGGTTCTGATCCAGAATCGAGATCTGCTCCGACATTCACATCAGAACCAGTCAAGAAGGTACAAGTTAAATTGCTAACATCATAAAAAACTGTTTCTGGCACAAACAGTTTAGAACTGTAGGTGGTCCCATTTCCTATTTGTCAAAGCCAGCATTCTAGCTGGATAATGGATAGCAGTAACAATTATTGAAAAAACACAGATATCAAAACTTACTCAAGAAGTCTTAGTGAATTTCAAAATTGAGATTAATGGGTACTTTTTTTTGGACATTCTAGCCAAATTAAAGCTGAGGTTAAGACATGATGAAAAGTTTACTCCTTGCAATGACCCCATAAAAGCTCGCATCAGTCTATTTCTAATTTGTGAATTAAGGAGTCATTAGTAATGTATGCTCATAACAGTTCAAGATGAATTTGCACGTGATGCAAGATTGATTGCACATTCATATTTGCTAAATACTGCATTATTTCAATTTGCAGGGGATGGTTGAGTCCAGTGCTATTTACGGCCATTCTTGGATCTGCCAGCTCATACATTAAGCACTTGTTACGAGGAAACTCATTGACAAATGCACGGCGCAACATTTCCGCCCATTACGACCTTGTAATATTTCTTCAAATAATATATTTTGATTAGTTTATCTTTCATGCCTTCTTGAGAGCATATCTTATGCCAAGCTTCCTTGACTTCCTGCAATGCTTTGTCTCACCTAGGCCAAGATGAGGGTTTTGATTGGCAGTGAAATGTATGTAGTTTGAATCTCTCTCTCTTTCTCTCTCTCTGGTTCTCAACTCAAAGGTCTACGTTATTTTGAGAGTCTTCATTCATTAGGCAGTCTGAATTGGGCAAGGGCGCTTTTATAGGTTAAGTGTGCAGATGTGCCCTCCACATAGTAGATTACATCAAGAGGGTCTTGGAACCTAAAAAGAACCCTTACAATTCCCTACACACGTGTAGAGAATTGAAGGGTTCTATGTTAATGTGCATTCGTTGCTGCTTCATTGGACTCTGGTATTTTTTGTGAAATGCATTCTGAAATCTTGATTGTGTTTGTAAGCACAGAGTAATACCCTATTTACGCTCTTTTTGGATGAGACAATGACATATTCATGTGCACTATTCAAGGTGAATTTTCATTGAACATAACAGTTCCTACAAGAGTTACATGTGTTCTTGATTAGTATACAATATCAAAGTTGAAATATTTAAAGGTCACATAGAAAATGCCTTTAATTAGTTTTAGTTGTCATATTCTCTTGCTTGTTCTCATTCAGCAAGTTCTAATATTGTGTTTACGCTGTGAAGGATCCTATGGAGCGCTTAAAGGATGCCCAGCTGCGTAAGATTCATCACTTGATTGACAAAGTATGTGGGGGGTCACATTGAGACCTAATATGGATTAGGAGGTGTAAGTTTATATTGTTAGATTTTTTCTGCATTGGTGGCTTGGATTGTGGATGGCTGTGCCTGTGTGAATGTTTTACCCAATACTCTGCACCCACAATGTCACGCCTGACTTGAATGGGGATGTTCTAGTTAGTATTTGATGGATCTAACCTTTGTTTCAACTACTTGCATGTACACCTTGTTTGACTGGCCATTTCCATGGCTCTTAGACTTACATTGCTGTCAAGACTGAATTGATCTACATGTTTTGAGACTCCCCACGTTTCATGGTGCGTGTACGTGCACGAGTCGTACTAAAAATCTTGAGGAGACTGGTGCATGAATCTTTATCATACAGACGTAGTTGCAACGAGACAGCCTCATCAACTACCCTGTAAACCAAAAAATCATATTCTTTATCCAATTTCAAAAGTTTATCCCCATATTTTGGCCATATGAGCGGGAGAACATGTCTAGAGAACATACAATATATATGCACAATCAGAACAAGGCTTTTCATCCAAATATTCATTCAAAATCTGATTTTGGGTGGCATCATGGGTCACAAGTCATGACATTTACAAAGCGCACTCTTTTTTTTCACAATAGTAACATTTATATCACATAGGGAAAGAATATTAGTACGGCCTACCACGGATAAGACAAATTTGTTGGAGATACAAAACTGAGGCGAACCGAACCTCTTGGACAGTACTATACAAAAGTCTATTACGGTTAAAATGTGTCTGACAATACCTCCAATAATCGTTTCCAAAGTATAACCAATATGTAGAAATCCCACATTGAAGTTCAGAGAGTGCAGCTGGGGTGCAATGTGATTGCATCTGGACAGCCAATGGAATTGCACTCGGAAAAGAGAATGCCTTTGGGTTGAGGGGTTAAGTGCACTTATGTGATGGTGTTCTATACTTGAAAGCCTTGCGAAGGCTCAGTGAATTGGGGCTTTGGGCTCAGTTGCAAGGAAGGTCTCCTAGATGCAACTTGTAATCATTCCACTGTGAAATATAAAGAAATACCGAAAGGGGCGCCATGGTGTTTGGGGCGTGCAGTGATGGTGTTCTATGCTTGAAAGCCTTGCGAAGGCTCAGTGAATTGGGGCTGCGTCTCAGTTGCAGGGAAGGTCTCCCAGAAGCAACTTGTAATCATTTCACTGTGAAATATAAAGAAATACCGAAAGGGGCGCCAAGGTGTTTAGGGCCAACAGAATAGCTGAAATTGCCTGTCACACATCACACACACCTCGTCCCCCTTGTCACAACTCCCCACGCACATCACACACTCTCAAGGTCACAACTCTCCCCACACATCACATCACACACACCTCGTCACCCTTGTCACAACTCCCCACACACATCACACACTCTCAACGTCACAACTCCCCACACCATCACCATCATCTCACATCACACAAATTCAACGTCACAACTCCCCACACCATCACCCTCGTCACACATCACACACACTCAATGTCACAACTCACCATACCGTCACCCTTCACAACTCCCCACACAAACACCAAACACCCCTCCCTCGGCTTGCAACTTTTCTTCATTCACATCCACTTGTCTATGTTTGTTGAGCAAGGGCATTCTAGCCTCCATTCCTTTTTCAGTGGTTTTGTTTGTGAACAAATGGGTAAATGCCAAATGGTGATCATGCAATGGTTAATGGTTGTGATATATGCTTTGTGAGCTGTAAATAAGTGCTAAAGTGATTAAAGGTTTAGTTCCACTGCCTTCTGAGTGATAAGAGGCCGGTTTCAGAAGTTGACCTTTATTTTAAAATGAATGAAAACACTAGAAAGTGAAAACTCATATTCTTCCTGTAGACTCCTGCCAATGGGAAAATACTATAGGAAAAGTATAACCAATATGTAGAAATACCACATTGAAGTTGACCTTTACTTAAAAATGAATGAAAACACTAGAAAGTGAAATCTCATATTCTTCCTGTAGACTCCTGCCAATGGGAAAATACTATAGGTGAAAGGGTAGCTGAATTGATTCCACTTCATTTGTGGAAATGAAATCTCTGTTCTTGTAGCAAACAATGGTATGGCTTAAATTCCTCGAAAAACTTGCAACAATATATTGGTAGAACGTTACGAGTCTTCCTGGCCCCCTCCTGTTTATTATTCAAATAGCATTTACAACCTTCCTCCTCTTTAAATGCCCCTCATACCAACTAAACTCTAGACCTGAAGCATTCAGCTCAAGCTATACTTTAATGGTGTTTACAAATACATAATTATTCAAGAGAATGTATCTTCCACTTTGTTTCTTGACGTTGACAGCTGTTGATAATATTTAAAAAAGACAGGCTTAGCGCATGTAAGAGATGATAATTGTTTCATTTATGAGCAGATCTTCTTTCCACTTGCAGAGGACGTAATATCATTAAGTTTCGGCCTAGGACAGAGCCATATGTGATTATTCAGACAAAAGCACATGCTTCATATTATTTTGATTAATGCATCCATTCTACCATGTTTACGTCCCACATTTTGGGCTTCAATAATGAAAGATCTAAGGATTGAGCATTTTAAAACTGTCACTGAAGACTTCAACATGATTGAATTTACTTAGAACAAAAGAGGACACACATCTAAAGGCATTGTTAGGAATAGGGAATCGACAGGGTTGATCCCCTTATCAATTTGACCCATACCCACGCACCAACCTATGTCCCAACATGAGACCAACCTACTAGCTATTCTCAGAGGCATTTTGGACTATCTCTAAAAAGTTTACTCTTCACATTAGTGACATGCTATTTCAGGTGTCTATGTTTGCACTTCTTCTTAGATTCCCTTCTCTTATCTAGGACATCATACTAACATGCCCAAGATAGATTAGACATGACTTATGCAAATCAAAGAATCATTTCTTGCATTTCCTATGTCTTGCACAACATATAGTTAGTACAATTCCCCACGATAGCCTTCTTTGGAAGAAGGCACATGGAGGTAGGACTAACATTGAACAAGTTGAAGAACGTGCTACGTGCATGGTTAGATTTTAATAGAAAATTAATTAATTAGTCCATCCCCCATGTAGAAATTATTCTGATTAAGCTAAGTTAGAAAACCCCCCCCCCTCATAAAAAAATAAAATAAAAAAATGAATTCGATTGACCTAAGTTAGTATCCCCCCCCACCCCACCAACCTTGCTGCCCTCCTCCTTGCGCAGCCATTATGGCATAACCACACCTTTAACCGAGCAAGGGTTACTTACTTGGAATGAGATTTACTTCCCTTTTTAGGCCAAGTTGCCCTTGTCTAAACATTAGAGAGTAGTGTCATTCTTGCACAATTCATTCTCAATGAGCAGAGCTAGCTCTAGCTTTGGCGTTTCAGCCTCGATTCAGCTCTACGTAATCAAACTCAATTCATCTACCCATTGAGAAGGTTATTGCTAGCTAGAAAGTTAATCTAGTAGCGCACACGTAAGGTAATTATGAGTTGGACATCCCACAGTCCTTAATGATCCATCAAAGTTGACATAGGTGCTTTTTTAGTGCACGTAGACTTGTGAAGATGGTTGTTTTTCTCCTTTTCTTTTTACATCTCATCAGTCCGCACTTGCTTCTGGTCTTTACATATGGGCTTTCTCTAGGATGTTTAGGGCATAAGTTACACAATAGTACAATCTAGTAAGACAATCCCAAGGGTGATGAAGCCTTGTTCTGGGGTTTTTTAGAGGCTAATCACTTTCCTTTCTATTTTCTATAAGATCCTTGTAAAAGGTGTAGCTAAACGTGTTTAGATTGGAGCTTTGGAGGGAATGTCTCCACTTTTTGGAAGATTTCACATTAGGCAGAGACAAAGTATCATTCTTTTTTACTTGTTTAGAAAGCTCGATGCATCCATAAGAAGGTTAGTGATCAATGGAATTTGTAGGATTTAGCCCATTGCTCTTGAGGTGGGTAAGCTTATGTAGCAATGGCTTTGGCAATCAAACACATATAATGATTTGATCTAAGCTTTTGTAGCTAGGGGTGCAAGTGGAAGCTCGTGAGGCATATGAAGGCATGGTCTAGCTACATCTTCTTGGTGCTAGGTAGATATGTATCATGATGCATGAAATCATTAAGGGTTTGTACCACTGGAATAACTATTAAAGATTAGAGAGTATTGTCATTCTTGCAAAGGTGATTCTTAATGAGCTAGCTCTAGTCTTAATAAGAGAGAATGATGGCTCTGGCGTGTTCGTTTTGCACGATTGAATGCAATTCATCAACGCAGTCAGAATGTTCTTGCAAGCTCAAAAGTCGATCTAATAGCACACACGTCAGGTAACTATGAATTGGACATCCCACATTCCTTAATGATCTGCTTATGTTTCAAAGTTGGCGTAGATCCCTTTTTATTGCCCATAGATGTGCTAAGATGATGGTTTTTCTATTCTCCCATTTATATCTTATCAGTCTGCACTTGATTCTGGTCTTAACCTGGGGGCTTTTTCTATGATATTTATCTTATCTAGGGGCTTTCTCTGCAATATTTAGGATGTAACGTACATTGATGTACACTCTACTAAGATGATCCATACATGAGAAGGGATAATGAAGCCTTGTTGTGGGATATGTGGAGGCTAATCACTCTCCTTTATATTATCTATAAGATCCTTGTAAAAATGCCTAGCTAAACTCTTTTAGATTGGAGCTTCCGAAGGAATGTTTTCACGCTTTAAGAGATTTGCAGACAAAGAATCCTTCTTCAGGGGGCTTCGCTCATCCATCAGAAGGTTATTGATCAAGGGAACTTGTAGGGTTCAGCCCATTGCTGGTTAGCCATGGGTTCGACAGTTAAACACATACGATGATGTTGTCTAAGCTTGTGTAACTACAGGCCCATGAAGACATGGTTGAGCTACATCTTCTTAGTGCTTGGCAGATATGAATAATGATTCATGAAATCATTTAAGTTATTGTACTTGATGTTACAAGAGTTTTGCAGTTGACTTACAAAAGGCTCAATTTTCATAGGTTGGCCAAAACCAAAGAGAGCCTTAGTTGCATGGGGACTGGTTCAGATTGGATGGACTGGAATGACTCAAAGCTACCAGCTTGATAGAACGTCGAGAGAATCGCCTTTGACTATCATCTTTGGCAAGAAGCCCTTTGTATTGAGCCATTGTACTTCTTGCTTAGGTTTTTTAAAAATGAGGATTGTACAATAGACTTAGTTCATGCATAAGCTTTAGAAGGCAATGGACGCTTGCTTTCTCTTGACAGAGAGTAGGCACTAATGGGATGCATGGAGGTGTACCAATTCCGGGGTTGACCTGCAAGCTCAGCTCCTACCATCTCTGTTCCCTGTTAAAGAAGAATCCTCAGTTTAAAGAGCCGCCTCTGGCACAATTTTCCTCTGTCACACTGTTCCTCTATTACCAGGTCAACTGCAGCAGTTTTTTTTTTTTTTTGCTTTGACAAGGAGAAATCCTGGTCTCAGGATAAGAGATGCAAGCAACCTTCCCTGCCAACAAATGGAGCAGCTCCTGATACCAAAGCACTACTGATCAGACCAGTGAATCTGAGCTTTTGCTCCTCTCCTGTGGCTACTAGATCTTTTTTTTTTCTCCTTTGAGCAGTGGAATTTTTGTATGCATACTAGATATTCCTCTTTAGAGGAGAACATTTTGTCCACTGTGGACTTCATTGTACAAATTATATGATTATAATGTAATCAAGTATTTCTTTGCCAAAAAATAAATAAAAGTCCATTCTTGAATGCTGTTTCTCAGAGGTTTTGAGGAAGTTGTGGGGTTGGTTCCATAAGACTCCATATTGTTGCACATATGGCTCACCCCATCTGGAAAAGAGCTTATAAAATGAAACATTTGGGAGCTTGCTAGAGGATAGATAACATACTTGGAGAAATCTGCAGGTCATCAGAACAGAACAGGTAAGCTGAAAGGTCTACTTATTTAGATTATTATTTAGCTCCTTTGTCATTTATGCATTTGGCATGCAAGTGGCCATATGGTTGTAATTTATATTATATTTTTAATGTTGTGGTGCAATAACATTGAAGAGGATAGCTTAGTGTTTCGCAATGATGTGGGCCATTTCTCCTACAGAATTGATTGCCAAGGAAAAGACAATAAAGTTTTTGTTCTTACTTGGTGGGAGAACTTTCCAATCACTGAACATAGCTCTCTGCTTTCCCTTACAATATCTCACCCTAGGTCCAGTTGTGAAAATAAGGAGTATTCATGCAGACAGGCAAAAGAAAAAAAGAAACAAGTTTTCTTGAGTCTGGACAAGTAACTTTTTTATATTCTATCTTAGCAGCTCAATAGGTTGGTGTCTGTAAATGCCAACCTACGTCTCCTTGAGAAGCACAGATTTCCAGATGGCCCTGGCAGCAGTGAGGGGAGGCCAAAGCAAGTGAATCATGATGAGTTGGAGATGAAACCTCGATATGTTGATTATTCAGTGAAGTCAAGAAAACGATGATGCTCCGACTTTTGTGAGAGGATATGCTCGTGTTTCAGTGCTGAACACATTTGATGGCTCGAGCTCGTGTATTTCCAGCACAAAGGCTGCACCTACAAATGGCACGAGCCCTAGATACCGTAGACTCCGCAGCCAGTTCATAGTTGTCAACATTTGAGCATGAGTCATGAGGTGGGGGATTGCATGCGATGTCAAGGCAGAGATGAGTTTTAGGAGATAAGCAGGAGCAGCCCATAGAGCAAGGTGTAAGATACCGCACCTTTCCGTTAGCCGTAGGAGGTCTCAAGGAGACTACGTGCCCCTCAAATGTAGCCAATGCTCGTGCTAGCATCAGCCTAAATAACTCCCGCCTAGAGTCTCAATGTGGTCATCCACTGCCCCAATCTCGAAGAGTGTGACGTGCCCATCTCGCAATGGTTCAAGGAGCTCCTCAATCAGAGTCCGAACACAAAAATTCTGATTAGAAACGTACACAGGGGTCTCCATGATTCACGTCCCCTCGTCCGTCGAGGTCTCAAGCCCGTCACTCCTCGTGCAACGCAACCTGCACCCAACCACCCAGGCACCTGCTTGGACGTTCACCCCAATCTCCCTCTCTTTCACGTGCGCTCACCCCACCCCGTGTCTGAGTGCCAACAAGAAAACCAAGGGAGCAAAGAACAGTATAGAAGAATGCTTGTATTCACAAAACGTGCCAAAAACGTCCGCACGTGTTACACTGTCTGAGAGAACTACCTCGCATATACTCTCCCCAGTTCGATGGAGCTTGAAGATCTCCACCTGTATATCTGTTAGATCAGTTGTTTTAATTTTCAGGCGTTTGGCTGTTTCTGGGGTGATCACATTGTGTGTGGCCCCCGAGTCAATCATTACCCTTTGAGGGATGTTCATTTGTGCATCAGCATAGATGTTGGGAATACCTGTTGCCACTCTTTCAGCCATGCACCTCGCAGTAACTCTACATGCCCATATCCTGGGCTGTTCTTCCAGTTGGGAAGAGCAGCCCATGGGGCAAGCTGAGCTCAAATTGGGGCGGTTTAGGCTCAAGATCGAGACCCTGCAGATGTCATAGTCGACTCGGGAGAGAATGGGGGAAGAAGGGGCAGACTGCCCTTCCCCCCATATAAAGGGCACTTGGCTCATACCCTCTGATAACCACTGAAGCCACCAGAGGAGAGTGATTGCAGCAGTGATAGCACTAGAACTGTGACAATACTGGGCACTCAGTTCTCCAGCAAGTTTTTGCTGTAGGTTGAGCAGCATTTGGTGCCTACAGGATATGCTATTTTGTACAGATCTGTCCGTGTTGTGTGGAGCATGAGAATGACATTGTTGCTGGCTTATCTTGCTGTAATGTTTCAAATCAATTGAGCAGTGAGGAGTCTTGGTACCAATATTCTGCTGCGGGCAGCTAAAGGTTTGCTGTCCTATTTTCTGACACTTTAAACCCCAAATATACATTCTAACCCAGTCCAGTGCCCTCTCCTTGATCTTTTAGACCTTGTCCAGTATCATGGTCATTATGGCACACTTGTAGTACTTCCATAGGATGAAGAATGCTCTTGCACTACCATGATCCTACATACTAGACAGCATAGCATTAGTGTGTTGACTAGCTCCATATGGAAAAGTAAGATCATGATCGAATTCTAGATGTGCTACATTATTCATAATATTCCATTTAGTTGCGCACATGTACCAACTGCAATTTGATAACAAGCTTTAAAGAATCTCTTAAAAATTTCCAGGTAAGGGTCGCCTTGTGTTATAGAACATCACCTAAACCTGGCTAAACACCATTTTCTATGCAAAAGTTCAGTATTCGTGAAGATTGCAAAAATGTTTTATATCTTTTGTGGATTTGTACTAGATAATGTCTTCATAAACTATGTGTTCCTCTTTGGCTGTATCCACAACTCTGTGTGAATCTGCCTTCAACAGCCAATTGAAGAAATGATGTTTGGCTCAGCAAGTTATTTTTGAAGCAGCTTATGTTTTGAACAATGTTTGTTAAAAAAGATAAACTCTGTTTAATGAATTATTCTCTCTAAAGGCTGCATGTTTACATAGTGGGCGGGTGATTCATAGGCACAAATACATGAATCACATGAGGTGCTAGAAATTGGATTTGGTTGGGGAAGTATGGCTTTGGAGGTTGTGAAACGAACCAAGTGCAGATATACAGGCATTACTCTTTCTGAAGAGCAGTTGAAATTTACGCAAAAGCGAGTAAAAGAAGCTGGTCTGGAGGTGCCTCCGTATTTTCTGAACGTGCTTTTGCTCCATTTGTTCGACACTTACATATTTCACAGCCAAAGTCAGTTTGAGCAAATTATGAATGCTTCTTTCTTTCCTTTTCTACCCAGGATAATATAAGATTGGAACTCTGTGATTACAGAACGCTCCAGGGCTTGCAAAAATATGATAGAATTCTTTCATGGTGAGGTTTTTTGTCAAGCATGTATATAAAGTACACAAACAAGGAAAAGAAAAAGATAACATAATACAAACAGGTCTAAATCTGTTAGTCCCTAGCCAGATCTGTGCTGATGATACTGATAAGGGTATAGTGCTTGCCGGTTATCTCATTACAGTGAAATGCTGGAAGCAGTAGGACACGAGCATTACAAGGAGTTCTTTAGTAGATGTGACCATCTTTTGGCGAAGGATGGAATTTTGGTTGTGCAGGTCCTCTCTATGCATTCTAGCTTGTCCTAGAGTCTACATGTTTCGATCCTGTAGGGGATTGCTAGACTCAGCAACAATGGGTGTTTTTGTGCATTGGACAGGTTATATCCATTCCAGAGGAGCGCTATGATGAATATCGCACAAGTTCTGACTTCATCAAAGAGTACATCTTTCCGGGAGGATGCTTACCTGCGTTCAGTACGTTGACAGCAGCCATGACTGCTGGATCCTCACTTTGGTAAAGAGTTTGGCTTAGGTCAATCTTCGCCCTTGCTTATACACTTACTCGTGAGCCCTTCAACATAGAAAGGTGTTTCCCTTCCTCACATAAAATGTACGCTGTTTTTAGTGTGGAGCACATGGAGAACATAGGTGTCCATTATTATCATACACTATTAGCGTGGAGAAGGAAATTCCGCTCAAACCACAGGTGAATGAATACATCAATGAACGATTGTACCTTGTTGTAAGCTGGCTCACCAACCAATTGATAGTTTAGTTTAGTTTTTTTTTTCCCGAAGTTGGCTCACCGATCGTGTTAATCTGCAGTGAAATTTTGAAACTCGGATTCAGTGAAAAGTTTCTGCGAATGTGGGAGTATTACTTCATATACTGTGCAGCAGGATTCAAGAGTTGCACACTGGGCGTTCTGCAGGTATTTACAACCTTTAGATACACCGTTACTATAAAATAACTTTCAGCTATTCTATAATCAAATTGAAACTACCTTTAGATACTCCGTTACTACAAAATAACTGTGAAACTATTCTAGAATCAAATTGAAACTGCATGGAAAATTCACACCCGGACCATGGATTGAACTGCAGATCGTGTTCTCTCGTCCCGGAAATGTTGTGTGCTTTGGAGATTCGAGTAAAAGGATATTATCATACTCGTCTTGATGAGTTTGGAAAACACAAAATTCAGGATTCATACATATGCAGTGTCTCTATAAATCTCAACAAGTCGAGCAATTCTAGGAGCATCCAAACTGAAGTGAGTGATTTTGCTGGGAGCTCAGTAGCATCAAATCCTAGCAACAGGGATTGAATTGTGTCAAATTTTTTCCTGAGAGTGAATTGTGTTGTCAAATTTTTTTTTTGTGTGAGTGCACAAAGTTAGGGTGCTAAATCACATTCTTTCATCTCAATAGTCCAAAATCCATTAATACTTTGGGTGACCAAGGAAAAATTATTATCCATGGAATATTGTAGGGGATCATTGAATCCCTGTCACATTTTTGTTACAAGTGGCATTCTTTTTCCGAAAAACCCTCAGTTGTTGTTGCAGGTGTCTGATACTCTCTTCGCAAGTAATGTTCTTCTTTCTCAGAAAGAGTGTGGCCATTTCTAATGGCTCAAGTTTATTACCACTGCAATGCTATGGTGGAGGATTGGAACTCCTTTTGTGAAATTCCACGTGTGATTTTCTTAGTTCTATTCTTGAAACTTGCCACTTACGTAGATTATCTTACAAAAATTGCCTTTTAATATAGCCCTTCGCCCTAAGATGTTGTTCCACAACAATAAAGTGATCTGTCATAAGCTCCATTGAACAATAAAATAATTTATGATATCCTCCCTTGAACAGTCATATGTCCTTTGGCCCGCTATCCTAAATATCTCCTGCTCTAAGAAGGAATGCTGCAGTAGTAAAATCCTTTAAACATTGTTCTGAAAACCATAATTAAGGATCTTAATGATGATTCATAAACAACAAGCTTGAATGGTATGGCCATAAAATGCAAACCCATCTTGTAAAAGCTAGAAAGATAATGCAATCTCAATCACCCACAGGGTTAAAAACCATGAACATATTGTAATTATCATCCTCCAAAACTATGACTACAAGAGTTCAAATAAATTGGGAAAATTGCATAGTCTCAATCCGTCCTCCTTTAGTGCTAGGGATGAGGTGTCCACCTTTTCCATCTCCTCCTCTTTGTACGTATGCTGGTACTCCTCCTACACGAGAACCACCCACAAGTTCTTAAGATAACATGTGGCTTTTACAAAGCATTGCAATGCAAGGAACAAATAACTCTAAAGAACTTATCTTGAAAACACATTGTGCAAGAACCGCCATTGGCAAGTTGTACTAAGCCTTAGTAGACCCACTTTCTCCTTACAAGCATGGCCTCTACAAGTCTTTATCCTCGTTGGCGACAAAAAGCACGTGAGTGTGTCTCTATTTGCCATGCCAAAATTTTGCATCATGAATATGTCATGCACTATTGTGTGTGGGACATGTAGACGGGCAAGCCTACACAAGGACATGCAATGGTGAGATGATTGATTGAAGTAGATACAAAACTCCAAATCACAACACTCACAAGTAAGTGGAATGATACCTATTTATCTCGAAAAGCACGTTCAAGTTCCTTTTCCCTATTTTGAAGAGATGCCTAGAGATCATAGAGGGATCCAAGACATTTTAAATCTGCGAAGCAGGCACTTCATTGAAGTTACCTCTGCAGGGTTACTAATGGTGTCTAATAGTGTGGTGTTCTTGGATCTACACTACAATCACAAGGGGTTCCAAGAACCCTGAGCACTTCTTGATGCCATCTGCAACAGAGAAAATCAAAAGTGAAATCAGGATGCAAGGAAGGAAGCCTTTTAAACAATCCATGAAATGTACCAATATTTTAATAACAAATTGGGATAAATCTATGAAATTAAAAGATTCGTATCGAAGAAAAACTAGAATAGATGATATATATATGTACATATACATATGCATGCATGCGCGCGCGCAAACACACACACACACACACACACACGAACGATTCTAGCATGCACTCCATAGTGGATTGGAAATCCACAATATTGGGGTCCTCTCCCCACACATCGATAAATTTTTTGGAATCATCTCCTAGTAGTAAAGGGCCCACTTCAATTGGAAGTGGATCTTCCTCAAGGCCGCCATGGATCCAAGACATTTTCTTATGTAACAGGTCCAAGGAAAAAATTTTGCGAAGTAGGCACTTCATTGAAGTTACCTCTGCAGGGTTACTAATGGTGCCCTATAGTGTGGTACCAGCTCGATGTTCTAAACCTAACATAGTTGTATTTCCCCTTTTTCTAATATGAATTTTTTTAATTGTAAAAAGGTGAAAATTCAACCATTAAAATATTACACACAACAATTTCAACCATCGGATCATTTAGGACATACATGACCTCCAAGACAACCTAGCTTATTATAAATGACATTTACTAACCTATGTTGTGTTAAGTATGTGTATGATGTGCTCATTGAATTGCTTGCATCCCATTCCTTTTTTGCAAATTTCCTTAAAACTCTCATGTCGTACTAGAACAATGTCAGTTTTTAGTAATGACTTTCTTTTCTTGTGTTTTGTTGATGCATTGATTCCACTGTATGGCCAATTGCTAGAGCTGTGTTGGTCCATATATTTGACCAATCTTTAATGTTTTTGTGCCCAATCCATTTCCCATTTGCTTTAGAGGACACCAACATAGTTAATGTTTTCCTCTTTGCAATTATTTCATCTAAGATGTCCACCCCTTTCACTTTGTGTAGGCCATCTCTCAAGTTAGAGAGTAAACTCACTTGTCCATGCATCTCTCAAGGTGTTGGTAGAGTTGTCACCCTAGGAATTTTGGGGTGTATGCTAAAGCTTTTGAATAATCAAGACTGGTAGTCATCAGAATAGCCTAAAATTGCTGCCTCAAATTCTCCCACTCATTGTGAGACCATATCTTGTGTTCTTTGCTCTAATGGCAATGAAGTGTGTGCATCTACCATTGTTGCTTGCTATTGGTCTACAAGGAGCCTTTTTAATTCTTGTTTATTCTTCCTCTATAAAATTTTAAACATGTATTTCATTGCCATTTTGATATTGTGCCATTTCTTTGCTCACCCATCAATCTACTCCTTGTGACTTGACTATGCTTTTCAACTATCATGTCTCAAGCCTTTGTCTGTTTCTCTTGCAAGACATGACAAGCTGCATATTACCACTACAATCAGTGAAAAAGTAAAATAGAGATCAAGTAGATTGTGAAACAAGAAAGGAAATAAAGACAATGATTCCAACTTACCCAAAAAAACAAGGAAGATAATATCTAACAACAATGTATGCTAGAAGGAGGTACACTACACTATAGCATGATGTAGGGAGACAACTTTATAAGTACAATTCTCATGGTTTTCCAAAGAGGGAGGCATGAAAATTTGAAATCAAATCCAATGCATGATTGGGTATGGCCCATTATGCTAGCTAATTTTCATTTGCATCTCATGAAATTTTAGGCAAACCCACACATGCATGCGTGCGTGTGCGCATGCACACACACACACACACACACACACACACACCCCCCCACAAAATACTCTTTTCCAAGCTTGATGGTTGGAATAACAACCATCGTGCTAATTCCAGCTAGAGATCTATGTGAGTGTGATATATTGAATATACTATGTGTGTAGTGTGTTATAAAGTCCCAATCCTAGCACATGAAAATAAATCTCCAACCTAGCCACAATAGCAAATTGCTTGTGTTGCTACTTAGGAATCTTGTTTGTGCATAACAATGGTTAGTCAGTTGAGATTATATGCCTTCATGCCTAGGGGCCGATGCATAACTAGGTGTATCCATTTTTTGTGAAGTTTAGGGTGAGGATAAAGAGCCAATATTCGTTGGCTAGTTTTAGCCACCATCTTGGGTGTGTCAATTTGCAAAGGAAGATTGTTTGCTAAATCCATGAGACTGCAACTTGTTAGGGATTCTTGCAAAGAAAGATTATTACTGAATCCATGAGGCTACAACTTGTTGGGAGGTTTACAAGTGAGGGAGATGGAGCTGATTGTCAAGGAGGGGAGCAATAGTTGCTTGTTGAGGAGGGGAGCTGCTTGTCGAGGAGATGGAGCTGCTTGTCGAGGAGGGGAGCAATAGATGTAGAAGTAAAACAGGCCAATGGTTGTAGCCACTATGTTGGCTTTTTGTTGTTGTTATATGATGGTTAATTTTCATTTATATATATTCTAAGGACAAGGGAATGCATCCACCAATGTGTTAAACATTCAGTGCAACTAATGTCATAAGTTTGGACACTATGAAAGATATTGCTGCAAGAAGCAGTACAACCAAGGTGGTCAACCCAGCAGCAATAATCGAGGGAATTTTTTAGGTAGAGGAAATCAGTGCGGTGGAGATTCAAGTCATAGTAATTATGCCAATGAACCTAAGAATATGTTTCTTGGAAGCAAGGATATGTAGAAGATTGAAACATTGTATCTTGACATTGATTGCAATTTAAAAGGGGAATGCAATTGTAAAGTCGATCAAGCAGATCAGGATCCTTGTTGGTACATTGACAACGGCGCATCATCTCACATGACAAAGCATCAAGAATGGTTTACAGAGATGAAACCATTAGAAGGACAGAAGAATGTTATCTACACTATAGATAACACACCGACTCTAGTTCAAGGGAAAGGCATTGTCCCTATGAACAATTTCACTAGTATGAAAGTATTGGTGAAAGATGTACTCTATGTTCCAAAGCTCAGCAAGAACCTGTTATCAATTGGGCAAATGACAGAACCTAGCTATCGAGGCATATTTGATAGAAATGAATGCATTATTAGAGACAAATCAAGAGGATATCAGCTATAGTAGGAAGAGCAATCAAGGAAGGATGCTTGTTCAGAAGGCTAGCTACAGTACCATATTTGCATGCCATGTCAGCTCAACCACAAAAGATGCCACTTTGTGAAAAATGGCACAAGAGATATGGACATGTCAATTTAAAGAGCTTGATAGAGCTCTAAAATTAGAATATGGCAATTGAAATTCCTAAGCTGCAGTTTCTTAGAAAAGTTTGCGAAGCATGCTGCTTCGGTAAAAAAAAGAGAGCCAATTTTGGCATAACCCCTTCTTGAGCATGAGGTATTCTTGATTTGATACACACAGACATATGGGGTTATGCCACACCCACATCATCAAGGGTTCACTATACTACTTGACTTTCATCGACAACTATAGAAATATTGTTGGGTCTACTTTTTGAAATAGAAATTTGAAGTCTTTTATAGATTTCAAGAATTCAAATCCATGGTAGAGAACCAAATAGATAGAAACATAAAATTCATGAGATAAGACAGAGGAGGTGAATACATGTCTTTAGCATTCAAGAACTTTTGGAGAAGTAATGGCATACAAAGACAATTCACTTGTGTAGACACTCCTCAATAGAATGCATGAGATGAAAGGAAGAATAGTACTTTAGCAAGACAATGCTAGAAAAATGCTCAGTGAGAAACATCTTCCAAATTAGTATTGGGCAGAAGCAATTGCCACTGCAAACTACTTGCATAATCGGCTTTTGACCGAACCGATTATGGGTACGACACCTTATGAAGCATGCACTATACATAAGCCACATATTGGGCATCTCCCCATATTTTGTTGCATAGCATATGCCCACATACATGACGATCATTGCAAAAAATTGGATGCAGAGTCATGCAAATGCATCATGGTTGGCTATAGTGAAGAAAGCAAAGCATACAAGTTGTATGATCCCATCAATTGAAAGGTCATTATCGCTCGAAAGTTGTATGATCCCATCAACCGAAAGGTCATTATCTCCAGAGATGTACTCTTTAATGAGGAATTAGAATGGAAGACGTCAAATACACAAGAGATAGACACATCGGTTACACAGTCACCTACAAAAAGGGTTGATAAAGAAGAGCAAGAATTGCCAGAAGCACCTTGAAAAGAGAAACTGCCACTCAGATGGTCTACTAGGGAAAGAAGACCACCAACTAGATTGACATATGATCAAAAATTCAAAGCAATTTAGGTTGAAACCACCAATTATGCTCTTATGATTACCATCATGGCTACAGAAGAGCCAGTGTACTTCGAAGATGCAGTTGACAAGCTAGAATGGCAAACTACTATGAATGAAGAAATGGAAGCTTTGTACAAGAACAATACTTGGGAATTATGTGACCTTCCACTAGGAAAGTCCATAGCAAAAAAATGGGTTTACAAAGTGAAGTACAATCCATATGGAAGCATCGAAAGATATAAAGCCAGACTAGTTGCAAAAGAATTTGCATAGCAATATGGTCAAGACTATGATGAGACTTATGCTCCAGCAGAAAAGATGGATTCCATACAATTCTTGATATCAATAGTGACACTCAATAGATGGAATGCCACCTCCATCCTTCCTCCTCTAGCTCCACCACCTCTATGGCATCTACGCACATGAGCCTATCTGGGTCCGGTGGTGCCTCATCAATCTCTTGTGATCCCTCCCTCATCTCTTATGAGCCCTCCCCTGACTCTCGTGAGCCCTCTCCCGATTCTCATGAGCCCTCCCCCAAGTCCTGTGAGCCCACTCCCCAGTCTCGTGAGCCCACTCCCAAGCCCCAAGAGCATGAGCCTTCCCCTCGGCCTTCCCCTTAGCCTTCCCCTTAGCCTTCCTCGCAGCCTTCCCCTTAGCCTTCCCCTCAGCCTTTCCCTCAACCTTCCCCTCAGCCTTCCCCTCAACCTTCCCCTCCCCATGAGAGCACTCCCCCGATCGAGCAAAAATATGTTTGAGAACCTCCCTTCCCCTTATCCTTCCCCTCCCCATGAAAGGACTCCCTGCACGAGCAAAATGTATTTGATAACCTTCTTGATATAGAGAGGCTTTCGGAAAGGGACCAACAGACTGCTAGAAAGAGCACAATCTTTCCTCTCCCGTTGATAGAGCCCATCATGGAAATGGTACCTATGCCCAAAAAGAGGGTAAAGCAGACATCGAGGAAGCCCCATCCCAAAGAAGGACAAAGCTCAAGACATCAATGAGAGGGGGATTCAGAGGAGGATCAATGTAGAGAAGAGAGGTGTAAGAAATTCAATGTAGACAGGAGGCCGTGGAACCATGTTTGAGTACCTGTAAAGCCTCCACCAAGATTCAGGATGTGAGGACACAATGGACGCTGAGAGGGAGCTTCAGAGACACAAGTTTTGGTGGGTGTAGAACACCCTAATCTTCTATTTCATCCATATATATATGTGTTTGACTATTGTACATAATCGGGATTAAGGTACAGTGGCACTTAAAGGCCAATGTGCCTTTAAGGGAGAACAACGAATCAATACATGCGAATCAATACATGACAATACTCAAACCGCTAACTAGGTAGACTCTTTGTCAGCATATTGCAGGGTTATTGTCTATATGAACCTTGACAAGCTCTATGCACTTGTCCTCGAGTACCTCCTTGATAAAATGGTACCTGACCTCAATGTGTTTGGTCTTTGCATGAAAGACCGGATTCCATGCTAGCTGAATAGCACTCATGGAATCACTATACAATGTTGGTACACCTGTATGAATCCCCAAATCTCTCACTAGCCGATCAAGCATATAGCCTCCTTGCAACCCTCTGTGGCTGCAACATACTTGGCCTAACATACTTGGCCTCTATGGTAGACAAAGCAATGCAATTTTGTACATGAGACATCCACGACACCGCACCACTTGCAAAGGTGAACACATAACCAGAAGTGGATCTCCTACTGTCCACATGGCCTGCATTGTCGAAATCTGTGTACCCAAATACGCGCATATCTCCTTGCCAAAGCGGATACACACCTTTGTGGTACCCTTCATGTACCTCATGATGACTTAACTACCTCCCAATGCCTCTTTCTTGGATTAGCCATATACCGGCTAATAACTCCCACTGCAAATGCAATGTCCGATCTAGTAGTAACTATCATAGCATACATAAGACTCCCAACCGCTGATGCATAAGGAACCTTGGCCATCATGGCCCTCTCCTCATCTGATTTGGGACTATCTGCCTGACTCAGTTTCACATATGGAGGCAATGGAGTACTTACTGCCTTCCCCCCCTCCATATTGAAATGTTGCAATACTTTTGTAACATACTCCTTCTGTAAAAGCCAAAGGAGTTTCCTACTCTGGTCATGCGTGATGTGCATACCAAGAATATGACCTGTAGGTCCTAAATCCTTCATGTCAAAGGCCTCATGCAACTTGGCCTTCAATGCATCAAGCTCAATAACATATCATCCACATAAAGTGCCAGGAGTATCAGGCTATTATCCTAAACCCTTTTACTGTAGAGGCAATGATCAATCTCACTTCTTCTAAAACCCTGAGACCAAATGAAAGCATCAAACTTGTGATACCATTCTCTAGGCACTTGCTTAAGGTCATAGAGACTCTTTTTCAGCTTGCAAACCAAATGCTCTTTGCCCTTTTTTTCTAAGCCTTCCGGCTGTATCATGTACATTTTCTCATGCAAAACCCCATGCAAGAAAGCTGTCTTGACGTCCATCTACATAAGCTCCATATCCTCTATTGCTACAAGTCCAAGTATAGATCTAAGTGTGGTCATCTTCACAACTGGAGAGAATATCTCATCAAAGTCCACACCCTTCTCTTGCTTGAATCCTTTAGCAACAACCAAACGGGCCTTGTACTTAGGCACATCATCACCTGTGACCTTCATCTTGTAGACCCATTTACATGGTAATGCTTTCTTTCCATGTGGCAAAGAAACCAAGTCCCAAGTCTTATTCTTTATGAGTGAACTCATCTCTGATTGCATAGCATACTCCACTTGCACTGATCCTCATGCATCATAGCCTCTCTGTAGTAAGAAGCCTCCCCGCAATCAGTAAGGATCACATAGTCTACCCCTAGAACAAATCTCTTAGGCAGTCTAGAGACTCTAGATGTTCATTTCAGCTTGCTTTCCCGCTTGCATATCAGCCACATTTGGCTCATCATTGCCACCAATAGATGATCCATCATGTGCCCTTGATTGTGTACCTGTGCCAGTACCTGGTGGTATCATTTCGTGCACATTCATCGCATGGATAGCTTGCTATCTATATCAACATATGCAGGTGGATTCACATCCTGGAAAGTGATTCTCCTCATTTCCACATCCCTCATGGGTGTCTTATGCATCTTGGTCTTCTCATTGAAGACCACATCATGGCTTCGTATGATTTTCTTTGCTTCTGGATCCCAGAGAAGATAGCCCATCTCTCCACTTTCACCATAACCTAGAAAGATGCATTTCCTAGACTTAGGATCTAGCTTCTTTTGAAGCTCTTTTGGCACATGTGCATATGCCTCACACCCAAATATATGCAAATGAGAGTAAGAGGGCTTCTTGCCACTCCATGCCTCTTCAGGAATGCCACCATCCAAACTCCTGCTAGGTGATCTATTGATCACATGCACTGTAGTCTTTATTGCCTCAGCCCAAAAACCACCAAAAAGACTTACATTGGAAAGCATACATTGCAACCTTTCCTAAATGGTGCGGTTCATCTGTTCTGCAACCTGGACTCTGCTCGGGAATACAAGGGGATGTGAGCTCCCTCTTAATCCCACGTGTATCATAGAAATGCTGAAAGTCATGAGAGATATACTCTCTACCATTTTCAGTCCGTAGGCATTTAAGCATTCTACCTGACTAATTTTCAACCAAAGCCAACCATCTTTGAAATACCTGGAACACATTACTTTTTTGAGCTATAGCATAAGCCCACACTTTCCTAGTTGCATCATCAATGAATGTCACATAGTATTCAACCCCGCCTAACAACCATGTAGGCATGGGACCACATACATTTGAATGCACCAAATCAAGCCTTTCAAGCTCTTTCTTTCCCCTTCTTTTATGGGCTGATTTAGTTTACTTCCCATAGAGATAGCACTCATAAAATTCAAAATCAGAAAAACTCAAATGCGGTACATAACCCAAACGGCATAAGAGTTTCATTTCTGGCTCATGTGCCCCAACCTGCAATGCCACGAAGAAGAACTTGGCTGCTCGGTTATTGCAACAACATGATCAGACACCCCTAATACATGTAAGAGATACAAAGTCCCACACTTGGCACCCCTAGACAAAACCATAAAGCCGTTCTAAATTTTCCAACTCTGAAAGCCAAAAGTGGTTTGAAAACTAGCATCATCTAGCTGACCCATTGAAATAAGACTCTTGGTCAACTTAGGCACATGTCTCACATTTTTCAAAACAAATACAGACCCATTTGCAAAAGAAAACTTTATGTCACCTGCTCCCACTATGTCACATGCATAGTTATTTCCAAGATGCATACAACCTGTCTTTCCATTGTCATAAGTGGAGAGCCATTCCCTATGGGGACTAACATGGAATGAAGCACCAGAATCCAAAATCCAATATCGGGAATATGCATCATCTGAAGTGGTGAGCAAGTCTATAGGTAGACTAGACATGAAGAGAATGTCATTGTCACTATCATCAGTGACTGCATTAATCTCCTTGATCTTCATCTTTCCTTTGTCCTCCCTTGGACTCTTCCTTCTTATTTGCACCCCAATTTGAATTCTTTTTCTTATCCTTTTGCTCTCTTTTCAGCTTGTAGCAATCCTTTTTCATATGGCCCTTCTTGCCACAGTGGTAACACTCAATGTTCTATGCCCTAGATTTGTTATGAGACTACC
Organism: Dipteris shenzhenensis; assembly: GCF_047967505.1. Lineage (NCBI taxonomy): Eukaryota > Viridiplantae > Streptophyta > Polypodiopsida > Gleicheniales > Dipteridaceae > Dipteris > Dipteris shenzhenensis. The sequence goes on from NC_141625.1 coordinate 15,258,157, forward strand.
CTCTTTCTTGGGACTTCCCCCTGAACTGTGATCTGCCCCTCTGCACATTTAAGAATGCATCCTGCTTGTTGCCATCCAGAGACTTCTGTCTAATCTCCTCGGCCAACAAGCTACCCACAACATCATCAAACTTTAGTACTCCACCACGTGCAGAGTTACTGACAGCTATATGGAAGGTATCCCATGAGGATGGTAATGAACATAAGGGAAATATTACCTTAGCCTCCACATCAAAATTTATCTTCTGAGCCTGAGGCTGTGGCTGAAAATAATATTGAATTCATTCAAGTGAGAAGAATGGAGACCCCTTCCTTCATCTGCAGCTCAAACAACCTCTTCATGAGGTAAACTTTATTAGAGGTAGTTTCCTTCTCATAAGTGGCACACAATTTCTTCCACAAATCTTTCGTAGTCTGCTCATTTACTACTTTGAAATAAACTGATTCTGCAAGATGAAGTTTAATAGTAGACTTTGCTAATGCATCCAACTCATTCCAATCATCCTCAGACATATCTGCAGGCTTAGCTTCAATCCCTGCCAAGGGTTTAATCCGCTTCTTTTGAATAAGCACATTCCTTATCTGTTCTTTCCACAAAGAAAAGTTTGTCCCATCAAACTTTTTAATGCTGAAAAACTCCTTTTTAGACATGGAAGAGGATGCCATGATGCAAATGAAACAAAATCCCAAATTTAATGCTGAAAAACTCCTTTTTAGACATGGAAGAGGATGCCATGATGCAAATGAAACAAAATCCCAAATGCTAGTACCTGCAAAAGAGAAATCACACCAAATACCTAGTGCACCCAATATGTCTGCTTTAATGAAGGATAGTGTTACCAAAACTCAAGGCTCAAAGCATCAAATTGCATCTGACTCATGTGCATATACTATGCATAGAACGTGAGGGCGAAACGTTATCATGGGTGGGGAAAAGGGATTAGAAGGGGAGGGAATGAAGAGGGAGACTGGCCCAAAAGAAAATATCAACCCACAATGACAAAAAAATGGCAAATATAATGCTAATAAGAGCCAAATGCCTCAAGCATAACACCGTTCGTGGGCATAAGCATCAATAATGTCTCATCCAAAAGATCATAGCACAACACTGCAATATGTCAAAGTTGTCCCTTAGCATAAAATAGCATCTGTGTGCTAAACATCCATCAATAAAGCATCCCACAAGGCAATCTGGGCCTATCAGCGCATCCAACAAGGATCTCAATGCATCCAAATGGCCTGTAAAGCATCCACAGCAACCCAATGCACACCACAAATGAGCGCACATGGCTCAGACTGCAAAATTAGAGTGATCTGCATAAGGTATATCCAAGAAATCATGGCCTTATGGCAATGACCACTAGTGAAAGTAGAACCCGAGATGTCTCAAAACATGGGCGTCACTACATAATCGAACTTAGCAAGACAATTTGCAAATATCTCTCTTCTGCCACCACAACTCCAAAATCTCATCCAAGGATGGAGTAAGAGCCAGTCAACCCTTGCATTTACTTGCAAAAATGAACCTTAGGAAACTTAACCTTAGCCAAAATGCCACATGGCAATCAATGAGGAGGTCTTGGAAACTTCGAGAAATTTCCTTCAAAGAGATGATGGAAAAACACAGAGAATCACAACTCCCTCGATTCTTCACGGAATGGCAAGCAGCTTTGTAGACATATGTTTCAGGCAGTCCCAACAGGATAGATAGCTCTGCAAATGGAGGCTCGGATGTTGAGATCCCACTCACATAGGAAATGGCAAAATGAAGACGTAGGAGTAGACAGAGATTCACCACAGCTTTAAAAGTTCACGGACACAGAAGTAGCTTCTCAAGTAGAAGTTTTGGACCACTCTAGATCCACTGGGACTATCAGAACTACAAATGGTGGCCTGGATATGGAGATCCAACACACAAAATCCTCGCAGGAAATGAATTTTGTCACTTTTTGCAGGAGCTATAACTTTTCATTGAAAACTTGGATGACACAGATGTTAAAAGTGAAAATGTAGCTCTCAATCTAATCTACAACTTCCTTGAAGAATTTAAGTCAAAATTATGTCTCTAACTTTGGATATTTGTGCCACTACATATGTGTGTTTGAGAAGATTTGCTTATATCCTGCGCCTTCAACTTTGCAACCCAGCAAAACAAATGCCCAAGAGGATTTTGCCCCTTTCTCTCCAACTGCTATAGCCCTATTGAGCAAGGACCTTTGGGATACCACTTGTGAGGAAACAATGGAAGTTGAGAGGGAAAGCTGAGAGGGAGCTTGAGAGACATAAGTTTTGGTGGGTGCAAAACACCCTAATCTTCTATTTCATCCATATATATGTGTTTGAGTATTATACATAACCGGGGTTAAGGTACAATGGCCTTTAACCCCCACATACGAAGCCATATAGAGCAAAGCCAGGAGTACGAGCCCTAAGGAGATCAGATAGATGTAGAAGACCACCGACAACCTGATCCCGTGTGCTCCCTTTCAATGTGTGGTACGAGAGATAGCACAGGGGTACAAGGACGATATGCAATTCATCACAGGAGCTATGGGGGTGCTCCAAGAGGCTACGGAGCAAGTGCCACCACTCTATTTGAGGATGCCAACTTGTATGCCATCCATGCAAAATGCATCACGGTCATAGACAAGGACATGGCTCTGGCGAGAAGCGGCTACAGAGTGACCCAAGCTTGAAGCCCTAGATTCTCTTGCAGCCCACCCTTAGGACTTAGACCACCCCTTGCCCTTAAAGGCACTATCTTGTATCTGAGGCCCAAGGGCCTATTAGATATGCTCAATGCCCCACCCTCCTAGTAACCACTAGTGGTCCAAGGTGCTCAAGTTGTAAGGCCCCCATATGAGGAGAAGCCATGTATGAGCTCGGGACACTGGATGGATCCTGACTTGCATGTCAGATGAGGTCTATCAATAATGAGACCGTTGATGGTAGAAAGGTGATTGTGTGGGAGCCCCTTATTCTTGTTGGGGCGATATAGGGAATATTCCCTAAATATTCCATGGATGACTAGTTGGTTCCACCGACTAGGTTGACAAGTCAGCTTCACCGACTAGGTTGACTGGTCGGTTCCACCAACTATGTTGATCTCACTACCACCCTCATAGCTATAAAGAGGCAACCTCCCCAGTCCATTGTACCAGATTAGCTCATATCAAATCTTCCAGCTAGTAGCTCTTCACCTAGTATCTATCTAGATCACCATCTAAGCTCCACTGTGGGAGTGCACGGGTGGACGGAGCCATCATCTATACTACATCAGGATTGAAGGAAAATTTTGTTCCTCTACAGTTTGCTGTGTACTCTGTATTCTTTGTTCAATTTCTGTTCCAATGCGTTGTGCAATTTAACATGGTATCAGAGCCCAAGCGACTCTAAGGATCAAAGAATAGAAGAGAGGCAAGGGCTTCATCATCATACGGAGTGATGTCAATAGAAAGCAGCTCAACAGAATGCAGCTCGAGTTCAACAGCTACTGCTACACCAACAATCTAAGCATTGAGGATTTGCCCACTAGCCTTCACTGAAGGTAAGCTAGATGGTACGAACTACACTCTGTGGAAGTTTAAAATTACTGCTATTCTGGATTCATATGAGCTTTTGGGGATTTTGACCCAAAACCACAAGGAAACCCCAACCCAGCAAATCTGGGGAGTATGATACCTCCTGATGCCGACCTTCTACAAGCTTGGAAATGCAAGAATGTAGATGCTCTGTGTGCCTTGGTTACAAGTACTACTGATAGTGTTTTGACCTTGATTCAGCATACATCTAAGGCAACTATGGCCTGGAACATATTGAAGAGTCAGTATGAGACGTGGAATTAGACAAGGATCTAGAACCTGGAGAATCAGCTCACAGTTGAGAAGTTTAATGAAGAGAGAGAGCGGAGGTGTTCATAACCCGAATCAAAAATCTATGTGACTAGATGGCTGGTGCTAGGATACAAAAGACTAGCAAAGAGCTAGATTGACAGTGTCTCTGGATATGTCCACCAAGGTTTAATGGACTGGTAATAGCGCTTAACACTCAGGTGAGACCCCAACCATTGTCATTTGAGGAGTTCTGTGCTTTACTTATGGAGGAGGAATTGAGGCTTAAAGCTCGAGATGGAGACGGCAATGGGGATGCTGCATTCTCTACCACTGTGAAAGGCAAAGGTGGTTCCTCCACCAAAGGTGAGTCCTCTAATAGTGGTGACAAAAAGAAGAAGGGCAACAAGAAGAAGTTTTTGGGAGAATGCTTCTACTGCAAGAAGAAGGGCTAGGTGATTGCAGATTGCCGGGTCAAGAAAGCAAATGAAAAGAATGGTACCCTGAAGAAGATAGATAAGGGGAAAGAGACAGCTAACACAGCGGAAGCAAAGTTGGATCTATTTCTGGCCATTGAGGAAGAGTGTTCCTCAGTTCAAGAAGCGTCAACCACTGATTCATGGGCATTGGATAGTGGTGCCTCCCGTCACATGACTTGCAAGAAGGGTCTATATTGTTCCATGCAGCCTCTATAGGAACCCATCACCATGACGGTTGGAAATAACGCAAAATGCCTTGTTGAGGGTATAGGTATGGTTTCATTTGTTTTTGTAAATGGAGATGTTAAGAAACTATCTAATGTGCTGTATGTTCCACAAATCAAGAGAAATTTGCTCTCAGTTGCTTCCATAACTGACCTTGACCATGAGGTGAGGTTCAACAAGACAAAAGCAAAAATTCTAGATAGTGCAAGCAATCTTGTTGGCATAGGAGTAAGGAGGAACAACCTATATGAGCTAAGTGCCCTTACAGCCACCGTTGGAGTGGGCACAAGCAGACTTTGGCATAAAAGATTCGGCCACATCGGATTTGCAGTGCTGAAGGAGATGTAGAAGCAAGGTATGGTTGCTCACTTAACTACTACAGTTGTAGAAATCAAAGAACCATGTGAAGCTTGCATGATGGGCAAGCAACAAAGAAAGGCATTCCCACAAGAAAGCAAGAAAAGAGCAAATGCTCCTCTAGAGTTGGTGCATGTTGACTTGTGTGGTAAGATGCCTACACAGGCCTTGGGGGGATCTTCCTATTTTTTATGGATTGTCGATGACTATAGTAGAAAGATGTGGGTGTACTTTCTTCACGAAAAGGCTCAAGTTTTTGGTAAATTGAAAGAATGGCTACAGCTTGTTGAAAATGAAACAGGGAGAAAAGTGAAGAAAATAAGATCCGATGGTGGTGGTGAGTTTGTCTCTACAGAGTTTGGAGATTTTTGCAAGAGCAAAGGGATCAAGTGACAAACGATGACACCACATATGCCTCAGTAAAATTTTGTTGTTGAATGCCAAATGCAAACCACCGTGGAGATGGGGAGGTGTATGTTGACAGGCGCTAGACTGCCAAACTACTTTTGGGCTGAGGCTATCAATACTGCGGTTTACATCCTTAATCACAACTATATGAAGGCCCTCAAAGGTGAAACACCACATGAGGCTTATAGCGGTAAGAAGCCATCTATTTCCCACTTCAAAGCGTTTGGGTGTGAATGCTATGTGCATGTACTAGACAAAGAGAGAAACAAGATACAACCAAAAAGCACCAAATGTATCTTCTTAGGCTATTGCGATGAGAAGAAAGCCTATAAGTTGTATGACCGAGAGGCAAAGAAGATCATAGCGAGCTGTGATGTGGTGTTCAGGGAGAAGCCACATGCAATGGAGGCAGAGAAGAGCTCTTCCATTTTATCATCAAGCGAAGAGGTAATTCACTATGGACCTGTCCCAGGAGCTATAAAGGAGGAGAAAATATCAGATGATGAAGGTATAAGTTACCAACTTGTTGCTACACCATCGAAAAAGCCATTGTCATGATGGGTAAGGTAGCACTACAACCATGATAACTAGATGTCTATGTCTGTTGAGTAGCATGCAGATGGACCAAGGCAGTCTCAGAGAATCAAGGAGAAAAGGAGGGCTTCTGCTCACATAGTCAATATGGCCCTGATGGCTAAGATTACTGCAGAAGGAAAGGAGCCTGTGAGTTTGGAGGAAGCACTTGTAGACCAAGATTGGAAAAATGCTATGCAAGTAGAATATGATAGCATCATGAAGAATGAAACTTGGGAGCTGGTAGATCGACCATCCAACAGAAAGGTTATTGGGGTTTGAAATGTAAAGTACAAGGCCGATGGGACTTTGGAAAAGTACAAAGCTAGATTGGTTGCACAAGGATTTTCATAAGTTGAAGGGTTTGATTTTCATGAATCTTTTGCTCTGAATGCCAGAATGACCACTATTCGCACAGTACTATCGATGGCTGCTCTCATAAAAAGTGACCTCAAGGAGGAGGTGTACGTGGCTCAGCCACCTAGGTTTGAGGCCCCCCATAAGGTGGAAAATCTGCTATTATTGTTCTATATGTGGATGATCTCCTTATTACAAGTGACTATGAAGACATGATCTAGCAGACTAGAAATGCATTGAGCACAGAGTTTCAGATGATAGACTTAGGCTTGATGCACTACTATTTGGGGATTGAAGTATGGCAAGAGCCAGGCAAGATCTTGCTCACTCTTTCCTACAACTTTCGTAGGGAAAGCATGGTATTCTCAGTATGCAGGGTACTGAGGCTTTTTGTCACCTATAGATATATCGGGGTTGTCGGTTGTAGTATCTGTGTAGCTTAGAACCTCGAGTCGTGTTCCGGTGAGAGACGTAGGCTTAAGTGTGGTAAGCAAACAAAGTGCATGCATGTGTAAAAGGAACGTGTATCATCATGGTTGAGGTAATGAAGGCTTTCACCTTCATTGGGGGTTGCAGGGTTTAGGAGGATCTAAGGGTTAGAAGGAGTTCCAACGTTTAGAAGGAGGTTCCAAGGTTTAGAGAGAGGTTCCAGAGTTTAGAAGAGGTTCTAGTGTTAGAAGGAGGTTCCAAGGTTTAGAAGGAGTTCTAGGCTTAGAAGGAGTTCCAAGGTTTAGAAGGAGGTTCTAAGGTTTAGAGGAGGTTCTAGGGTTAGAAGGAGGATCCAAGGTTCAGGGTAGAGTACAAGGTGGAGAACTCATCTCCCTCATAGATCATGGAGTTTAAGGGCTGAGGAACTAAGGGTTTAGGGGGAGCATAGGAGTGGGAGAGGAAGAAGGTGTAAGAGCATGGGGGAAAGAGGAGAGAGGAGGGAGGAGGAGGAGGAGGAGGAGGAGGAGGGAAGAGGAGGAGGGAGGAGGAGAGAGGAGGAGGAGGAGGGAGGAGGAGAGGGAGAGGATGGGTTACAAGGTTGGAGGAGAGGGAAGGGGGAGTTGCAATGTTAGGACATGCTTTTGGACGTGGAATGCAAGGAACCATGGACACTTGAGACAATTGCTTGGAATACCAAAGTAGAACTCAACACAATGCCCCAAAGAGTGTGGGCTTCATTCCATTATGGGGTATTTATACAAGTTGGAAAGCTTCTCTCTCTACATGTAGGAATTGTAACACATTCTCTCTCTACATGTAGAACTTGCATATAGAAGTTGCATGTAGAAGTCGTATGTAGAACTTGCATGTAGAACTCACATGTACAACTCGTATGTAGAACTTGCATGTAGAACTTGCATGTACAAGTCATATGTAGAATTTGCATGTAGAACTCACACGTATAAGTCGTATGTAGAACTTGCATGTAGGAGTTGTATGTAGAACTTGCATGTAGAACTTGCATGTACAACTCGTATGTAGAACTTGCATGTAGGAGTTGTATGTAGAAGTTGTATGTAGAACTTGCATGTAGAACTCACATGTACAACTCACATGTAGGAGTTGCATGTAGAACTTGCATGTAGAACATGCAAGTTGGATTTCTAAGAGGGATTATTTCTAGCCTTATGCAAATACAAGCAGAGCTTTGCTGCTACTCTACACAGACATTCTGTTCTACCTAAGTTCATGTTGGGACAGAGGCAACACGGACATTCGAAACTGTGAGGCAACATGGAGCACAGAGGTTGGCACAGAGTCAACATACTCCCATATCCATTTTATTACCCATCCACGAGTTATGGCTTATTGCGAGCACGTACCTAGGTTGCCATGCCTTTAATCCAGTGGATGTGGAACTTGTGTCGTGCCAGTCGATCCTATTGTAAAGCCTTGGCACCATACAATTTTCGCTCAATTTCCAAGTAGCCTGTATCGACCATTTGCTTGAATAGAGATATGTGGCGTGCTTCTAAGAAGATCACTCTTTGATAGAGTCGGTTTGTAATCTGAGCATCGACCCACTCATTGGAATTGAAACTGCATGGAGGCAAATGGGAATCGAGGTAACATGGGACGTCCAAAATGAATCCAAAATGAATTCTAATGTTTTACAGAATATAGCACTTAGGCGAAGGAAGTGATCAATGTTGCCGCGCATTATTTGCTCATGCTGCTAAAGTGCTCAGACAATTGTGCATTGGATATTCCATTCTACACCGAAGTATGGTTCAATCATTGGCCAATTAATGGTTCGACGATCTTTAGCCAAAGTGTGTATGTTGGCTTCCCATTTTTTATGCCGTGGAACTGCATAGAACTTGGGATGGGTTCTCAGACATGGAGGTGCCTGTAGGTACTCCTTCAAGAAGATTACATCAAAGAGCTTGGGGCAGCACCAATCAAGTTGTGGATCCAACTTGCTAATCCAACCTTCACTAATTTGACATTGATGAAGGTTGGTAGGAAAGTTGTCCAGGGTCCATCCACCTCGAGTTTTCATATCAGGATATTTGCTCCAAAATTCCTTGATGGGGTTACAAGGAAGTGGTATCTAATCAAAATCATACCTATCATTAGAACTTGGCATGGGCGTATGAATTGGATTATCCAAATCTTGATATTCAAAATCAGATACTATGTCATTTTCCAGTGATGGAAGCACAAGTAGTGTCAGAGGTGATGACGGGGCAGGGAGAGAATCTGGGGACATGGGGGAGAAATATGGCAGAGTGTTAGTTACAGAAGGGGGAGCAGAGGGGAGGGGGGGAAGAACTAGGCAAACGGTTTGAGCAGCTTGGTAATCCTCAAGGGCAGGATTAGCAAGGGAGGGGAAAAAGCTAGGTGTGAGGGGATCGTAAGCTTGTGACTATTGGGTTAGTTGAAAATGGTGAGAGGCATGAGCAAAGAGACGATGGAGGGAATAGATGTTAGGGTGGAGCTCAGGGAAGGTTAAGAGGGTGGTAGCAGCAAGGGTAAGTGAGGTTATGATATTGGCAGAAAGAGTGGTTAGATATGGGAAGTTGGATGTGAGATAGGCCCTGTCATCTTCTGACACTTCTTTTTGTTGGTGCGATGGGATGATCAGTTGCATGGGTGGGATGTCGGTTATGTCACGCCTTGCAAATAATAGGGATGGCCTTTGTAGCAATGGCAACAATCCTATAATAACCCTGAGGGGAGGACTACCCATGAGGCAGACATATGCAATAAAAGTATCCGTCCTGAGTGTTATAAACCCGGCATGTGTAGATAGACAGAAGATATTTTTCTCATCTTCCGACAAGTCTTGGCAAATTATGTGCAGGATTTTGGTCCCAATGGAACGTTCCCATTTGATTGTTGGATGAGTAGATATGATCCTGATTTGGAGTTGCTTCCATTGGATAAGCACACATGCATTGAGGTGATCTTCCACTTGTAGAGTAGCCACAAGCTCTTGGTATGCCACCGTTGTGCATTGATGTGGGGTTTCATTGGTGTTGTCTTTCAATGCCTCATTGTTGTGGACTAGCAATTGGAGTTCAAGCTTGGAGATGATTATCTTTTGGGAGTGCATCTCATTCATTTTTTCTTTGTATTGATGGTAGATGTTTGTATATGCTTCCTTAAGCTTTCTCATTTGCAAGGTGACCTTTGCCTATTGAGGAATGTCTTCAGTGGTATTAGACCATTGGTCCAAGACTTGTGCTTGTGAAGTGGTAGCAAGTTGGTCCTTCAAGATTTTGCATTCCCTTGTAAGCTCGTCAATGCTGAAGGCATGCATTGCCAAAGATTGTTTCATTTCTTCAAGCTTGTCCTTGCAATCTTGGAGCTCTTCTTCTTTGTGAATTAGAATGAGTCAAGCTTGTGCCACTACCTCTGTCTGTTGAGCATGTGTGAATGTCAAGGAGTTATAGTAGGTCTATAGGATTGCCGTTGCTTGTACTGCTATTGTCAGCTGTGTTTGACTTTGGTAGAGGTTGGAGGTCACATCTCTCATTGCCTTTTCTTGAGCTTGGAGATCTTGGTTCATGCGCACTTCCTCGACCTCCTTCTCATCTATCTACACCCGAAGTGCCTTGATCTCTATGGTGATTTCTTGGAATTGGTCTTCAATTTCTATTGTAGTCTATCTTTCCAATTCTCTTGCATATTCTTCCTTGGCCAAGCTAGTGAATAGTTCTGACATTTGGATCATTTGGCTAGCTTGATGTTGGAGAATAACAGACGGTGATGAGGTCTGGCGATATTGCTGATACAAGTGGTGCCCATGTAGCTAGCCCGATGATTCTGTAGTACTTGGGGGAGGTTGTTCCAATGGTATTTCAGTCCCTTGTGTACAATAGTCATACTAATGATCTGGCACTAGCTCCCCTTGTGGCTCATCGACTGGCATGGCGTCGATGGGAGGTTCTAGTATTGATGTAGCCTCAGGCTCTGGGGGTGTCGATCTTTCCTCAGGTTCTAGTGCCGATCTTGCCTCGGGCTCTGGTTGCTGCTATTGTTGGAGATATATTGGTTGCAATTGTGCACCGAGCTGTAGCATCTCTTGGGGCAATTCCATAATCCCGACCTCCAGAATAGATAATACTTCTAAGGTAGCTGCACTTATCAATGTGATAGTAGGAGATGTTGGTGATGGCTCCCATACTAGTGAGAAGGGTATTTCCAACTCCTCAAGTGGTTCTGGTGATTGGGGCAGAGCCATTTCTCTTTCTTGTAGCTCTTTTTTTATGAATATAGCCAATAAGTGTGGAATTTTACATTTTTGGCCTAAAGAGCCATCTAGTTTCTTTGTAAAGAAGATGACTAAGTGTTGGACCCAGTCTTGTTTTAGCTTCCTACTCAGCAAAACAAATAAGCAGAGTGGAAGGGATTGATTCTTGCCACACTTAACTCCCAAGATTGTGGATAAAAATTGTGTCGCTTCCTTGAGGCGATGGTCAAGGATTGTGCAAAGCAATATGCCGTCTCTATGGATCAGTGTGCCCTTGGTGAGGAGAGACTGTACTTTGATAAACTTTGCATCAGCAGGCCATTTAGGGTATTTGGCACCTTGTGTTGGCACTGAGAAAGCCCTTTGAATAACTATACTGTCGAGGATAATGTTTAGTGGGCTCTAACGTACAATGATTGTACCGTACTTGCCAACCTTTGCATTATTGGAGTGGTAAGAATGGAGAAAGTCCTTGATGTATGTGGTCATTGTAGGACTGTCCTCCAAGGATTTTAGGCTCTCATGCAAATTGCATAGACCCCTTTGCTCTAAGTAAGATGTTGCTTCCTGGGAAAGAGCATAAGTCGATGGGGGTGGCCAAACAAGTTCTAGTGACTAGGCCCCTTCAATGGCTGTGTAGGCCATTGGTGACTGGGGTGGCATTTGTTCTTCTTGGTCATGCACTGAATCCTCTTCAGAGCTATCGCTCTAGACCACGAATGGTTGTGGTCTCCATGGTTAAGAGGATGTAGATGGCTGCAAACTCTGGAGGGGGTCTCGTGGTTGAGGCGGTGGGCTCTTTCTACGCATCCTCTTTAGTGGCAGCACCTTTTCTGAACCTGCATCCATGTGCATGTGGTGTACCATTGATCATTAGATTGGTTGGCATGCCGGTGTGACCTTTCTGTGTGTGTGAGAGAGATCTTATTTTTATACATGCTTTGAGAGTGTGGAATGAAAGTGTGTGGTACAATTATTCATGCAATCAGCTATATGTCTATGCGAAAGCGTGTGAGTGCACGTGACCTAGTAGCTAGGTATGGACTAACTATATGCTTTTTTGTTGTTGGGATTTTCATAGGGAAGTTAGAACTCAGGCATCACTTTTGAGCCCTAGGTTAAAATTGATTAATGCTACCTATATGTGCAAAGACATACATATGCAAGTGAGTGCTCGTGATACAATCTAATCCTCACTAAGGAAAACTTGGTTTCCCAAATCTTCGTTTTTGTTGGGGATGGCTTGCGTGGTGATGTAGTAGCACTTCAGTCGGCTCCCGTTTATTGTTGTGTTAAATTGGACTCCATCCAATGTTTCTAGTGGTACAGCTTTGATGAGATTCATCTTTCGTACTCGGTAGGGTCCTTGACCTAGATACTTTAGTTTCCCCTTGTGTACTTTGGCATTGTATAACAGGACCAAGTTACCTTCCTTGATATCTTTAGCTTTCGGATTTCTGTCAAACCATGCCTTTCTTCTGTGTTTTTCTGTTGTCATGGCATGATAGGTGACTAGTCTTGTCTCTATATGCTTCTCCAAGTGATAGAGCCTTTCTATCAAGGATTCATGGTCTCCCATGTGTTCCTATACTGCTATGCATAGACTTGGTATTACAAACTCGAGTGGGACCATAGCTTCAAGGCCGTACACCAATTGAAAAAGTGTGTGCCTTGTACTGACCTTGAATGTGGTTCTGTATGCCCATAAGGCTACATTCAGTTTCTCTGCCCAATCAAAACGTGTTCACCAGGTTGACAAAGCACACTCCCAATTGCATACTTGGATCCATTAGTATGAACATGAAAATCAATATCCCAATTGGGAGATATAAGAATGGGTGCTATGATTAGGTGCCACTTTAAAAGCTCAAAGGCTTGGTCACACTCTTCGGTCCATAAGAATTCCACTAATAATTTGTAAAGTGGTCTAGCTATCATGGCATACCACAATATAAATCCTCTATAATAGCCGGCATGTCCCATAAAGTCCTGTACACCTTTGGAATTTGTAGGAGGCAATCCATGATGATTTTGATTTTGTCCATGTCAGTGGCAATCCCATGCTGAGAGACGATGTGTCCCAAAACAACTCTGTGGGTGACCATGAACTGACATTTTGTTGGATTGAGGGAGATGCCATACTCCCTGCATTTGATTAGTACTGTTTCAAGACATTTGAAGTGGTCTTCTTTGTTTTAATGGATGCACAAATCATCCAAGAACACCTGTAAAAACTTATTTAGAAATGACTTGAAGGCTGTGAACATGACTCGCTGGAATGTGGCCAAGGCATTACAAAGGCTGAATGGCATGACTCTATATGCAAAAATACCCCATTCTATAGCAAATGCTATCTTTGATTGGTCTTTAGGAGCGATTTGCACTTGGTTATAGCCACTGAAGCCATCCAAGAAGCTATATATTTTTGAACCTGCCACCTTTTCCAACACTGTTTCTATTAAGGGTAGGGGATAGTGATCCCTTATTGTGGCGGCATTCACATTTTTTAAGTTTATGCATATTTTGAGCTTCTTGCTGCGTTTAGGCACAATGACAATGGGTGAAACCCAATCAGTGTGCTTTATCTCATAGATGAATCCAACATCTAGGAGTTTTTTCAGCTCGTCATAAACCATGGTGCCATATTTAGGATTTGTGTGATAAGGTCCACATACCTTAGGGTGAGCACCTTCCCTTATAGGTATTGTGTGTACTGCCACTTCTAGTGAAATTCCTTTCATCTCTTTGTATGACCATGTGAGGCAGTCGCAGTATTCCATTAGGAGTGCTTTGAGTTTGGTTTCATCTTCTGTCAAAGCTATTTCCCAATGAAAACCAGTTTTTCTTCCTCCCCTTCAAGGGCGAGGTTTATTGTGTGTGTTTTTGCTGCTCCCTCATAGATTGGAGTTCTCCAATGCTATCGGTTTCTTGGAATTCAAATTCCCTTAGTGGTCTTGGCATTTCTGTTGGTGCACTGCCACTTGTATAATTCTTGAAGTATTCCGGCACTTCTCGAAGATCAGCCTCTGATGCTGTTGAACTAGCCTGACATGTGCCATGTGTACTGGCTGGCATCATTTTAGTTACCAATTTGTTAGGCTCATTTTGACTTTCTTTTTCTGAAGTCTCTTGATCAAGCTTCATCTGCACATGTGGCTTATATTTCCGAAACTTCTTATGCTGGGAACTATGGGGTAACTTTTCCACTAGTAAGGTGTTTCCAAGTAAGGGTTCATTTGCTGCGCATACTCCTTCCAGTCTCTTAGGGGACCATTCAAGAGGCAGTGGTTCTGATTTTGAGGGAGCTGACTTTGCAAGGTACAATTCGACGATGGACTCGTTCGAATTCATTGAAGTGATCGACCTTGGCTTTTTTGCGATTTCCTCCTTCAGCTTTCTTGCAGGTTCTTCTGCTATTATTTAACCTTGGAGGTTCAACTTTTGGAAGCTCGACCACCATTAGGGCATGCACAATGGCTATCAATATCAAAGATTTGATCTTCAATTTCAGTATTCTCAGCCTTTGTTTCAAGGTCCCAAGGAAAATCTGAGTCATCATTGGTATGGGTAACTTCTTCAGGTTCATTATCCCACTTGAGGTTAGCCATAAACAATGGCATCTCTAGATCGATTGGTTCTTCATGTGGGAGTGGAGGATCTACTTGTAGTGTAGTGCCTTAGCATCTATCTGTGAGAAGATGGGGTCTAATGAATGGAAGTTGTCGATGGTTGCCAATCTTTGTATCCAGTTATTGACATTGCTTTGTGAGTCACTTGCTATAGCATGCTGTTGCAAGGGAGCTGATTTGCTTGAGATTGTTGTTGAAGATGTGTCATCCAACACTCTAGGCACAATTGGTTTAATAGCTCCTATCCCCACATTCACCCTGACTGCGGCGTCGCAATTCTGGATTGTTAGTCTATCAGTTCCCCAATCATGAAGGACTGATGCTTCCCGTAACCAAGGATGTCCCAGTAAGATTTAATAGGATATTTTGGGGAGATCCAAGATTGTGAATTGAAGGGAAAAGCCGACTCCTCCAATCTTTGTGGACATGCCATTCACTATTCCCAAGGGTTTAGCCTATGAATCATCGGCAAGGCGTATGTTGGAATTAGACTTTTTATTGGTGGGAGACCCCATTCTTCGTAGAGCTCCTTTGATAGGACATTTACACTTGCTCCACCATCCACTATGGCTTGGACTTCATTATATGCCTTGTGGATCAAAGGCATAGTAATGTTGTGTATGTCATCTCTCTCTCCCATCCGCACAGGGATATCTTCGATGTTGTTCATAGGTGGAGGGGGATTTGCGAGTTCAATCCATCCTTTGAAACTCTCCTAGAGATTGGGACAATTCTATAGGAGGATTCTGATGGGGATCGACATAGGGCAACTCAGGATGCTAGAGAGTGCGGCTCCTTCAAGTTGATGTGGCAGTACATTATGTTGTGGAGTCTGTTGTTGGAACAGAGGCTCGAGTACAGTATCAATACTTTGTGGGGCCAAGTCATGGATTGGGTCTTGAGCTTGTTTCTCAGCCTCAAATTGAGCTTGTTCGTTTTGTACCCATTGTTGAAGTACCTGAAAACAAGCCTTCTCCACCTCTACATTTGGGAATGGAGGCTCTTTTATTTGAGGCTTGGGAGTTGATGTGGATGAGCTCGGCTGCTCATTTCTTGGCGGAGGTGGAGGCGCTTGTGCTTTCTTTTTCAGAAGTTGCTTTGGATGGATTGGAATGTTAGGGTCCTTGGTGGCCTCTTTCTATTGGCATGTAATTACATTTACAGGTTGTGATATTACACTTGTCGGACCTAGGCTTTGATGGTCCACCCCAATGATGCTGATTGGGACGTCAGGCTTAACCTCCGTTTGTTTTGGGCCTTTATTTTTCATGGGATAATCCATACAGGCATGTCCTATGACACAATCTCTACAGAGGGGTTGGAAAGTAGCTGGGCTACCACGATTAGGGCACTTTGTGATCCGGTGATTTTCTCCACAATCGTAGTACTTGATTGGTGCGCGATATGTGTTGGGACGTACTTGATTTGCATAAACTGGTATTAGACCCTCTACACCTTCTACATAGTACACTAGGTACTCTGCTTCATACTCAAATGGCGAGTCTACTTCCTCGGCTTGTAATTAATGTATTGGTACTGCCTGAGGAGCTGGATGTGGTGCTCTTGGATATAGTCGTGGATTCGGATTCCTGAGTAGTTGTGGGACTTGTGTCTGAATAGGAACATGATTTAGCCTCGGAGCTGGGGGCGCTTATGTAAGTGCCGGTTGCCTATATACTGGCATGGGTGCCGCTTGGTATTGTTGAGGTCGAGGCAGGTTGTTGTGCATGTTGAAGATGCAACTATTCTCATCATGGCCGCCGATGATGCAAATATGGCACCACAACCTTGGTGGTGGATTTGCTTATGCAGTGATCCTGGCTCTTAGGACTAGCACTCATTTGCTATATGATTGGCCATGCAGTGTGGACACTAGACATTTTCTCGCTGTGGATATGTTTGAGTTGGTGGTTGAGACAAGTGAAGTTAAGCATCACAGAGTCTACCCCTGGAACAAATCTATCAGGCAGTCTAGACGCATTAGCTAATCTTCTCAATGGAATTTCAGCTTGCTGTCCCACCTACATATCAGCCACATTTGGCTCATCATTTCCACAAATAGATGATCCATCATCTGCCTTTGATCATGCACATGTGGGAGTACCTGGTGGCACCATTTCCTACACATTTTAGTGTATGAACAGCTTTCTATCTATCAACATATGTAGGTGGATTCACATCTTGGAAAGTAATTCTCCTCATTTCCACATCCCTCATGGGTGTCTTATGTATCTTCTTCTCATTGAAGACCACATCATGGCTTTGTATGATCTTCTTTGCTTCTAGATCATAGAGATGATAGCCCATGTCTACACTTTTACCATAACCCAAAAAGATGCATTTCCTAGACTTAGGATCTAGCTTCATCTGAAGCTCTTTTGGCACATGTGCATATGCCTCACACCCAAATATATGCAAATAAGAGTAAGAGAGTTTCTTGCCACTCCATGCCTCTTTAGGAATACCACCATCCAAACTCTCACTCGGTGATTTATTAATCACATGCACTGTAGTCTTCATTACCTCAGCCCAAAACCACTAGAAAGACTTGTATTGGAAAGAATACATTGCAACCTTTCTTAAATGGTGTGTGTTAGTTTTCTACAACTGGATTTTGCTCTGAAGTATGAGGGGACATGAGATCCCTCTTGATCCCATGTGTATCATAGAAATGATGAAAGTAATGAGAGAGATACTCCCCACCATTGTCAGTCTGTAGGCATTTAAGTGTTCCACCTGACTGATTCTCAACCAAAGCCAGCCATTTCTCAAATACCTAGAACACATCTCTCTTCCGAGCCATAGCATAATCCCACACTTTCCTAGTTGCATCATCAATGAAATTTGTCACATAGTATTCAGCCCCACCTAATTACCATGTAGGCATGGGACTACGTACATATGAATGCACCAAATCAAGCTTTTCAATCTCTTTCTTCCCCTTCTTTTATGAGCTGATTTAGTATGCTTCCCATATAAACAATGCTCACAAGATTCAAAGTCAGAAAAACTCAAATGTGGTACATAACCCAAATGGCACAAGAGTTTCATTCCATTCTGGCTCATGTGCCCCAACCGGTAATGCCACAAAGAAGTACTTGGCTACTTGGTTATTGCATGATACATGTAATGGATACAATGTCCCACACTTGGCACCTCTTGCCAAAACCATAGAGCCCTTCTGAATTTTCCAACTCTTAAAGCCAAAGTTGGTCTAAAAACCAGTATCACCTAGGTGGCCTACTGAAATGAGACTCTTGGTTATCTTAGTCACATATCTCACATTTTTCAAAATAAAAGCAGACCCATTCGCAAAAGAAAACTTTATGTCACTTTTTCCCACTATGTCACATGCATAGTTATTTCCAAGATGCACACAACCTGTCTTTCCACTATCATAAGTGGAGAACCATTCCCTATGGGAGTAACATGGAATGAAGCCCCATGATAAAAAATTGAATCCTAGGAATATGCATCATCTAAAGTGGTAAGCAACTCTTCAAGTAGACTAGACATGAAGAGAATGTCATTGTCACTATCATAAGTGAGGTTGCATTGATCTCCTCGATCTTCACTTTCCTTTGTCCTCCTTTGAACTCTCTTCCTTCTTATTTGCACCCCAATTTGCATTCTTTTTCTTATCCTTTTCTCTCTTTTTAACTTGTAGTAATACTTTTCATGTGGCCCTTCTTGCTACAATGGTAACACTCAATGTTTTGTGCCCTAGATTTGTTATGAGACTACCCTCTTTCCCAGGACTTCCCCCTGAACTCCGATCTACCCCTTTGCACATTTAAGGCTACATCCTGCTTGTTGCCATCCATAGACTTCGGTCTAATATCCTCATCCAACAAGATACCCACAACATGATCAAACTTCAGTACTCCACTAGGTGCATAGTTACTTACAACTGTATGAAAGGTATCCCATGAGGATGGTAATAAACACAAGAGGAACATTGCCTTAGTCTCCACATCAAAATTCAACTTCTGAGCCTGAAGCTGGCTGAAAATAATATTGAATTCATTCAATTTAGAAGAAATGGAGAGCCCACCCTTCATCTGTAGCTCAAACAACCTCTTCATGAGGTAAACTTTGTTAGAGGTAGTTTCCTTCTCATAAGTGGCACATAATTTCTTCCACAAATCTTCCATAGTCTACTCATTTTTTACTATGAAATAAAACGACTCTACAAGATGAAGTCTAATAGTAGACTTTGCTAATGCATCCAACTCATTCTAATCATCCTCAGACATAGTTGCAGGCTTAGCTATACAGTCCCTTCCAAGAGTTTAATCTGCTTCTTTTGAATAAGCACATCCATTATCTATTCTTTCCATAGAGAAAATTTTGTCCCATCAAACTTTTTAATGCTGAAAAACTCTTTTTCAGACATGGAAGAGGATGCCATGATACAAATAAAGCAAAATCCCAAATGCTAGTACTTGCAAGAGAGAAATCACACCAAGTACCAAGTGCAATATTCTATGCATCTATATGAGAAAATCTAGACCAAAAGAAAATGCCAACCTATAATGAAAAAACAATGGCAAACCCAATGCTAATAAGAGCCAAATGCCTCAAGCATAAACATCATCCATGGGCATAAGCATCAATAATGTATCATCTAAGAGAGCATAGCACTATCAGTGCATCAATTGCAATGTGTCAAAGATGTCCCTCAGCATAAAATAGCATCTGTGTAACAAGCGTCCATCAATAAAGCATCCCACAAGGCAATCTAGGCCTATCATTGCATCTAACAATGATCGCAATGCATCCAAATGGCTTTTAAAGCATCCACTACAACCCAATGAAAACCACCAATAACATGACCTCCTCTTTTTGTGGCTCAAAGAATACTTAAAAAAATCACTCTGGATGTGAAGTAAACCCAAGTCAGACCTTGCAATTGACTTGTAAATGAAACCTTAGAAGCCTAACGTTCAATAAATAAAAATGCCACACGTGTCAAAAAATTCAAAGGTTTGAACCTTTGAATGGATTTTTGATAGAGAAATAGATGATTTGATGTCTCAAAGAGATGAAACTTCTCCAAATCTCCATGAAATCATGCAAGAGCTAACAGATAGGGGTTTCAGGCCTCTAGAACACAATGGAACACACGGGTTTTGAAAATTGTGATCCCAATCACTCAGTCCAACACACGGATTGAAATTGTTTTTAGCAAACTGATTTGTTTGTCAACACCACTAGATACAAATGATGAGCAACACAAAAGTTTTAGGATTTCTTGAATCCACCAAAACTGATAGATCTGCAAATGGTTGCTTCAAACTTGAGTTCCAACACACTATCAGAAAAAACGTTAAAGCTGAGACACTGAGTCAAAAATCCAATGAAATGATTCCAAATTCAAGAATGAAAGGGTTTTAAAACTCCCAAAGTGCAATGGACACCAAAATTAGGAAATGGTTGCCTCTATAAGTCATTTTGAACTCTCAGTCTCATCGAAAAGAACAAGGGAATCATCAAAAAATGTCTTTTTGCTCCAAAACCACTGCAGGCTTACAAAAATTCACTCAAAAAATCCAAAATGACTTTTCCAAAGGTTCCTTCTAGGTCTCCGCAGACCAGGATGCAGGCAAAGTCACCCACAGAGCTTCTCCTTACTCCCATAAAGCTGCAACATAGTAGACCTCGGGCTTCCATGCACACACATGGGATCAACTAGACTACCCCCACGAGAATCCCATAGAACACTTGGGATCAGCTAGACTACCCCCACAAGCATCACATAGAACACCTGGGCTTTGATACCAGTCGAGCTTGCTCTCAATGAAAGTGGAATGGACGAGGGTGAGAGAGCGAGAGAGCTTGAAGAGAGCCACACAAGTTTTAGTGGGTGCAAAACACCTTAATCTTCTATGTCACCCATATGTGTGTGTGTGTGTTTGAGTATTGTACATAACCAAGGTTAAGGCACAGTGGCCTTTAACCCCCACAAATCGCAAGCCCGGTGTTTGTCATTGTGGTTGTTATTGCAAATCATCGTTACATTTTTAATTTAATGCAACCATTACACACACTCAATGTGAGCACCCTTGCATCTAATGCATGCTAGCAAGGTGGGAATCGTGGCTTCATCCCAATGGTTGGGACACCAAAATAAGTCTCAATGAGTGGTAAATTGACTATTACCTCTCATGCTCTCTGCATACAAGCCCAATGGTTATCATTGTAATGCACAAAACTTATTAAACATACTCAAAATATTTTAAAGAACCAATCTATTCAAATCGTCATTACATTTTGAAATTGAGCCATATACTTGTGCCTAATTAATTGATCTATTTGCATGCAAGCATGATTATCATTGCTCATACATTCTGATTTTGACACCACCCTTGTACATCCCCTTGTACTCAGCCATCTCACTCCCTTGTAGTTTGTTGGCCCTCAAGTTGGGCCAACAAACCATAGGAGCGGGTACCAGTGGCGTTTGTGGGTGGAAATAGGATGAGCATCGCAATAGGCAGTTAGTTAACTTTTGGATCATGAGTAGTGACACTAAAAAGAGGTAACCCCATGTTTGAATTAGAGGCAACAATAAACTAAGTGTGGTAGGCCAATGGCAACCAATAGTCTACGAGCCATGTGGAAACTACAGAAGGCGGTTCTACAATAGACTTAGAAAAAGTGTTGTAACAGGGAGTACGGAGGGAGAGTGACACTGTGTACTTCACACGCTCCCTCTCACGTGGCTTACTAGGTGAGGAGTTTACTACTGAGTGTGCACTACAAGATGAGGTGGCATGGTTGTAACATATTCCTTTAATATAAAGGGAGGATTTCATTCTAGTTGTCCATTTTGTGTAAACTCATTGAGGTGCTATACTTTTTTGTCATCTTGCTAGGGACAAGTCAATTGAATTTGTGAGTTGACATGCTTTTAGAAAAATTGATCGGATTGAGTTAGCTAGCCTAGAGTTGAGTGCAATCATTGAGAGGTTCATGCAGACCAATGATGAGTCGAAGTAGTCATTAGGTATTGTGAGAGATTACAAGAAATTTCTTTGAGTAACTACAGATGAGTGGTGGAGTCTGGAGTTATGTTTGAAGAATGGAGTGTGGAAATTGGAAAGTATTTAGATAGTTAATCAGCTATTCTTTGACTTAGCCAATGGCTGATACTCACTCAAAAAGAAGATGAACATACGTGGCCAGGCGCAAAGAGTCCTTGAACCAAATGAATTTGCTACATCCTACCATGAGAAGTGGTGCATCCTTAGAGCTAGAATTCAATGCTCAAATGAGGCTAGCAAAAGTATCGACTATCCAAAAAAATCATAGAGCACGAGAAGAGAGACTCGGCCATGCTACCTCAGGGGTGGAAGTTGATTATAATGCAGAGCTAGAAGGATGAACCACTGGTAATGGGTTGAGGTGCTCTAGAAGAATGGAAAATGAAGGTCCATCATGGCAAATAGAGTCCGAGAATTCTTCTACAAAAAGTTCAGACTTTGAATGATTGGCCATGTCCTCTTTGGAACCTCAAATGAGCATGAGGATTACTTCAATGGACAAAGAGAAAGACTCCTTTAATACTTGACTATGCTTTCAAAAGAATCTCATTAAGAAAGGCATGATAGAAGGAGACCAACCACCATAGATGGCCAAAGAATCAATAGATCAGAAGAACAACGTGCTTCCGGTAGAGAAAGATGCCACTAGGCACCTGAAGGTGTGAACATGGAGTACTTAAGGAAATTTTCCCGAGCACCTCCAACTATGAACAAAAACCCCATTCAACCTATTGTGTTATGATAATTAATCCAACTAAGACATATGAAGAGTTGCATGAGAAGCTATAACTCTTGAACAGAGTGAAGGTCTAAAATGCAAGACAGAAGAAAGATGCAAAGAGTGATACTAAAGAAACACTAGCAAAGAAAGATAAGCTCAGGACCAAGTTGAAAAAGGCACTAAAGGAATTGGGCATTTGAGGGAGACTAGGTAACAATGAAAAATGGTACAACATAGTTCTAAGAGTGGCCACACTAAGGACAAATGCAAAACCAAATATTGCAGCACTTACACCAAGTTTGGACATGATGAGTCCGACTACTGGTTCAATGGCAAGAATCACCAAGTGATTGCGATCCAAGAAACAACTAACACTCGATGTGCCAGTGGCAAAACACATGCCCCTAGCAAAAAGATAAGGGTAAGAATGGCAAGGAGAAGAAGACAAATCCTTTGAAGATCAAATGTTTCTGCTATGGAGAGAATCACCTCCCTTCTAACTATCCAAATTTGGATTGAATATTTGAAGTTTCTCAAAACTAATATGGAACAAAAAAAAGTGGATCCAAAATGCTGAGCAATTGTAGCTGAGCGCAGATACATTGGAAGCCCAAGTGGTAACCACATCCAAAGGTCCAGTTGGAACTTGTGTAGATATTGGTCCATCAGACAAGGATGTCAATTGGAAGTACGAATGGAATTTCTTGCAAAAATTTCCAGAGATGTGAAGGGAAAAACACAAATAGTGGAAATGCCATCTGATCAGTCTTGACTACCCATCATCATTGAATAAGGTGAGTCTTCATAGTTTAAGAAACAAAATGCACAGGAACCAAGCACTTCATCAAATTCTAGCATATAGCTAGCCTGAGCATGGAAAATATTCAAGAGTATGAAAACCAGCCTTACATTTGTTGAATTGATGTCGATAGCTTTGTATTTCCATGAATTATTTCCTTAACAAATTAAGGAATTAGATGCAGAGTAGTTGAAGGAGGTCAATTCTATGGTTACTATACCTAATCATTGACAATGACGAAGTACCAATTATCACCATTAAAGTTAGAAATCAAACCATACTAGGTGTAATAATAGATGGTGGTTCAGGAGTACATTACTTTTGAAGATATTGCTAAGCGAGTGCAGGTTAAGACATTCAAGCCATCTCCTTTTCAAGTGCAGATGGTAGATCAATGACCAGTTGACCCAAAAGGTATGCTACAAGATTTTTTCATTTCTTTGATTGGAATTTTATTACACCATTAGTTTGATTGTGATGGCCATGGAGCAAAATGCCTAGCCTATTTTGTTGGATGACCTTGTCTTAAGAGTGCAACGATACAACACAATTGGGGGGCGGAGGAAATGATAATCAAAACTAATAATCAAGATGTCTACATTACCACTAAACCTTGCAAGGATTTGGGAAGCTGTTGGCATATAGATTTGGAAGTTACAGGCCCAATTCCTCAAGATATAAAGTCGTGATTGATGGAACTGTAGATACTTTGTGTCAGCAAAATTGATATTTTCCAAGTAGCTGCTAACAAAACATAAAGACTAAATGCCAAGAAAATTAGTTTAAAAAAAGATTTATTTCCAAGAAATTTCACCAAAGACATTGAAGGATAAAGGGAACTGGCCAAGAGACCACTAACTATTTCAGACATCAAAACTGAGCAATTGGTGCCAAAACCAACCCAAGAACTCAATCTTGGAATGGAAGACAAAACTACACCTATGGTGGTAACTGTAAATCTCTCCTTCGAGCAACTCAAAGTTGTTAAATAACTTTTCACTAGGTATAAGGATAACTTTTCTTAGAACTATACGAATATTTGGGGAGTTCCTAGGCCCCGAGTTGTGTCAACCTGAAATTCCTGTAGTGTCAGATGCCGAACCAATTCAGCAACAAAGGTATAGGATGAATCCAAATTATGCTAGGTAAAATCTGGGCTAGATCAAATTTTTCATGAGGGATTCATTTATGCTATTGATCATAGTGATTGGTTATTTTCCATTGTGGTGGAGCAAAGAAAAATGGTAAACTCTGAGTAATCCTTGAAGGCTTGGAAATTCACTTTAATTGGTGGGGATCTCTACCATCAATGTGCAAATGGTGTCCTCCATCGACGGGTTTTGCCACATGAGTGATATATAGTTTTGCAAGAAGCCATTCGGGCCCATTTGGTGGGCACTTTTAGGGTGAATTGACTAGGCAAGTTTATGGTGGGATACTTTATTTAAGGATGCTCAAACTAAATGTATGCAATGTGGTGTGTGCAAATGTGCTAGACATCTATTGCCAAATCAGTCTATGCCATTACAATGTACTCGTCATTGGGCAGCATTCCAACTAGGAATTGTATTATTTTGGTCCGTTCAAGCTTGCTAGATATACATAAAACAAATACATTTTGGTTGCTACTGATGATTATGCTCCTAAGTGGGCAAAAGCTAAGGCACTCTAGGATAACTTGGCTCATAGCACTACCGAATTTTTCTTTGAAAATATTATTTGCTAATATAGATGCCCCATATAGCTTGTCAGTGATCAAGACTCACATCTTTTGAATGAATTCATGCAGCTACTAAAGGTCAAATTCAAGATTATGCATACAGTCTCCATAATTTATTATCCTCATGGAAATGGTGAGGCTAAATCTACCAGTAAGACACTTAAATTAATCTTGACTAAGACAATACAGTCTCATAATAGTGATTGGGATGCTAAAATCTATGTTGCTCTTTGGGCTTATCAAACAACCCTTAAAGTCACTACTGACCTAATAGATTTCCATATGGCTTTCACTATAGTTCCCTTGGAATTTATTGTTCCTAGTCTCTGAGTGGAAATTGAACATCACTCAAATGAATTCAAGGCAATCAAGGGGTGATTGTATCACCTAGGCCACTTGGATGAAATACGCCTCTAAGCAGCACAAGTGATTTGGTGCAGAAGGAAAGCATGGCATGATTGGACCAATTCCGAGCTATGCATCAAAAGTTATGACCCCTCAAAGTTTTGGCTATGTATAATGTGGAAAGGGGGGAGGGGGAAAAGACCACGTGGAATTTCAGCCACCAAAATGACTGAAGGGGTTTGTGCCACACAACCCATATTCCAACCTCCCCCTCCCCTCCCTTTATGGGCCAAACACATGAAACAACATCCTGGCCTTGAAATACAAGATCTTGGCAATAGAAACTCGACTCTCCACATAGGTCAACCCATCACATGGATACAAGAGTCGAGCAACAAATCTAGCCACTCTTATTGCCAACACACATGGACTGCATATCCTGTGTCAGCCACCTTAAAAATTATGCCAATCAACGCTGCCTAAAACTGAATTTCAACAAAATCAGCCCATAATCCTACTTTGATGCAAACACACCTACTTGTAAACATATCTACTTTGTGGTTTTAAGAGTGATCATGGGTCTCCATCAAAATGAGCACATGTTCATCCATGAGAGAGAGAGAGAGAGAGAGAGAGAGAGTAAGTTTGCCATTTTTGTACTTGATCACCAAAAGATGCTCACAAAAAAAACACACCCTATATGATAATCAATTGGCTCAAGCATTGGACAAGAATCCAGTATATCAGAGAGAGTGTTACTTGGTGACATCACACTGCAGCATTGTGATAGCAAAGAGAATGTTGCAAACATCTTTACCAAACCACTTGGGAAAGAGCTTTTTAGTAAGCACCAATGAGCTCGTGGCTTGACAGAGAGGAAGGACATTCCCATTAAAGGGGTGTGATGGAATGTAATGCTCAATCTTCTTTGATTCCCCAAAAATCTTTATTTTTTGTCATAAACCTTACAGAACTCAAAAAATAATCTTTGAGATGATGGAGCCTCACATAACCTCTAGAGGAGACAAACCATGTCTTCATCTCAAACCTTACAAATCTCAAACCTTACAAACCAGCATCCCTCTCAAACTCATGAAAATCAAGAAGAGATCGTGAAATGAACCTTAAGCTGAATGTTAGAATTTGAAGCCTTCTAAACCAAAATAGAGAGGGAGATGAACTCTACAAGAAGATCTATACAAGAGATAAAAGTGCCTCAAGAAGGGGGGATGGTAACTTGACAAAAGCAAGTGCCTTGAAAAGAGCAAGGGCTTGTGCTCTCTCATAGCATGAGTGGCTTTGACATTATGCTTGAAGTATCAAGGGAAAAGAGTGGAATGCACAAGATAGGTATGACAAAATATGAAGAGGGGAGATGAGGAGAGAGGGCACAGCTAGATAGCACACCACAAATGACTAACTGTACATGACTAACTGTACACTAGATTTAGTTGAAAATGTAGAATATATACAAATTCATTAGGGTTAGGGGATCTAACCTTTGTGCCTTTTAGCACTCTCTATGTGTTAGTGCTATGCGCATATGATCACATGAAGTTGAGATGGTTTCTCAATACCTTGCCTCAAGATCAACATCATGAAGTAGGCCTTCCCTCAAGATGATGATTTTAGGGAATAAAAGAAGGACTGAGAAATACATTCCATCACACCCCTTTAATGGGAATGTCCTTCCTTTGAGTCAACAAACCAAGAGCTTGTTGGTGCTTTTCAAAAAGCTCTTTGCCAAGTGGTTTGGTAAACCATTAGGGGAGAAATGGGACTCAAAAGGGCCTCCAATTAGTATTTCCTAATTTCAAGGGATTAGAGAGGGATTTGAGGTGTGCCAATGAGAGTGCTAGAAGGTGTGGGGCAATGGTATGTTGAGGTGGAGGTGGGCAGGCCTGCAGAGAGCCCCTATTGGTTGCTTCCCTTACACTAGGGACCACCCAAACCATCCCTAACCCATGTTTGACCCTACTACCAGGTGCACCTCCCCCACATGAGCCCAAAACTGCCTTCAATGGGATGGTAGGGCCCTTTTGGCGAATTTTTCTTCTCCCCTCCCCCTTTCTAGGGCCTCTGCACCCCACTATTCTGATCCAGCTTGCCAAATTCCTCCATTTTTTAAATGCCTCCCACGCATTTTCCCTCTTCCCCCTCTTTCTCTCCTCCCACCTGCTCTGGCTTGCTTGCTGTAGCTCCTCTCTCTCTCTCTCTCTCTCTATCTCTCTCCCCTCTCCCTCTCTTATGCCTCTGTTGGTGCTACTTTGTCCTTCTCCATCTCCCTCTTTTATGCCTCTGTAGGAGCTAGTCTCTCCCTCTCCTTCTCTCTCTCCTGTGCCTCCATTGCTGCTCCTCTGTCCTTCTCCTTCTCCCTCTTTTGTGCCTCTGTTGGAGTTTTTTGTCCCTCCCCTTCTCCCTCTCCTATGCCTCTGTTGTTGCTACTCTATCACTCTCCTTCTCCCTCTTTTGTGCCTTTGTTGGAGCTGCATTTCCCTATGTAGGAGTCCCATTCTTGTTGTTGCAAACTCTGCAAGCATGGTGAGGAGCAAGGCTACAAGACCATCCAATGTTGTGACCTCTTGGTCTTCCACAACACCAGAGATGCCTTGGATGAGTGGATCCCTTGCACCTACAGCTTAAATGATTGGATAGTGATGAAAGGATTGGCCAAAGGTCCACATAAACTTCCCAAGAGCAAGAGAGGTGACATCTTGCATGAGTGGAAGGGGCGCATCTTGAAGTTCAAGTTTGGGAAGAAAGAATGGCTCGCAAAAGTGCAACATATTTACATGGGAAAAGATGTGCGGCCTCCTCCATCATTCAATCAATCTGGGATACCATCACACTATGAGCCTTTCTATCTATGTACCTTTTTCACGTGTAAGTGTAATGAGTCCATTTGGAAATTTTGTGTTTGGTTTCTAAGAGCTCTTATTCATGGTGGCAGATGTTTTCCCTTTGGACTTCGAGGAGTGGGAACCAGTTGAACCATTCATAGGCAAGTTCACTCTATGATTCATGAGGATTTAGGTAAGCAAATGCATGCAGGGGAGAAGTTGGCCTACTTGCGAATGAAGAATGTGTATTGGTATAATGAAATATACATCACTCCAACGACATCATCAAGCTATGGCCGTCTACAAACCATTGCACCACCACAATTCAAGACATGGATTGCAACAATGTGGACTCGAGGACATTGCAATCGTACAAGGACAAGATTGGAAAGGATGTGGGCATGGCCATGAAGTTTACATTTGGATCCAAATGGGCAAGGTTATCTTGGTTTATGCCTCTGCACATTTTTTCTTCTTTGTTTCAAAATATACATATGCATAGAACAAAAACTATGTGGTCCTGCAAGCGTGTAGATGAAAATGCTCTTGAAGATTTACTTGGGATGAATTCAAGAACCAGGTCAGGCAACCAAAAGGCTGATGTATTTCAATGTCACACATGTAAAGATAATTTGGCTATTAGATACCATTTGTCATGCCAAATGTTGTATTTAGCTTTTGAGTACAGGTGTCGAAAGAAAACAAATGGCCGGTGGCTTCCCCTAGACTCTAATGATGAAGACAATACGGGGGTAAGTTTGTTTATTGATGTTGAAGAGGGAGATGTCAAGAATGTGAATGTCACATTGCAATGGACTCTAAGTGATGTACGAGAACACCTATTTATCATGGAGGACGGCATTTCAGAGTCCTTCTACTTTACCTTAAATGGTGGTAAGATCAAGCCATGTGGAGAAGTGCATGCATAGTGCCAATTTCATTCCTCCTGCAACTTTGAAGATTGCTAACAATGTGTTTGACTAGTGCAGCATTTAATTTTTTGTCAAATCCTAGTTATTGCTTCAAAAGAGGATGGACAATTAAATTAAAATGTTATTTCTTTTAGTGTTTTCTCCTTTCAGTTCATGGTAAATGTTTTTCAAAAAATTTGGGGATTTTATGATTAATTATAATTTTTAGGGGTTTGATATATATTAAGGGGTAAGAGCCCTTTTTGCATTCTCACTTTCATGTTTAGAGAGCCATAGAATCTCCCACCCTCAAAAGTTACTCCCTCCATCTGTTGCTATTTGCCATGGATTCAGTTAGAATTGCGTTCCATGACTTCATCTCGCGAACTGCATTTGTAGATCATGAGAAAGAGCTATTTTTAGTGTTTAATAGGACTTTAGATGTCCTAGGCACATATATGCGAGCCAAGGATGACTTCTCAGATCTCATCCTCTACCTATAAGAGAATTTCACAAATTTTGCTTATACACTTGACCACTCTTCAAAGACATGGGTTCTCATATAGATTACATAAAGTATTTGTTCCTAGAGGAACCCAAGTTTGTAAAGCGCTTGGCCCACTTTTGTGACAACCTTATAGAGGAAGGGTTTAGGATGGTTGAAGTAAAAGACATTCTAGATGTGGGGATTGCAGGAAATACAGGCACAAAATTCCTTTCATGGGAGATGACATTCATCTTCCTTCTCCAAGAAGGAAATTTAGAGGAAGAAGCCTCATCATCTAGCACCCCCTCTAGTAGAACTATTGATCTGCTCTAGACTCGAACATGTACATGGAAGAGAGTCTTGATGATGCAAGAGAGGAGATGGAAGCAGCTCAAGCATTGAGCCTACTTCAAGAGCCCCCAATAGAACAAGAATTTGCATCGGAGACCGCTGACCTAGAATCCGACTTATGGTCGTTGTCCCCCCTCATCATCGATGGAGAAAGTACATATTCCTCCATGACATAGAGGTTCTTTCTGGACTATGAGAAGATGAGGCACTCGGAGTCCTATCTGAGTTTGATGTTGACACAATGTCAAAGATCCTAGGGTTTTAGCTTCCAAAGACCAGACAATGGAAGAGTTTCTCTTGATGACACTGTTTCAATGAGGGATGCAGACATGTTCGTATATGATGCACATCCCTCTCATGCAGAAGCTTCCACCTCCAACACAGGTCAGGAGAAAGTGTCCACCTCCCAAATGGAACATCACACAACACCTGGCTTCATCAACATTGCAAATGAGGAAGGGATAGAAGTCGACGATGCTATAGTGGTAAGTTCGAACAATATTTTTTATTTTGATGTTCTTTTGGTATAATTTGTTTTGTCGGTCTTCTAATGTTTGTTGAATTGTTGTAGGACACGTTTGAGCTTAATCAATTCTCATCTCAACGGGGTAATGTTCGCAGTGCATTTGGGCGAGATCATTCTTTGGCCCATTACCTTGGCAAAGTCATAGAGCACATCATGGTCTTCCATAGCAAATCTTCTCCTCGAGGTCCTTCGGAGTTGCTGAAGTGCAAGCATTGTCGTGCGCTATCGCCTACTCCAACATTACTCGGAATGCCGACAAAGTGATTTTGGTACACCGCCTGGCTGCTATCAATGCCTTTGGATTGAACATTCATGGCAGGGCATTGACAGCAACCGTTATGTCTATTGCACGAGGAGAGGAGGATGTTAGTGTTGTTGCAGCTAGGTTTATATCTAGGAATCCACTAGGGGATTCAAAGACCCCTATTCTCAATGTACTCAAGCTAGCTAAGAAGAAAGATATCATGTGAGGCCTTTTCTATATATAAACATATATTTCAATGGATACATGACTACATGTCTTTATTATTTGTTTTAAGTCATCATTGCTTGTCATGAATTCATAATATTTATTCAATTGTATTTTGTTTAAGTCGTTGATGATATATTTTTTCCATCCTTTTAATTGTGTTAATTTAATGCATTTCTAGCCAATTTAGTATCATTTTCACCAATTTTGGGTATCGAAAGTTCATTTCTATCAAATCTTGGAGGAATTTCACAATGGCGCAAAAGGAAAAAGTGTCGAGATGTCGCCAAGAGCCTAGAAAGCCTAAAACCCACCATGGGATGAAAGGGAAAAGTGTCTAGGACATCGCCAAGAGTCTAGAAAGCCTAAAACCCCCAAGAAAAATGCCCAAATTCATGCCATGGTGGGTTTTAGGCTTTCTAAGCTCTTGGCAATGTCCCAGACACTTTTCCCTTCTCCGCCATGGTGAAATTCCTTCAAGATTTGACAAAATTTAAAAGTTACATTAAAATGAACAGTAATTTCAGTCATAAACATGGAGAATTTACACAACAATGCGATAGTGTAGAGAATGTGGATATATTTTATAAAAAAAGATCGGCCCTGTTAAATTACATGACACAACGGAATAGAAACTGAACAAAGAATACAAAGTACATAGCAAACTGGAGAGGAACAAAATTTTCCTTCAATACTAATGTAGTATAGATGATGACTCCGTCCACCCTTGCGCTCCCACAGTGGAGCTTAGATGGTGATCTAGACAAATACTAGGTGAAGAGCTACTAGCTGGAAGATCTGATCTGATTTGAACTGATCTGATACAATGGACTTGGGAGGTCGACTCTTTATAGCTATGAGGGCGGTAGTCGGATCAATGTAGTCGATGGAACCGACGAGTCAACCTAGTCAGTGAAGTCGACCAGTCAACCTAGTCAATGGAACCGACTAGTCATCCATGGAATATTCAAGAAATATTCTCTATACCACCCCAACAAGAATAAGGGGCTCCCACACAATCACCTTTCTACCATCAACAGTCTCATTGATAGACCTCATCTAGCATGCAAGTCAGGATCCATCCAGTGTCGCAGGCTCACACATGGCTTCTCCTCATATGGGGGCCTTACAACTTGAGCACCTTGGACCACTAGTGATTACCAAGAGGGTGGGGCATTGAGCATATCTAACACCCCCCCTCAATCTCCACCCATAGGTGAACTACCTTCTCAGCCCAATGCCGAGTCTTTGAAGATGACCCTAAAGATGATCCTTCTCGAGTGCCTTGGTGAAGATATCTGCTCCATTTTTCTCTATTGGACAGTAGACCAATTCCACTATCTTGTCCTCGATCAAATCACGCACATAATGATACTGAATCTCTATATGTTTTGTGTGCGCATGAAACACTAGATTTTTAGCAATGGCCATACAACTTCGATTGTCGCACCTCAGCAATGTTGCCTCATCCTCTTGCACTCCCATGTGCCATAAGGTCCTCCTCAGCCACACTGCTTCACAAGTAGCAAAACATGTTGACTTGTACTCAGCCTCGGTAGAAGACAATGCCACTATTGGTCGTTTCTTTTACTGTAGAGAAGATACCTGAACCTAAAGAGAAACAATATCCAGAAACTGATTTCCTGGAATCAACATCTCCAGCCCAATCTGAGTCAAAATGACCAGCCAAGGAAGTGCCTGTACCATAGGTGATGCCATAATCAAGAGTGCCCTTCAATACCTGAGCACCCACATCCCTACATTCCAATGATTCTATCGGGGCATATTGGAGAACCTGCTCAAAATGCCAATAACAAAATTGATGTCTAGTCTGGTGTTGCACAAATAGATGAGACTACCTCCCGGGCATCCTCCATAGACAACCTCGCATTTACCTCCATAGGTATAGCTATCTCCTTGCACTCAGACATACCAAATGCCTTCAAGATCTCCCTTGCACATACGACTTGCACATGTGAGTTCTATATGCAAGTTCTACATACGACTTGTACATGTGAGTTCTACATGCAAGTTCTACATATGAGTTGTACATGCGAGTTCTACATGCAAGTTCTACATACGACTTCTACATGCAACTTCTATATGCAAGTTCTACATGTAGAGAGAGAATGTGTTACAATTCCTACATGCAGAGAGAGAAGCTCTCCAACTTGTATAAATACCCCATAATGGATTGAAGCCCACACTCTTTGGGACATTGTGTTGAGTTCTACTTTGGTATTCCAAGAAATTTTCTCAAGTCTCCATGCTTCCTTGCACTCCATGTCCAAAAGCATGTCCTAACCTTGCAACTCCCCCTCCCCTCTTTTCCAACCTTGCAACCCATCCTCTCCCTCTCCTCCTCCTTCCTCCTCCTCCTCTCTCCTCCTCCCTTCTCTTCCCTCCTCCTCCTCCTCCTCCTCCCTCCTCTCTCCTCTTTCCCCCATGCTCTTACACCTTCTTCCTCTCCCACTCCTATGCTCCCCCTAAACCCTTAGTTCTCTTGAGATATCGAGCTCCACTCGTGATATGCCAGGTGACCATTGTGCATTTATATCACCGACTGCTTTCACAACTAAGAAGAGGAAATCTGTTTTCAGCCTCCACCTTTGTGTATATTCCCCCATTGTGTATGTGAGAAAGCTGCAAGTGAGACTCCTTCCTTCTCTCTCACTCTCTTCACATGGTATCAGAGCTAGGTTTGTGGTAAGGAGCTCAAGAAAGCAAACCAAGTTTGTGGTGTCCTAATAAGAGGATCAGTGTTGCTTTCCCTTTTTTTTGAGTTTGGGAGCAAATCTCTATAGGTAACTCAACCGAAAAGTGCAAGAGTGCATTGTCTCAGATTCGGACGCCCTTCGCAGTGTGGCGAGAGGGCAGTATATGCTTCCACCTCCCAAATGGAACATCACACATCACCTGGTTCCATAAACATTGCAAATGAGGAATGGATAGAAGCCGATGATGCTATAGTGGTAAGTTTGAACAATATTTTGTATTTTGATGTTCTTCCGGTATAATTTGTTTTGTTGGTTTTCTAATGTTTGTTGAATTGTTGATTCTCATCTTGATGGGGTAATGTTCGCAGCACATTTGGGTGAGATCATTCTTTGCCCCATTACCTCGGTGAAGTCGCACAGCACCTTGTGGTCTTCCATAGCAAGTTTTCTCCTCGAGGGCATGTGGAGCTGCTGAAATGCAAGGCATTGTCGTGTGCTACTGGATACTCCAAAATTACTCAGAATGCTGACAAGGTGATTTTGGTACATCGTGTTGGAAATTGTGGGGCCTTTGCATGTGGTCCTAACCCCCTCATGGTACCTTGGTAATATGAATGTATTGGAGGAGTATTGGAGCCACTTGATGCACAATTGACACGTGGAAGATTAAGGGAGAAATCCCATATACTAATGTATAATAGATGGGGCCTTGGATGATGTAAGGCCCAAATATGAAGACCCTCCTCTAATCCCTCCCAGGAACTTTTGGGAGAAGAAGAGGTTGGCGTGTCTAGGAGGCTGGGGTGTGGGATCCCTCATACTCAGTGCCCCTAGTGACAAATGGCATTTGGCCACGTTTTTCAAGATGGTATCTGATTATGTGTGATTTTGAATCTTGAAAAGCATGTATTTTTTGCAAATTTCATGTCATGGGTGAGGATATGTCATGCAATGAAGATAAAAGCAATGTACTTGTCATGGTATTTAGCCATAAAATTGGTGCATCTATATTGTTCAAATTGTGGTGGAAGCATTACAGATGTGTAGAGCTTGTTGAGACGAGAACTTTTGCTTTTTACAGTGTAGTGATCCGAGTTATGGATTGAAAGATATGGAGGTTGCAAATCTGAGCCAAAATGCATTTTAATTGTAGATTTGAGGAGTAGAAAGGTGGAGAATTGAAGGGGTGTGACTGGCTGCCATGTGTTGAGCATCCAAAGGTGGATGGGTTGGGAAGATCCAATGGTTGTGTTTTAATGTGGAGACTAAGGTAGTTATGGATGCAGAAAGACAAAGAAAAGAGGATATACATAGACCGATGATGTGGGAGAGGAGGAATACCAATTTGCTCGTTTCAACATGATATTGGGTTGTGAATGCATTTGTGGCTTCATACCCAAGCGATAGTTTTGTGAAAGACGAATTCAAGTTGCTGATTGAAGTGGTTTTCTCATGAGAAAAAGTGCTGAATTTTGAGAAAGAAGCTTGCATACACAAAGGACGAAATCTCTCGTGTTTGCTTACATCAAGACCTTGGCTAAGGATGGGCTAACGTGTGCATATCAACAATTGTGCGAAATTGTGGAGAATTTTGAGGTAGAATCTTGGTTTGCTATTGGAAACCAAAAATTGAGTTCACATGCAGTCATTTTTATATTGGTTTTTGTGGAAATTGGTTTCCAGTTTGTTGGAAATTACACATAGTTTTATGTTTTAGTGAATAACTTTTGATGGCTGAGTCAAATGGAAAAAGTTTCTTCCACAAAAGTATTTAAAGATATGTTTTCAATCGATTTACTATGTCATATGATTGATTTTCCCAAGTGGAAGGTGGATTTTGAGAAAATGGGTTTTGCCTAAGAGATTTTGACACATTTTACGGTTTTATGGAAATTAGAATATCTTTTGATTGGTAAGTTGAAATGCAGAACTGTAAGATTAAAGTGCTATTTATTTTTTGATTTGTTGATGAATATCATGTAAAATCCTAGTTTTGATGAAGGTGTGAAGGAGTTGCTTTGTAAAATGATGTATTCTTGGTGCAATTAAAAATAATGTTTGGAGCTATATCTTTTTGGGGTTAAGTTGAAATGAAGAGATGTAAAGACTAAATGTTGTTCTTTTCCTACCAAAATGTAGAATATCGAGTTAGTTTTTGGAAATATTTTAAATAAAAAAGGGTTCATGAGTAAATTAGCTATTTGAGGTGCATTTAAAAGGATTGTGTTTTTTATCATGACTTTGCAGTCATGTTGAATGAGTAGGTGTTGAAATCTGAAATCTGAATTAGTGTGAGTGAGAAAGACTTGGAAGGCATTATGATGGTTTTTTTGTGAGCATTATGGACTACATTCGTGGTGTTAGAGTACATGCTTTATCCTTTTCTTAGTGCAATAACCTAATACTTGGCTAGTCAGATACCCGTACTTGTTGATACCTTTAGGGGTCTCCAGTATCAGAGCAAGAAATCTGGCTTGCAGAATGTATGGTGGCAACACTG
Organism: Dipteris shenzhenensis; assembly: GCF_047967505.1. NCBI lineage: Eukaryota > Viridiplantae > Streptophyta > Polypodiopsida > Gleicheniales > Dipteridaceae > Dipteris > Dipteris shenzhenensis. The sequence continues at coordinate 15,294,133 of NC_141625.1, forward strand.
AATGACTCTCTGGCACGATGGCAGCTGAACAAGTAAGTGAGCACACATGGGAGTGGTGACCCACGTTGTGACTGAGCCACATGCAACATAGCACTTTTAATGCTTTAAAGATTTTGTTCCAAATCCTTACTCCATAATTTTTTGGTCTCATGTTGAAGTTTGAAATGTGTTACAACTTGAAGACAAAGTTTACCGAACTCCATTGAGCAATGCATAAGTTATGGGTCATGCAAGATACATGCATGTAGAAAAGTGCCTGAACCTCACCAAAAATGGCTACAACCAAGCAAACAATGAATCTAATGGAGAGGGATTTTCCTTGGAACCAAAATGGGTTTGATGTGAATGGTCTACCTGATAGATTTATTATACCTTGGGGATCTTTGTAGTTTTCATGTATGGGGACTATATAAAAGACCTAATTGGCCTTCCTCTTGCCTCCTCTTTGGTATTGACCTCAAAAGTAAAGATTTTTTGAAACCACATCATCTATAGTAAATGAGATGCCCCAAGGTTTGTCTTGGACCAATGAGAAGTACTCCCTATTGATTTATTGAGCTCCACTTGTGATATGCCAAGGTGACCATTGTGCATTTATGTCACCGACTTGTTAGCTGCAGATGCAGTTGGTACACCACCCATGAATAATAGCTGGATGATAGCTATCTTTATGTACTCTAGTTAGTGGCTCAATCACTATGCCACCTTAGTTAGCTGAGTTTGGTTTGAGACCCACATATAAGGTTCACCTATTCTTTTGTACTTAGAGTTCTTTTGGCTTTCACAACTAAGAAGAGGAAAACTGTTTTCAGCCTCCACCTTTGTGTATATTCCCCCATTGTGTATGTGAGAAAGCTGCAAGTGAGACTCCTTCCTTCTCTCCTACTCTCTTCACATGGTATCAGAGCTCGGTTCATGGTAAGGAGCTCAAGAAAGCAAACCAAGTTCGCGGTGTCCTAGTAAGAGGATTAGTGTTGCTTTCCTTTTTTTTCGAGTTTGGGAGCAAATCTCTACAGGTAGCACAGCTAGAAAGTGCAGGAGTGCACTGTCTCAAATTGGGATGCCCTTCATAGTGTGGGAAATTATTTTTTTGATTTGAGGCCATTTCGGGGCCTATTTTGGTGGCAGAAGTTTTCCGCAAGCACTCAGAAAAGTGCCCTATTTTTGCAGTGCGACCATTGTTTTGTCGGTCGGTGAAAAGTTATCATAGAAATTACATCATATGCCTATGCACAGAGATATTGGGAGTGACAGAATCATTCTTATTGCCTATTGATGCATAATCATCACTAGGAAGTGACTGTGTGGTCAAATACCACTCTCGTCAGTTTTGTAGATTTGCCCTTGTGAGGTAGAAGTTGTGTTTTTTTGCAGTGATAGAATATTTTGCAGTGTTCGGTAATGGAGTCTGATTCTCTTTCACAGATTGTCACTGAAAAGCTTGACAAGAACAACTTTCAAGCATGGAAGTTTAGAATGACAAATTTCCTTAACGAAAAAGGCTATTGGGAGTTCATTACTGGATCTGAACAAGAACCAATTATTCCTAATGTTTCCAATCAATAGGAGTTGCAAGCATTTAAAGGATGGCACGAGAGAGCCAAAAAAGTTATGTATTGGCTGTCTATCAGTATTTTAGATTCTATGATTGTGCATATTTAGGATGCAAGCACATCGAAGGAGGCATGGGATACTTTGACAAAAATGTATAGCACAAATACGCAAGCCAGGAAAATGCAGCTCAAGCAAGAGTTGCATAATGTGTAGAGAGAAAATATGAGCATCAATGACTACCACATGAAGGTGAAGAAGATTGCAGATGCACTTGCTTCTATTAGGTCACGAGTGGAAGATGATGATTTAGTTTCTGTGACCTTGAATGGTCTAGGAAAGGATTATGTACAATTTCGGACATCCAATGCTATCCGTGAGAATTTTCCTGATTTTGAGGAGTTGACTGCTCTTCTAATTTCTGAAGTGCAGAGAAATGGTGGTGCATCTTCTGTAAAGAATAAGGGAGAGAGATAGGAGACTCAAGTGCAGCTTTCTTCACAACACACAAAAGAGAGAGGACACAAGGTTGGAGGGTGAAGCCTTTCTTCACTTTTGCACACAACAACAATACAATAGAAGAGGGAAATACCCTATATGTCAAACCCTAGAATACGTGGTTCATATGTGAACCCAAAAGCGAAAAACAGGGCCTTTTTCTGAGTGCCTGCGAAGAACTTGCGCCTTCAAAACGGGCCCCGAAACGGCCTCAAATCAAAAAAATAAAGTCACCCAGGGCTTTGCCCTGTCCCGTAGCATATACTGCGCTCTCGCCACACCGCGAAGGGCCTCTCAATCTGAAACAGTGCACTCCTGCACTTCTGGCTGTGCTACCTGCAGAGATTTGCTCCCAAACTCGAAATAGGAAAGCAACACTGGTCCTCTTACCAGGACACCACAAACTTGGCTTGCTTTCTTGAGCTCCTTACCACGAACAAGGCTCTGATACCATGTAAAGAATGAGGGAGAGAGATAGGAGACTCAAGTGCAGCTTTCTTCACAACACACAAAAGAGAGAGGACACAAGGTTGGAGGGTGAAGCCTTTCTTCACTTTTGCACACAACAACAATACAATAGAAGAGGGAAATACCCTATATGTCAAAACCTAGAATACGTGGTTCATATGTGAACCCAAACCAAAAACATACGTGGTAGTCTAACTACACCACGAGTACAACTAACATAGGCGGTGACATAAATGATAGTCATCCAGGAGATATATCGGGGGTAGAGCTTGATATCTCAACACCGAGCTGGTTTAGCCTAATGGTCACAATTAGACAATAATAAGTATATTGCTTTTCATTTCTGAATTTCACAATAACAATACATTGCTTTTCATTTCTATACGAATATTTTTTAAAAAAATTCTTTATTTCTATTTAACCATAATTGCAATCAGATACTGCTGTTTGACTTGAAATAGCACTGGGTTGGCTTAGGACAATCACAATCACATTAAGTCCAAGCCATCCTGATCTAGAAATTAAGTGGTATATGAACCAAACAGTAGGAAATTGAATTTAGCTAATTTAAGTACTAAGAAACACAATAATTTCAACCACCGTGCTAGTCAACAACTAATGTTTGTTCAACCACATTGGTGTTTGAGCAAAATGAGCCACAGTTGCATGATGTTCCAACCACCAAGTTGGTTTAATAAAATAACAATATATTGATGTTCTGCTGCAAAATATATTGTTGTTACTTTCTGTTCAACCACACTGGTTTAGGACAATCACATAACTGGTGTTTGAGCTGACCCAACCATGATAGCAACCACCGGGCTGGTTTAGGACAATCACATTAAGTCCAAGTCAGCGTAGTTCTTGGCTGAACCAGCCATGGTTGCATGATATAACAACCATTGGACTGGTTTAGGATAATCACATTAAGTCCAAGCTAGCCTAGTAAACTATCCCAAAGCTCAATCACAAACAACCACCGGGCTAGTTTAGGCAACCACTGACTTGCATTGTATCAAGAAATGAAACAAGTATCCCAAAGCTCAATCACAAACAACCATCGGGATGGTTTAGGCAGCCACTGACCCGAATTGTATCAAGCATGTGTATGATGTGCTCATCAAACATCTTGCATCCCGTCTACTTTCTACAGATGCCCTTGTTATTTGGAGATTTTTTTGCCAAAATGCCACCACTATTGCAATGACTTCTGCACTTAGTATGTCTCTCCTTTTCTTGCATTCTGCTAAAGCCCATAGACTACTCGAATTAGGATGATTGGGCATTGCTTTTGCTCTGCATGCATCTCTTGAGGTGTTGGTAGGGTTGTCACTTTATGAACTTAGGGTGCATGCTAAAGCTTGTGAAGACTCTAGACTGGTATTTACCTGAATGGCCTAATGTTGCTTCCTCGAATGATATCACCAATCGTGACATCACAGCTCGGGTTCTTCACTTTGATGGTGGCAATGATTGAATGCATGCATCTACATCTACTTCCTGCTGCTGCTCTACAAGGAGTCTTATGTTCCTTGTGCCCTGACCAAGCTTTTCAACTTTTTTGTCTCGCAACCTCTGTCTACTTCTCGTGCAATCCATGGCAAGCTACATGTTGCCATGGTAACAATCAGTGAAAGATGACAATGTCAAACAGAGAGAAGCTAACTTGTGAGGCAAGCAAAGAATAGAAGACGACTTACTCGAAAGATGACAATGCCAACCCAAAGACGGCACAAGGTCACGTCGGGGTGGTGTGCAGGCTGCAGAGGTTGTAGGTACTTAATCTTCTAAGATTTGACAGGTGGGAGATGTGAAAATTCAAAATTCATGGGAGTAACAAAATTTTCAGCCGTCATTTTCCCCCCCTTCAGCAATACACGTTAGCAGAATTGGATATCCCAAACAAGTGCAATGTGGCCTCAAATGCTTCAAAACACAAATAGGCCAAAGGGCATCCTATCAGATTTGATGATGTGTATTATGAAATGCAATGACCTTTGGCATGCTTATGAGCCATATAGCAAGCAATGGAAAAAGAATCCCAAACAGAGCCACACACATTTTGCTGAGTGCAAAACACCCTAATCTTCTATGTCATCCATATATAAATGTGTTTGAGTATTGTACATAACTACAGTTAAGGCACAATGGCCTTTAACACCCACAACCTCCCACTTAAAGTCCAATGTGCCTTTAAGGGAGAACAGCTAGTGAGCATACTATCCAATGTCCATCAATAAACAACAATACTCAAGCCACTGACTAGGTAGACTCTTTGTTCAGTATATCTACAGGGTTATCATCTGTAGGAACCTTGACAAACTCTATGTGCTTGTCCTCAAGTACCTCCCTCATGAAATGGTACCTTACCTCAATGTGTTTGGTCTTTGCATGAAAGACCGAATTCTAAGCTAGCCGAATAGCACTCATGGAATCACTATGCAATGTCAGTACACCAATATGAATACCCGAATCTCCCACTAGCCAATCAAGCCATATAGCCTCCTTGCAACCCTCTGTGGCTGTAGCATACTTGGCCTCTGTGGTAGGCAAAGCAATGCACTTCTATGCGTAAGACATCCATGACACTGCACCACCTGTAAAGGTGAACACATGCCTTGCATAGCCTAAATTTGTGTACCCAAGGACATGCATATCTCCTCTACCAAATCAGATGCACATCTCCTCGGTACCCTTCATGTACCTCGTGATGCACTTAACTGCCTCCTAATGCCTCTTTCCTTATACCGGCTAACAATTTCCACTGCAAATGCAATGTTCGGTCTGGTAGCTATCAAGCATACTAACTCCCAACTGTTGATGCATAAGGAACCTTGGCCATCATGACCTTCTCCTCATCTCATTTGGAACTATCTACCTGACTTAGTTTCACATATGGAGGCAATGGAGTACTTACAGCCTTCCCCCCCTCCATATTGAAATACTGCAATACTTTTGTAACATACTCCTTTTGTGACAGCCAAAGGAGTTTCCTACTTCGGTCACATGTGATGCACATACCAAGAATATGATTTACAGGTCCCAAATCATTCATGTCAAAGGCCTCATGCAACTTTTCCTTCAATGCATCCAGCTCATAAGTGTTCTTGCTAGCCAATAGCATATCATCCACGTAAAGTGCCAGGAGTATCTAGCTATTATCCTTAGCCCTTTTAGTATAGAGGCAGTGATCAATCTCACTTCTTCTAAAATCTTGGGACCAAATGAAAGCGTCAAAGTTCTAATACCATCCTCTAGGCGCTTTCTTAAGGCCATAGAGACTCTTTTTCAGCTTGCAAACCAAATGTTCTTTGCCCTTTTCTTCAAAAGACTTTCGGCTATACCATGTAAATTTCCTCATGCAGATCCCCATGCAAGAAAGTTGTCTTGACATCCATCTGCATAAGCTCCATATCCTCTACTGCCACAAGTCCAAGTACATACCTAAGTGTGGTCATCTTTGCTGCCGGAGAGAAGATCTCATTAAAGTCCACACCCTTCTCTTGCTTGAACCCTTTAGCAACCAAACGGACCTTCTAATTAGGTACATCATCACCTGTGACCTTCATCTTCTAGACCCATTTACATGGCAATGCTTTCTTTTCATGTGGCAAAGAAACCAAGTCCCAAGTATTACTCTTCATGAGTGAATTTACCTCTAATTTCATAGCATACTCCCATTTGCATTGATTCTCATGCATCATAGCCTCTCTATAGCAAGAAGTCTCCTCACAATGCATTATGTCTTCTTTCAGCTTCAGGGTCATGGCCTCTAGGCAATCTTCATTTGATGTTTTAGTAGTGGCCTTTGATTTGCCCTTTTTCGAGCGCTTATCGCGTGTACTGGGTCTACCGTCATCACTGCTAGTGTCTGAGTCGGTCATGCCATCCTCGATGTCAATGGCTGCCACATGAGTAGCACTGAACGTTTCATAGCTGCTTATCTTTTTCATATCCTTTTGTATTTTCTTTCTTAGTCCTGCAATGAACCATGCCGTGAGGTACTTTGCATCTAGGCATGGGACACATTTGGCGATTAATCTTTTCATCTTACCCAGGTACATGCGTACATCTTCTCATCGGCCTTGTTCGATCTTGCTTAGTTGGAGAGTGGGATCATCTTGTAGCCTCTCCGTTTGAAAGCATCGTTTGAATTTTGTTTTAAGTAGGTCCCATGTGGCACGCTCTTCCACTAGAAGGTCTAGGTACCATTCAGATGCTTCATCAATTAAGGCCATGGGAAACCAAGCCACCTTGGTTTCATGGGATTGATCTCCACCTGCTCGACATGCAGCATCAAAATGCTGGAGGAATCGGGCTGGATCTCCCCTATATATTTGGAAAGTTCTAGTTTTCCCAAGGGGCATCTGCCTTGATTGTTATTATTTCTTTGATTAAAGAAATTGTCAGCCTCTGCATCGAGGTCAATATCCCCATCATTGTTGTGATGGTGTCCAGCCATGTTGGGGCATGGAGAAGTTAAAGGGAGTGATTGAATCTCAAGGGGGGATTTGGGGTAGAGGATTGGTAGGGGTGATGGTTGCAGCAGACTTGAATGTGGAATTGGCGAGCGTTGGAGTTGGAGGCGTTGGTCAAAATGTAGCTGCATGTAGATTGGGTGAGATTTGCCAAGGGTGTCTCTGCCACAAGTGCGGGTGTGGATGAAGTTTTGTTGGGAGGGTTAGAGTGGTGTTAGTTGGTGTAGGGACCATCATGTTAATAATGTGCCTAAGATTGTCCTATGTGTGTAGGGAAATGTGCCGGTGCAGACAGATCGATATTCGGAGGTCACGGCGTGAAGATATGAGCGAATTTGTACGAAACGAGGCCCACACGGGGGTGCAAATGAGCGAGTGATAGGGATGCTAAAATGGTGTGCAATGGGCTGAAAAAATACCCCATAACGTGATGTTTCCATGTGTGAAATCTAGGTTCAAACGGGGTTCAGTTTGGGTCCCAAACAGATGAGATACAAGGGATTAAAGTAGGGGTAAATTTTGCTTTTTATGGAGGGGGGGGGAGGTGATGGTGGAGATGGAGAGAGGAGAAAGGGAGGAGGGGAGGGGGGAGGGAGTGGTGGAGATGGAGCCCCCGGGAAAGGGGGAGGGGGGGAGGGGGAGGGGGTGGTGGAGATGGAGGGGGGAGGGGGAAGGGGGGGAGGGGGTGGTGAAGGGGGGAGGGGGTGGTGGAGGGGGGAAGGGGGGAGGGGGTGGTGGAAATGGAGGGGGGGAGGGGGTGGTGGAGATGGAGGGAGGGAAAGGGGGAGGGGGTGAAGGGGGAGCGGGGGAGGGGGAGGGGGTGGTGGAGATGGAGGGGGGAGGGGGAAGGGGGTGGTGAAGATTGAGGGGGGAAGGGAGGAGGGGGTGGTGGAGATGGAGGGGGGGAAGGGGTGGTGATGGAGGGGGGGAAAGGGAGAGGGGGAGGTGGTGGTGGTGGAAGGGGGAAAGAGTGGTGGAGATGGAGGGGGGGAGGGGGTGGTGGAGATGGAGGGGGGGAAGGGGGAGAAGGGGAGGTGGTGGTGGTGGAGAAGATAGAGGGGGGAGGGGGGAGGAGTGTCTTGCATAGGGCTCGGAATGGGGAAGAGGATGGAGGCAAAATGTGAAAGATGAAGAATGAGGGGGTGGAGTGGGTTTTTATAGGAAATGGGTTTAGTTTTAGGATTTGATTCTAAACTCTTCCCGAGCTATAACTTTTTATGGATAGCTCAGTTTGCTCTTCTGCAAAAAGGTAAAATGATCGAAATTGAAAGATCTACGCATTCGTGTCCACTACCTAGCCTGATTGTTTATCAAGTGGCTTCTTTTTAAGAAATAAAGAAAATTTCTTAAGGTAGTAACCCAAGGTTGATGCTTGGGGTTGATATGTTTGGCTAGAAATGGAAAAAAAAAATTTACTCTCCTTGCCCTTGAGTGTTATGTTCGTGAAAGTTCGAAGTAGTTTGTTTTTTGCACATACTTGCATATGTTTACTCATTACTTGAGATGCTAGCCTCCCGGTTAGTAGTGTCAAATGTTCGCTCTTTCCTACGACTTTCATAGGAAGAGCAGGGTATTCTCAGTATATGCAGGGTACCGAGGCTTTTTGTCACCTACAGATATATCAGGGTTGTCAGTTGTAGTATATGTGTAGCTTAGGACCTCGAATCGTGTTCCAGTGAGAGATGTAGGCTTAAGTGTGGTAAGCAAACAAAGTGCATGCATGTGTAAAAGGAACGTGTATCATCATGGTTAAGGTAATGAAGGCTTTCACCTTCATTGGGGGTTGCAGGGTTTAGGAGGAGTTTAAGGGTTAGAAGGAGTTCCAAGGTTTAGAAGGAGGTTCCAAGCTTGCGTAGCTTCTCTGCACCCAATGCCTTCGTGAATATGTCAGCTATCTGATCCTCTATGTTGACATAAACTAAATCAATAAAACCTACTAGAACCTTCTTCCACACATAGCGATAATGCACCTCAATGTGCTTTGTTCTAGCATGATAGACTGGGTTATTTGCCAAGTGTATACTGCTCATGTTGTCACAATAAATGACAACTAGCCCATCTGATGCATATCATAAAGTAGCTTATGCAACCAAGCTACCTCACATGCAGCCATTGCTGCACCCTCAGCCTTTGTGCCAAGTCAACTGTAGGCTATTTCTTGCTACTCCAAGTGATTGTAGCAGTCCCAAAAGAGAACATATATCCACTTGTAGATCGTCTATCAGAAATACTACCAGCCCAATTAGCATCAGTGTATCCATGCAACTGTATCTGAACCCCAGTCTCATAAAATAGTCCATACTACACTGTGGACTTCACACACCTCAGTATGTGTCTAGCCACATCCAAATGCGGTTTCCTTGGAGCCTACATAAATTGACTTACTAACCCAATAGAATAGCTCAAATCTGGCCTGGTAATAGTCATATAAATCAAACTTCCTACTATGCATTTGTACATAGTAGGGTCTTCCATAAGTTCACATTCTACTCCAAAGGAACTGAAATAGGCTTACAACCTATCATCCCATATTTGGACAGCATGTCCAATCCATACTGCCTCTGCAAAAGCCAACCCCTTGACAACTAATCTTGCCTTGTATCTCTTCATAGAACCATCTACATTGTGCTTCACCTTACAAACCCACTTGCAGCCAATTACATTCTTGTTTTTAGGCAAAGGCACCAATTCCCATGTAGCATTTGCTTCCAAGGCATCCATTTCTTGATCCATGGCTTTCTCCCATTTTTCTTTTCCCATGCCTTGCTCAAAAGAAGTGGGTTCTGGTTCATGTATCACTTTGACCATATAGGCATAGTGAATGGCTGTAAATCCATCATATTTTAGCCTATCCATAGGATACCTAGCTCTGGTAGACCTGTGCAAAATAGGTTCACTACCAGGTGCTCTCAAAACATCCCTTGTCTTCCTTACTCCAGGTGTAACAACAGAAGGAATACCCAACTCATGATCAAGGCTCTGTTCCACTGGATTCACCATCCACATAAGAGTGACTTGCATTCACATCAACCATGGGCTGATCTACTTTGTCTTTTCCTTTTCGTGATACTTGCACACCTGTTGAGATATCGAGCTCCACTCATGATATGCCAGGGTGACCGTTGTGCATTTATGTCATCGCCTTGTTAGCTGCAGATGCGGTTGGTACACCGCCCATGAATGGATGACAGCTATCCTTATGTACTCTAGTTTGTGGCTCAGTTAGTATGCCACCTTAGTTAGCTGAGTTTGGTTTGAGACCCACATATAGGGTTCTTCTATTTCTTTGTACTAGAATTCTTTTGGCTTTGACAACTAAGAAGTGGAAAACTGTTTTAAGCCTCCACCTTTGTGTGTATTCCCCCATTGTGTATGTGAGAAAGCCGCAAGTGAGACTCCTTCCTTCTCTCCCACTATCTTCACATGGTATCAGAGCCTGGTTCATGGTAAGGAGCTCAAGAAAGCAAACCAAGTTCGTGGTGTCCTGGTAAGAGGACTAGTGTTTCTTTCCTTTTTCGAGTTTGGGAGCAAATCTCTGTAGGTAGCACAACCGAAAAGTGCAAGAGTGCATTGTCTCAGATTGAGATGCCCTTCGCGGTGTGGCGAGAGGACAATATATGCTGCGGGATAAGGGCAAAGCCCTTAGTGACTTTATTTTTCTGATTCGAGGCCATTTCGGGGCCCATTTTGGAGGCGGAAATTCTCTGCAAGCACTGAGAAAAAGGCCCCGTTTTTGCTGTGTGACCACTGCTCCACAGGTCAGTGAAAAGTTGTCACAGAAATTGCATCGTATGCCTATGCGCAGAGATATTGGGAGTTACAGAATCATCCTTACTACCGATTGATGCAAAATTGTCACTAGGAAGTGACTGTGTGGTTAAATACCACTTTCGTCAGTTTTGCAGATTTGCCGGGATGGTCTTTACATCAGATAGATGTAAAGAATGCCTTCTTGCATGGTGATTTGCAAGAAGAGGTCTTTATGGAGCAGCCACCAGGTTATGTTCATGCTGTTCATCCTGAGTTTGTTTGCAGGTTGAAGAAAGCCTTGTATGGCTTGAAGCAAGCACCTAGAGCATGGTCTGACAAGATAGGATAGTATCTTGTCACTATTTTCTTTCATATTTCCAAGGCAAATTTCTCACTTTATGTGAGAAAAACAGAGAAAGGTATTATGCTGCTTGTCATTTGTGTTGATGATTCGATCATCACAAGTGATAGTGATGAAGATATCCTTCATGTGAAAATGCTATTGAAGCAGAAGTTTGAGATGAAGGATTTGGGAGAGCTACGTTATTTCTTGGGCATTGAGGTGATTAGATCACCAAGTGGGATACGGCTCTTGCAGAGGCAGTATGGATTTGACATGCTATCCAAATATGGGATGACAGGCTGTAAGCCTATTTCAGTTCCTTTGGAGCAAAATGTGAAGCTGAGCGCAGATGCAGGTGAGCTTCTGGAAGACCCTATTATGACAACATGAGCAGTATACACTTGGGAAATAACCCAATCTATCATGCTAGAACAAAGCACGTTGAGCTGCATTATCACTATGTGTGGGAGAAGGTTTTACTCGGTCTTATTGATCTAGTTTATCTCAACACAGAGAATCAGGTAGCTGACATATTCACGAAGGCATTGGGCGCATAGAAGCTGCGCAAGTTCAGAGACCTACTTGGTGTGCAGGAATTAGGATTGAGCTCGAGGGGGAGTGTTGAGATATCGAGCTCCACTCGTGATATTCCAAGGTGACCGTTGTGCATTTATGTCACCGACTTGTTAGCTGCAAATGCGGTTGGTACATCGCCCATGAATAATAGCTGGATGACAGCTATCCTTATGTACTCTAGTTCGTGGCACAGTTAGTATGCCACCTTAGTTAGCTGAGTTTGGTTTGAGACCCACATATAGGATTCTTCTATTTCTTTGTACTAGAGTTCTTTTGGCTTTCACAACTAAGAAGAGAAAAACTATTTTCAGCCTCCACGTTTGTGTGTATTCCCCCATTGTGTATGTGAGAAAGCCGCAAGTGAGACTCCTTCCTTCTCTCCCACTATCTTCACATACCACTATCTGCATTGCTTTGAGGAGATCCTCTTGATCTCAATCTGCCTGTCCATGGTGAAGTATGTGAACACTGCTAGAGGACACTACAGGTCCACTAATATTTTGTGATTGCTGCTGTGAATTCTATGCAGCATTACCATTTTGTGCATCTACATCATCAATCACATTTACTAGTTTATACGAGCTACTACTCATCTCATTAAAAACATCTCTGCTCACTGTAAACTTATGAGTAGAAGGGTTATAGCATCTATACCCTTTCTGCTACAGAGAATAACCAATCAAGATGCACTTCTTAGCTTTTGGATCTAACTTGGATCTCAACTTATGTGGCACATGAACATAGGCAATGCAACCAAAAACTTTCAAATGAGAAATTTTTGGTTTCCTACTAGTATACCTCTTCTTTGGTGTCATGCCATGTATTGCTGTAGTGGGAGTCCTGTTCATTATGTAGATTGTTGTAGCAACTACTTCAGCCTAATAATAATCTGGTAGGTCTTTTTCATTGAGCATGGCACGAGATACCTCTCCAATATGCCTATTTTTCCTTTCTGCAAGTCCATTTTGCTGAGGGGTATGACTGCATGAATATTGTTGCTTTATGCCATGCTCCTGCAGGAAACTTGCAAACTTATTTGAGAGGTACTCTCCCCCTCCATCTGACCTTAGGCATTTTATTTACAGGCCTGTTTCTTTTTCAACCATAGCTTTAAAAGCTTTGAAATGCCCAAACACTTCACTTTTCTTTTTCATAAAATACACCCAAACTTTTCTGCTGTAGTCATCAATAAAAGTGACAAAATAATGACAGCCTCCAATAGATGCAGCTTTAGTAGTCCACACATTAGAGTGGATTAATTCCAATGTCCTCTTACTCTCTTGAACATGTCTAGGAAATGGTTTCCTTGCCTGTTTTCCAAATTCATAGGCTTCACATATGTACCTTATGCATTTCTGCAACCTTGAACTTAGGCAATCCTACAATAATATTTTGGGCCTGCATTAATTTAAGTTGATGTACATTAACATGACCAATGCGTTTATGCCAGATATCAATATCTACAACTATGCTGGTCCCATGTGCAAACATTGCTACACTCAGTTTAGGCATGTCTGCATCCAACGTAAACATCTTGCCCTTCTTCTTCCCTTTTGCTATCAAGCAATCTTTATTTTTCATATCTTCAACAAAGCATCCATGAGGATTGAATCTGACCTGCAAGCCCTGCTCAACCATTTGACCAACAAAAACCAGGTTCTTGGTGATATTCGGGACATGAAATACATCAGACAGGTATTTCTTTTTTCCATCTTGCATAGACAAAGGAATTTTACCAATCTACACAATAGGATGTGCAGTATCATCACCGATCTCCACAAATCCTAGTCTTTCCATTTTCCTTGCATCCTGCATCCATTCTACATGACCTGTCATGTGGTTTGATGCACCTGAGTCAACATACCACACATCATCGCTTTCTTCTGCACTTGTCACAGAATTGGTCATGTGCTGCACCATAAACAGATGCTCATTTCTATCATCACCTTGTCTACTAGAGGATGCATAATTGCCTTGCTGCAATTTTCCAGTCATGATGTCATTCTGCTTTTTAGAGTAGTCTTTAACCATATGACCCATTTTACCACAGTAGTAGCATTCAACATTGTTGTTTGCATTTTGGCCTCTCTGCCATCCATCATGACCTCTTTGGCTCCCCCTGCCTCTAAAGTTACCATGTCCTCCTCCATAGGACTAGTTTTCTTGAATTTGCTGCATATTTTGATTTCTGCCATGGCTTCCAAATCGGCCTGCTCTACCTCTACCTCTGCCTCTACCTCTTCTAGCATTTGAGTAGAAGACAGCTTCTTTTGAAGTTTCTCTTGAAGAAGATGTTGAGATATCAAGCTCTACCCCCGATATATCTCCTGGATGACTATCATTTATGTCACCGCCTATGATAGTTGTACTCGTGGTGTAGTTAGACTACCACTTATGTTTTTGGTTTGGGTTCACATATGAACCACGTATTCTAGGGTTTGACATATAGGGTATTCCCCTCTTCTATTGTATTGTTGTTGTGTGCAAAAGTGAAGAAAGGCTTCACCCTCCAACCTTGTGTCCTCTCTCTTTTGTGTGTTGTGAAGAAAGCTGCACTTGAGTCTCCTATCTCTCTCCCTTATTCTTTACATGGTATCAGAGCCTTGTTCATGGTAAGGAGCTCAAGAAAGCAAGCCAAGTTTGTGGTGTCCTGGTAAGAGGACCAGTGTTGCTTTCCTATTTCGAGTTTGGGAGCAAATCTCTGCAGGTAGCACAGCCAGAAGTGCAAGAGTGCAATGTTTCAGATTGAGAGGCCCTTCGCGGTGTGGCGAGAGCGCAGTATATGCTGCGGGAAAGGGCAAAGCCCCAGGTGACTTTATTTTTTTAATTTGAGGCCGTTTCGGGGCCCGTTTTGAAGGCGGAAGTTCTTCACAGGCACTCAGAAAAAGGCCCTGTTTTTCGTTGTGCGACCGCTGCGCGCGGCTAGTCGGTGGAAAGGTGCCACAGAAATTGCATCGTATGCCTGTGTGCAGAGATATTGGGAGTTGCAGATTCATGCCTGTTGCCTGTTGATGCAAAATCGTCACTAGGAAGTGACTGTGTGGTGAAATACCACTTTTGTCAGTGTTGCGGATCTGCCCCTGTGAGGCTGTTTGCAGAAGTTTTGCTATTTGCCCTTGTGAGGCATTTGCTGTGTTTACAGGTTGCTGTTGCAATTCGTGATTTGTAAAATGTCTGAGAATCTGTCTACCATTGTCAGTGAGAAGCTTGACAAGAACAACTTCCAAGCATGGAAGTTTAGGATGACAAACTTCCTTATGGGAAAGGGAGTTTGGGAGTACATCAGTGGTGAAACTGCAGAACCAGTGTTGGGTGCTGCTCCCACTCCTGCTGAATTGAAGGCCTTTAAAGAATGGCATGAAAAAGCTAGAAAATGCTTGTATTGGCTGTCTGTTAGCATTTCAGATTCTATGATTGTGCATATACAGGATGTAGAGACACCTAAGGAGGCATGGGATACATTGGTGAAGTTGTATAGCACAAATACCAAAGCACGAAAGATGCAGCTAAAGCAGGAGTTGCACAATGTGCAAAGGAAAAATATGAATATAAATGAGTATTCCTTGAAGATGAAAGGCCTTGCAGATTCTCTTGCCTCCATTGGAGCACCTGTTGATGATGAGGACTTAGTGTCCGTGACCTTGAATGGTCTTGGGAAAGATTATGCACAGTTTCGGACATCCATTGGAGTCCGTGAAACATTTCCTGATTTTCAGGAACTTATTGCTCTCTTGCTGAGTGAAGAGCAAAGGAATGGTGGTTCAGCCACCTCAACTTCTCAAGAGACTGCTTTCTACTCAAATACAGGTAGAGGCAGGGGTAGAGGAAGAGGCCGTTTTGGTGGCCGTGCAGGAAATCAGAACCAACAGCAACAACAGGAAAACCAGTCCTATGGAGGAGGACGTGGTAGTTCTAGAGACAGGGGGAGCCAAAGAGGCCATGGTTCATGGCAAAGGAACCAGCAAGTAAATAGCAGCACAGAATGCTATTATTGTGGAAAGCCTGGACACAAGGAGAATACATGCTATAAAAAACAGAATGACATCAAAAGTGGAAAGTTGCAGCAAAGCAACTATGCATCATCAAGTGGGCATGGTGACGACAGAAATGAGCACCTTTTTGTGATGCAGCATATGGTTAACTCCATGTCAGGAGATGCTGCAGCTTGCAATGATGTTTGGTATGTTGATTCAGGTGCCTCTAACCACATGACCAGTCATGGTGAGTGTTTTATGATGTTAGAAATTTGGATAAGCTAGGTTATGTTGAAACAGGTGATGATACTGCGCACCCAATTACGCAGGTTGGTAAAGTGCCATTAGCTAAGCAGGATGGCAAAACGAAGTACTTGGCAGATGTACTTCATGTTCCAAAAATCACTAAGAACCTGGTTTCAGTTGGCCAGATGGTTGAGCAAGGTCTGCAGGTTAGATTTAATCCTGATGGATGCTTTGTTGAGGACTTGAAAAATAAGTGCCGCTTGGTTGCGAAAGGCAACAAAAATGGCAGAATGTTCACCTTGGATGTTGATATGCCTGAGGTGAAAGCTGCTATGTTTGCGCATGGGAGAGGTGTCATTGCAGATATTGAGATATGGCACAAGCGTATTGGGCACGTGAATATACAAAGGCTGAAATCTATGCAAACGAAAAACATTGTTGCAGGTTTGCCTAAATTCAGAGTTGAGGGAATGCAAAAGGTATGTGAAGCATGCCAAATGGGTAAGCACGCCAGACATGCATTTCCCAAAAATGCTAAGGTGAGCAGAAGACCTTTGGAAGTGATCCATTCAGATGTTTGGACAACCAAAGCTGCTTCTATTGGTGGATGCCATTATTATGTGACGTTTATTGATGACTACACTAGGAAGGTGTGGATTTATTTTATGAAGCACAAAAGTGAAGTGTTCAGCCATTTCAAGGCTTTTAAGGCCATGGTTGAAAAAGAGAAAGGTGTGCATATTAAAGTGCTAAGATCTGATGGAGGGGGAGCCTTGAGATTGGAGCACCTGTTGATGATGAGGACTTAGTGTCAGAATGTTCACCTTGGATGTTGATATGAATGTGCTAAGATCTGATGGAGGGGGAGAGTACTTTTCAGAAGAATTTTGTGAATATCTGAAAGAACAGGGAATTCAAAGGAAGTACTCATGCAGGTCTACCCCTCAGCAGAATGGGGTTGCAGAAAGGAAGAACAGGCATATTGCAGAAGTAGGACGGGCGATCCTAAATGAGAAAAACATGCCCGATTATTTTTGGGCTGAAGCAGTAGCAACTGCTGTTTATATTATGAACAGAACCCCCACTGCAGCTGTCCATGGCATGACGCCTGAAGAAATGTATACAGGTCAAAAACCAGATATTTCTCACTTGAAGGTATTTGGTTGCATAGCTTATGTTCATGTTCCTGATGAGAAGAGAACAAAGCTGGATCCAAAGGCAGAAAAATGCATCTTTATTGGATATGCTCTGCACCAGAAAGGGTATCGCTGTTATAACCCTTCCACCCGCAAAATGCAAGTGAGCAGAGATGTTGTTTTTGATGAAATGAGCAGCTGGTATGCACCAACTATTATGGTAGGAGATGCAGATGCAGGAAATGGGAATGTTGCAATAAATCAAGAGCAGCAATCTCAAGCCTTGAGTGGACCCAGAGAGTCCTCTACTAGTGGATCTAATGCATGGACAGGGAGATTGAGATCTAGTGAATCGTCACATGGCAGTCCTGATAGTGTTGTGCAGGTATCACATAAGGGAAAAGAAAAAGTGGACCATGCTCCAGTGTTTGATGTGTCTACTGGTAGCTCTCATGTTGATGGAGAGTCAAGTGGCTCTGAAATGAGCCTTGATGAGGAACTTGGGATTCCTTCTGTTGTTACACCTGGTGCAAGGAAAAGCAGGCATGATTTAAAGACTCCTGCAACTGATCCAGTTGTACGGAGGTCCACTCGTATTAAGTATCCAGTTGACAGGCTGAGATATGATGGGTATACAGCACATCACTATGCTTATATGGTCAAGGTTCTAGAGGAGCCAGAGCCCACATGTTTTCAGGATGCAGCAGGGCATAAAAATTGGGAAGCAGCTATGGATGAAGAGATGGTTGCCTTGGATGCAAACCACACTTGGGATTTGATGCCTTTGCCTCATGATAAGAAGGCTATTGGCTGCAAGTGGGTTTACAAAGTAAAGCACAATGCTGATGGGTCTGTTAGCAGGTACAAGGCAAGATTGTTGCCAAAGGTTTTGCACAGACATATGGAATTGACTATGAGGAAACTTTCAGCCCAGTTGCAAGGATGGCAACCGTGAGAGTAGTAATTGCTATGGCTGCTGCAAAGGGATGGTCTTTGCATCAGATGGATGTGAAAAATGCCTTCTTGCATGGTGATTTGCAGGAAGAGGTTTATATGATGCAGCCAGAAGGTTATGAGGATAATTCACACCCCGATTTTGTATGCAGGTTGCGCAAATCCTTGTATGGCTTAAAACAGGCGCTGAGGGCATGGTCAGACAAGATAGGGCAATATCTTGTCACTATTGGATTTCAGATTTCCAATTCAGATTTTTCACTTTATGTGAAAAGGACAAACAGAGGGATTGTGCTTATAGTCATCTATGTTGATGACTTGATTATAACAGGTGATAGTGATGCAGACATTAATGAAGTGAAGCTGCTGTTGAAGCAGAAATTTGAGATGAAGGATTTGGGAGAGCTGCGTTACTTCTTGGGCATTGAGGTTATTAGATCCCCGAGTGGGATATGGCTGTTGCAAAGGCAATACGGTTTGGACATGCTGTCCAAATATGGGATGACAGGCTGTAAGCCTATCTCTGTTCCATTGGAGCAGAATGTGAAGCTCAATGAAGAGTCAGGTGAGCTTCTTGAAGATATTACTATGTACAGGCGCATAGTAGGTAGCTTGATTTACATGACTATAACCAGACCAGATTTGAGCTATGCTGTGGGGCTGGTGAGTCAGTTTATGCAGGCACCGAGGAAGCCACATTTGGATGCGGCTAGGCGCATACTGCGGTATGTGAAGTCCACATTGCATTATGGACTGTTTTATGAAGCTGGGTGTGCATTACAGGTACATGGATACACAGATGCTGATTGGGCTGGTAGTGTCTCAGACAGGAGATCTACTAGTGGTTTTATGTTTTCCCTTGGGAGTGGTGCCATCAGTTGGAGCAGCAAGAAGCAGCCAACAGTAGCCTTGTCGAGCATAGAGGCTGAGTACAGGGGTGCAGCAATGGCTGCATGTGAGGTAGCTTGGTTATGGAAGCTACTTGCGATATGGGACAGTCAATTCATGCAGCAGTTGTCATTCATTGTGACAACATTAGCAGCATCATGCTTGCTAATAACCCAGTTTATCATGCTAGAACGAAGCACATTGAGGTGCATTATCACTTTGTGAGAGAGAAGGTTCTAGCTGGTGAGATTGATCTTGTCTATGTCAGCACTGAGGAGCAGGTGGCTGATATCTTTACGAAGGCATTGGGTACCGAGAAGCTTCGCAGATTTAGGAGCTTGCTTGGTGTACGTGAGATGGATTTGAGCTTGAGGGGGAGTGTTGAGATATCAAGCTCTACCCCCGATATATCTCCTGGATGACTATCATTTATGTCACTGCCTATGTTAGTTGTACTCGTGGTATAGTTAGACTACCACGTGCAAAAGTGAAGAAAGGCTTCACCCTCCAACCTTGTGTCCTCTCTCTTTTGTGTGTTGTGAAGAAAGCTGCACTTGAGTCTCCTATCTCTCTCCCTCATTCTTTACACTCGGTAGTTGAAATAGTGACTGAACCAGCCTAGTGGTTGAAATTGTGACCGTGTCCTAAACCAACCCAGTGGTTGAGATCGTAATTGTCCTAAACCAATGTGGTGGTTGACATTTTTTTATTTTGCTAGTACCTTATTATATGTGAATGTATCAAACCACACCAGGGGTTGAAATTATTTTGTTTTCCCATAAGTTGATTAGTTTAATTAGATTGAGTTTTTGCACATACTATATTTTGTTTTGTTTTCCTCATAGTAGTGCAAAAAGGGGGCTTGCATGGTGGGTCAACAAATGGATTGTATCTCAATTGGATCAAAATCGTGATATTTCAATTAGGTAGAGGATCTTTGAGCATTGGAAGCCCTGGTATGTTAGGAAACTCAAAGACAAGAATGAGCAAGAATGTTTACTGTTGCCAATTTGCCAAACACCCATAGGCTTTGACCTGTGTAGGCAAGCTATGAATGACTTGAGATTTGGTCATATTGGAGCATTGCTCCATGGGGATCGATGCCCATGTCTCCTCGATGAATGTGCAGTCTATAGGCCACCTAGATCCTCATCATGTGTCACAAGTAAGGCCACCTGGATCCTCATCATGTGTCCCAAAAACCCACTGTGCTTGTTTTTGTAAAACCCAAATGAGAGATTAACCCCACACTTTTTTCTAGTATATCCCAAAAAACCACCATGCTTGTTTTTAGTCATCTAATCACACATCATGGGATCTAATTATATTTTCCTTGGTTGCACGCAAGGAAAATAGCTCCCACAAACAGGCTGGTTCTCTTTAACTATTATCAAATTTCAACCATGGGGTTGGTGAAATATTAGAAAATGCATGTGTTTATGGTGTCCCCTTTAGGCTGGTTCTCTTTAACTATTGTCGAATTTCAATCAACGGGTTGTGACCACAAATCCATGGGTGACCACAAATCCAACGGGCTGTGACCACAAATCCATGGGCGACCACAAATCTTGAACAAATCAATTATCCCAATCAATAAATCCCAAACAAGGAAAAATGTAAATACCAAATAGTATACTAATCCCAAACACTGCACCGCTCTTGTTTTAGTGACAATGATTGTGCATGAGGGACCATCTAATTCATAGGTTCAGATTAGCATTCAATCAAATTCAGATTGTAATAAACAATGATTGTGCATGAGAGACCATCTAATTCATAGGCTCAGATTAGCATTGATCCGGAATCATACTATAATAACAATGATTTTGCATGGGGGACCATCTAGTTCACAAGCTTAGATTAGCATTCAATTGGTTCATCAAACCCTATTTTGATCTTGCCTATCTTCAGTTGACTATAATAACAATCACTTTGCATGAGGGGCCATCTAGTTCACAGGCTCAGATTAGCATTGAGTTAGAATTAGCATCTTCCATCCCTCGACTCTCTTTAGCCTTCCCCAAAATCGAATTAGCCAACCCCTAACTCCTAGGAGGGCTCTTCCGAATGAGCAAAACATTTTTGAGAACCTCCCCGATATCAAGAAGCTTCTGGAGAGGATTCAACAAACCACAAGAAAGACTACGATCATCCATGTCCCAGTGATAGAGCTCATCTTGGACATAGTTCTTGTCCTCATGCAACTGTGGCAGGTCAGAATAAATCATACACCGAGAAATACCGATCACAAGGACTTCAAAAAAGGTGAAAGATCAAGTCATCCATGAGAGGAGGATTTGGAGGAGGATCACGACAGAGAAGAGCAGTGCAAGAAGTTTAAAGCAAACAAGAGGCCATGGAGCCATGTTCGGGTACTTGTATGGCCTCCACCAAGAGTAAGAAAGCCATATAGAGAAAATCTTGGAGCGAGGGCCCCAAGGGAGATCAGACAACTGTAGAAGAGAACCGACAACTTGATCCTGCATGCTACCTTCCAACGCATAGTACAAGAGATAGCATAGGGGTACAAGGACGATGTGCGCTTCAACACAGGAGCTATGGGGGTATTCCCGGAGCTGTGGAGCAAGTCACCACCTCTTTGCCATCCACACAAATTGCGTTATGGTCATGGACAAGGACATGGCTCTGACAAAGCCACTATGAGATGGACCCAAGCTTGAAGGCTTAGAATCTCCTAGAGCCCACCCCCTTCCCTTGAAGGCACATTCTTGTATTTGAGGGAGGGATGAATTTTTCAAGTTAGTTTCGTTAAGAAGCTAAACTTTTATATTGGTTTCAAAAGTTTATATGCCCTAATAAAAATAAATGTTTGAAACATTCGCCAAAATTTGAAACTTTTATGCAAAAAAATGTAAAATTTCACCAGGATCTACATTTTTTCCTTCAAAATTCAAAAGAAAAAATATAAAAAATAGTACACTAATATAATATTATGAAACTAAAAAAATGATCTTGAAAACTTTCGCCAAGATTTTATATTAATATATAAGCATACCTTTGATAAAAACATCCATGATTTGAGGCCCAAGGGGCGATCTTATTTAATAAAATATATCTACATTTTGTACACTATTGCATTGTTGTGTGAATTCTCCATGTTTATGATTGAATTTACTGTTCATTTTAATGTTACTTTTGATTTCTATCAAATGCTAGAGGAATTTCACCATGGTACAAAAGGCAAAAGTGTCTCGGACGTCACGAGAAGTCCTGGCGCATGAAATTGCTACCTAGTGGCCTATTCAAGGAAAAGGAATCTTATAGAAACGTATCCTATTAGCATTGATATGAACTGAGACTATGTCCACACCAACCCAACACTTCATATACATAGGTCTCAAAGTGGCTTAGAGTAGCTAGTTTGCCTCATACGTGGCTTTTGTATGTGCTTGTAGCAGGTCTAACAACCAATGACAAGCACATAATGACCTCCACATTCTTCATACAGAATCCTCAAGAGCCTGTTTAGCAAGGAAATGGGCAATTTGGATGTGGACTTCACGTACCTCAGTTTGCGTCTAGCCACATCCAAATGCGGCTTCCTTAGAGCCTGCATAAACTGACTTACCAACACAATAGCATAGCTCAAATTTGGCCTGGTAATAGTCATACAAATCAAACTTCCTACTATGCATCTGTACATAGTAGGGTCTTCTAGAAGCTCTCTTGCATCTGCGCTTAACTTCACATTCTGCTCCAAAGGAACTGAAATAGGCTTACAGCCTGTCATCCCATATTTGGACAGCATGTCCAATCCATACTGCCTCTATAAGAGCCATATCCCACTTGTGGATCTAATCACCTCAATGCCCAAGAAGTAACGTAGCTCTCCCAAATCCTTCATCTCAAACTTCTGCTTCAATAGCACTTTCACATGAAGGATATCTTCATCACTATCACCTGTGATGATCAAATCATCAACATAAATGACAAGTAGCATAATGCCTTTCTTTGTTTTTCTCACATAAAGTGAGAAATCTGCCTTAGAAATTTGAAAGCGAATAGTGACAAGATACTGTCCTATCTTGTCAGACCATGCTCTGGGTGCTTGCTTCAAGCCATACAAGGCTTTCTTCAACCTGCAAACAAACTCAGGATGAACAGCATGAACATAACTTGGTGTCTGCTCCATATAGACCTCTTCTTGCAAATCACCATGCAAGAAAGCATTCTTTACATCCATCTGATGTAAAGACCATCCCTTTGATGCAGCCATGGCAATGACTGCTCTTATGGTTGCCATCCTTGCAAGCAGACTGAATGTTTCTTCATAATCAATGCCATATGTCTGTGCATACCCCTTCACAACTAATCTTGCCTTGTATCTATTCACAGAATCATCTGCATTGTGCTTCACCTTATAAACCCACTTGCAGCCAATTGCATTCTTGTCTTTAGGCAAAGGCACCAATTCCCATGTAGCATTTGCTTCCAAGGCATCCATTTCTTCATTCATGGCTTCCTTTCATTTTTCTTTTCCCATGGCTTGCTCAAAAGAAGTGGGTTTTGCTTCATGTATCACTTTGACGATATAGGCATAGTGAATGGCTTTAAATCCATCATATTTCAGCCTATCCACAAGATACTTAGCTCGGGTAGATCTGCGCAAAATAGGCTCACTATCAGGTGCTCTCAAAATATCCCTTGTCTTCCTTACTCCAGGTGTAACAACATAAGGAATACCCAACTTATCATCAAGGCTCTATTTTGAGCCACTGGATTCACCATCCACATAAGAGTGGCCTACATTCACATCAACCATGGGTTGATCTACTTTCTCTTTTCCTTTTTGTGATACTTGCATACCACTATCTACATTGCTTTGAGGAGATCATCCTGATCTCAATCTGTCTGTCCATGACGAAGTATATGAACCACTGCTATAGGACACTACAGGTCCACTAATATTTTGTGATTGCTGCTGTAAATTCTGTGCAGCATTACCATTTGGTGCATCTACATCATCAATCGCATTTATTGGTTTATACCAGCTGCTTACCTCATAAAAAACATCTCTGCTCATTGTAAACTTTCGAGTAGAAGGGTTATAGCATCTATACCCTTTCTTCTGCAGAGAATAACCCATAAATATGCACTTCTCAGCTTTTGGATCCAACTTGGATCTTAACTCATCTGGCACATGAACATAGGCAATGCAACCAAAAACTTTCAAATGAGAAATATCTGGTTTCCTAGCAGTATACCTCTCCTCTGGCGTCATGCCATGTATTGTTGCAGTGGGAGTCCTGTTCATTATGTAGACTGCTATAGCAACTGCTTCAACCCAATAATAATCTGGCAGGTCTTTTTTGTTGAGCATGGCACGAGATACCTCTCCAATATGCATGTTTTTCCTTTCTGCAAGTCCATTTTGCTGTGGGGTATGACTGCATGAATATTGCTGCTTTATGCCATGCTCTTGTAGGAAACTTGCAAACTCATTTGAAAGGTACTCTCCCCCTCCATTTGACCTCAGGCATTTTATTTGCAAGCCTGCTTCTCTTTCAACCATAGCTTTAAAAGCTTTGAAATGCCCAAACACTTCACTTTTCTTTTTCATAAAATATACCCAAACTTCTCTGCTGTAGTCATCAATACAAGTGACAAAATAATGACAGCCTCCAATAGATGCAGCTTTAGTAGTCCACACGTCAGAGTGGATTAATTCCAATGGCCTCTTACTCTCTTGAACATGTCTAGGAAATGGTTTCCTTGCCTGTTTTCCAAATTGACAGGCTTCACATACCTTATGCATTTCTGCAACCTTGAGCTTAGGCAATCCTACAACAATATTTTGGGCCTGCATTAATTCAAGTCACTGTACATTAACATGACCAATGCGTTTATGCCAAATATCAATATCTGCAACTACACCGGTCCCATGTGCAAACATTGCTGCACTCAATTCAGGCATGTCCGCATCCAATGTAAACATCCTGCCCTTCTTCTTCCCTTTTGCTATCAAGTGACCTTTATTTTTCATATCCTCAACAAAGCATCCATGAGGGTTAAATTTGACGTGCAAGCCCTGCTCAACCATTTGACCAATAGAAACCAGGTTCTTGGTGCAAAAATTAATCATTTCCACTGGCAACCCAATAGAAGCAAGTGCATCTGCAATCTTCTTCACCTTCATGTGGTAGTCATTGATGCTCATATTTTCTCTCTACACATTATGCAACTCTTGCTTGAGCTGCATTTTCCTGGCTTGTGTATTTGTGCTATACATTTTTGTCAAAGTATCTCATGCCTCCTTCAACATGCTTGCATCCTGAATATGCACAATCATAGAATGTGAAATACTGATAGATAGCTAGATAACTTTTTTGGCTCTCTCATGCTAGCCTTTAACTGCCTGCAACTCCTGTTGATTGGGAACATTAGGAATAACTGGTTCTTGTTTAGCTCCAGTAATGAACTCCCAATAGCCTTTTCCCTTAAGGAAATTCGTCATTCTAAACTTCCATGCTTGGAAGTTCTTCTTGTCAAGTTTTTCAGTGACAATCTGTGAAAGAGCATCAGACGCCATTACATAACACTGCAAAATATTCTGTCACTGCAAAAAAGCACAACTTCTGCCTCACAAGGGCAAATCTGCAAAACTGACGAGAGTGGTATTTGACCACACAGTCACTTCCTAGTGACGATTATGCATCAACAAGCAATAAGAATGATTCTGTCACTCCCAATATCTCTGCACACAGGCATACGATGTAATTTTTGTGATAAATTTTCATCGACCTGCAGAATAGTGGTTGCACAGCAAAAAAAAGGCACTTTCCTGAGTGCCTGCGAAAAGCTTCCTCCACCAAAAGGGGCCCCGAAATGGCCTCGAATCAAAAAAATAATTTCCCACTCCACAAAGGGAGTCCCAATCTAAGATAGTACACTCTTACACTTGGCTAAGCTACCTGCAGAGATTTGCTCCCAAACTTGAAAAAAAAGGAAAGCAACACTAATCCTCTTACTAGGACACTCCAAACTTGGTTGACTTTATTGAGATCCTTACCACGAACCGAGCTCTGATACCATGTGAAGAGAGTGGGAGAGAAGGAAGGAGTTTCACTTGTAGCTTTCTCACGTACACAATGGGGGAAGATACACAAAGGTGGAGGCTGAAAACAATTTTTCTCTTCTTAGTTGTGAAAGCCAAAAGAACTCTAAGTACAAAAGAATAGGTGAATCCTATATGTGGGTCTCAAACCAAACTCAGCTAACTAAGGTGGCATACTAACTGAGCAAGAGTACATAAAGATAGCTGTCATCCAGCAATTATTCATGGGTGGTGTACCAACCGCATCTGCAGCTAACAAGTTGGTGACATAAATGCACAACGGTCACCTTGGCATATCACGAGTGGAGCTCGATATCTCAATAGGGAGTACTTCTCATTGGTCCAAGACAAGCCTTGGGGCATCTCATTTACTATAGATGATGTGG
The DNA here is from genome assembly GCF_047967505.1 of Dipteris shenzhenensis. Lineage (NCBI taxonomy): Eukaryota > Viridiplantae > Streptophyta > Polypodiopsida > Gleicheniales > Dipteridaceae > Dipteris > Dipteris shenzhenensis. The sequence goes on from NC_141625.1 coordinate 15,320,456, forward strand.
TTTCAAACAATCTTTACTTTTGAGGTCAATACCAAAGAGGAGGCAAGAGCAAGGCCAATTAGGTCTTTTATATAGTCCCCATACATGAAAACTACAAAGATCCCCAAGGTATAATAAATCTATAGGGTAGACCATTCACATCAAACCCATTTTGGTTCCGAGGAAAATCCCTCTCCATCAGGGTCATTGTTTGCTTGGTTGTAGCCATTTTTGGTGAGGTTCAGGGACTTTTCTACATGCATGTATCTTGCACGACCCATAACTTATGAGTAACTTATGCATTGCTCAACGGAATTAGAAAAACTTTATCTTGAAGTTGTAGCACACATTTCAAATTGCACATGAGACCAAAAAATTATGGATTAAGAATTTGGAACAAAACCTTTAAAGCATTAAAAGTGCTATGTTGCATGTGGCTCAGACACAACATGGGTTGCCACTCCCATGTGTGCTCAGTTACTTGTTTGGCTGCGGTCGTGCCAGAGAGTCATTCAGTGTTGCCACCATACATTCTGCACGCCATATTTCTTGCTCTGATTTTGGAGACCCCTAAAGATATCGACAAGTACAGGCATCTGACTAGTCAAGTATTAGGTTATTGCACTAAGAAAAGGATAAAGCATGTACTCTAACACCACGAATGTAGTCCATAATGCTCACAAAAAAATCATTATAATGCCTTCCAAGTCTTTCTCACTCACACTAATTCAGATTTCAGATTTCAACACCTACTCATTCAACATGATTGCAAAGTTATGATAAAAACACAATCCTTTTAAATACACCTCAAATAGCTAATTTACTCATGAACCCTTTTTTATTTAAAATATTTCTAAAAACTAACTCGATATTCCACATTTTGGTAGGAAAAGAACAACATTTTGTCTTTACATCTCTTCATTTCAACTTAACCCCAAAAAGATATAGCTCCAAACATTATTTTTAATTGCACCAAGAATACATCATTTTACAAAGCAACTCCTTCACACCTTCATCAAAACTAGGATTTTACATGATATTCATCAACAAATCAAAAAATAAATAGCACTTTAATTTTAAAGTTTTGCATTTCAACTTACCAATCAAAAGATATTCTAATTTCCATAAAACCGTAAAATGCGTCAAAATCTCTTAGACAAAACCCATTTTCTCAAAATCCAACTTCCACTTGGAAAAATCAGGCATATGACATAGCAAATTGATTGAAAACATGTTTTTAAACACTTTTATAGAAGAGACTTTTTCCATTTGACTCACCCATCAAAAGTTATTCACAAAAACATAAAACTGTGTGTAATTTCCAACAAACTGGAAACCAATTTCCACAAAAACCAATGTAAAAATGACTGCATGTGAACTCAATTTTTGGTTTCCAACAGCAAACCAAGATTCTACCTCAAAATTCTCGACAATTTCACACAATTGTTGATATGCACACGTTAGGCCATCCTTAGCCAAGGTCTTGATGTAAGCAAACACGAGAGATTTCGTCCTTTGTGTATGCAAGCTTCTTTCTCAAAATTCAGTGCTCTTTCTCATGAGAGAACCACTTCAATCAGCAACTTGAATTCGTCTTTCAAAAAACTATGCCTTGGGTACAAAGCCCACAAATGCATTCACAACCCAATATCATGTTGAAACGAGCAAATTGGTATTCTTGTTCTCTCCCACATTGTCGGTATGTGTATTTCCTCTTTCTTTGTCTTTCTCCATCCATAACTACCATAGTCTCCACATTAAAACACAACTGTTGGATCTTTCCAACCCATCCACCTTTGGATGCTCAACACATGGTAGCCACTCACACCCCTTCAATTCTCCACCTTTCAACTCCTTAAATCCGCAATTAAAATGCATTTTGGCTCAGATTTGCAACCTCCATATCTCTCAATCCATAACTCGGATTGCTACACTATAAAAAGCAAAAGTGCTTGTCTCAACAAGCTCTACACATCTGTAATGCTTCCACCACAATTTGAACAATACAGATGAACCAATTTTATGGCTAAACATCATGACAAGTACATTGCTTTTATCTTCATTGCATGACATATCCTCACCCATGACATGAAATTTGCAGAAAATACATGCTTTTTAGGATTCAAAATCACACATAATCAGATACCATCTTGAAAAACGTGGCCAAATGCCATTTGTCACTAGGGGGTGCTGAGTATGAGGGGTCCCACACCCCAGCCTCCTAGACACGCCAACCTCTTCTTCTCCCAAAAAGTCCCAGGAGGGATTAGAGGAGGGTCTTCATATTTGGGCCTTACATCATCCAAGGCCCCATTTATCATACATTTGTATATGGGATTTCTCCCTTAATCTTCCACGTGTCAAGTGTGCATCAGGTGGCTCCAATACTCCTCTAATACATTCATATTACCAAGGTCCCACGAGGGGGTTAAGACCACATGTAAAGGCCCCACAATTTCCAACACGGTGTACCAAAATCACCTTGTCAGCATTTTGAGTAATTTTGGAGTATCCAATAGTGCACGACAATGCCTTGCATTTCAATAGCTCCACATGCCCTCGAGGAGAAAACTTGCTATGGAATACCACAAGGTGCTCTCTGACTTCGTCAAGGTAATGGGGCAAAGAATGATCTCACCCAAATGTGCTACAAACATTACCCCATCAAGATGAAAATCAACAATTCAACAAACATTAGAAGACCAACAAAACAAATTATACTAGAAGAACATCAAAATACAAAATATTGTTCGAACTTACCACTATAGCATCGTCGACTTCTATCCCTTCCTCATTTGCAATGTTTATGGAACCAGGTGATGTGTGATGTTCCATTTTGGAGGTGGAAGCTTTCTCCTGGCCTTTCTTGGATCTGCATTAGAGGGCTGTGCATCATGTATGGACAGGTTTGCATCCGTCAATGAAACTAGCATCGTGAGGAGAAACTCTTCCATTGTCTGGTCTTTGAAACCTAAAACCCCAGGATCTTTAACACTTGTGTTAACATCGAACCCAAATAGGACTCTGAGTGCCTCGTCCTCTCATAGTCCAAAAAGAACCTTTATGTCATGGAAGGGTACATACTCTTCTCTATCAATGATGAGGGGGAAAAGAACCATAAGTTCTACCATCCTAACCCTTCTTCTATAATATTATCACAAAAGCGGGCCAAGCGCTTCACAAAGTTGGGTTCGTTTAGGAATAGATACTTGAAGTAATCTATCAAAACCCATCTCTTTGAAGAGTCATCAAGTGTATATGCAAAATCAGTGAAATTCTCTTGCATGTAGTGGGTCTGTGAAGTCATCCATGTCTTGCATATATGTGCCTAGGACATCTAAAGTCCTATCAAACACAAAAAATAGCTCTTCCTCATGACCTGTAAATGTAGTTTGCGAGATGAAATCATGGAATGCAGCTCTAGCTGAATCCATGGCAAATAGCAACTGATGGAGTGAGTATGTTTTGAGGGTGGGAGGTTCTATGGCTCCCTACAAGTGAAAGTGAGAATGTAACGTAAAAATGGCTCTTACCCTTTATATATATCAAAACCCTAAAAATTAAAACAAATCATAAAGTCCCCAAATTTTTTGAAAAACATTTACCATGAACTCAAACGAAAAAAACATAAAAAGAAATAACACGTCAATTTAATTGTCCACAGCTTTTGAAACAAGAACTAGGATTTTGTAAAAGTTAAATGTTGCAGTAGTCAAACACATTGTTAAAAAACTTCAAAAATGCAGGAGGAATAAAATTGGCACCATGCATGCACTTCTCCACATGTCGGCTAATCTTTCCACCATTTAAAATAAACTTTGACATGCTGTCCTCCATGACCAATAGGTGTTCTCGCACATCCCTTAGAGTCCATTGTGATGTGACATTCACATTCTTGACATGTCTCTCATCAACATCAATAGACAAACTTACCCCCATATTGTCTTCATCATTAGAGTCTAGGGGAAGCCACCGGCCATTTGTTTTCTTCTAGTTCCTGTACTGAAAAGCTAAAATATAACATTTGGCATGACATATGGTATCTAATAACCACATTGTCTTTACATGCATGACATTGAAACACATCAAACTTTTGTTCACTAGACCTGGTTCCCCAATTAATCCCAAGTAAATCTTCAAGAGCATTTTCATCTACACGCTTGCAGGACCACATAGTTTTTGTTCTATGCATATGTATATTATGAAACCAAGAAGCAAAAATGTGCAAAGGCATAAACCAAGATAACCTTTCCCATTTGGATCCAAATGTGAACTTCATGGCCATGCCCACATCCTTTGCAATCTTGTCCTTATACGATTGCAATGTCCTCGAGTCCACAATGCTGCAATCCATGTCTTGAAGTTGTGGTGGTGCAATGGTTTGCAGACGGCCATAGTAGCTTGATGATGCCATTGGAGTAATGTATGTTGCATTATACCAATACACATTCTTCTTTCACAAGGATGCCAACTTCTCCTCTGCATGCATTTGCTTACCTAAATCCTCATGAATCACAGTGGACTTGCCTATGAATGACTCAAATGGTTCCCACTCCTCGAAGTTCGAAGGGAAACATCTGCCATGAATAAGAGCTTTGAGAAACCAAACACAAATTTTCCAAATGGACTCATTACACTTACACGTGAAAAAGGTACATATATAGAAAGGCTCACAGTGTGATGGTATCCTAGATTGATTGAATGATGGAGACAGCCGCATATCTTTCCCCATGTAGACATGTTGCACTTTCGCAAGCCACCCTTTCTTCTCAAACTTGAACTTCAAGTTGCGGCCCTTCCACTCATGCAAGATATCACCTCTCTTGCTCTTGGGAAGCTTATGTGGACCTTTGGATGATCCTTTCATCACTCTCTAGTCATTCAAGCAGTATGTGCAAGGGATCCACTCATCCAATGCATTTTCAGTGTTGTGGAAGACACAAGAGGTCACAAAATTGCATGGTCTTATAACCTTGTTCCTCGCCATGCTTGCAGAGGTTGCAACAACAAGAATGGGACTCATACACATGGCAATGCATCTCCAATAGAGGCACAAAAAAGGGAGAAGGAGAGGGACATAGTAGCACCAACAGAGGCACATGAGAAAGAGAGAGGAGAGGGGATGGTAGGTACACAACAAATCGAAGAGCAAGCGAGTGAGGGAGAGAGAGAGAGAGAGAGAGAGAGAGAGAGAGAGAGAGAGAGAGAGAGAGAGAGAGAGAGAGAGAGAGAGAGAGAGAGAGAGAGAGGAAGGAGGGAGGAGCTACAGCAAGCAGGCTAGAGCAAGAGGGAGAAGAGAAAGAGGGGGAAGAGGCCAAATGCAAGGGAGGGGGACCTCAAATTTAAAAAATGGAGGGAATGGCAGGATGGACCAAAATAGTGGGGGCAGAGGACCTACAAGGGGGGGGGGAGAAAAATTCGCCACAAGGGGTCCACAAGCACATTGAAAGAAGATTTGGGCTCATGTGGGGGAGGTGCACCTAGGAGGAGGGTAAAAAATGGGTTAAGGGGGGGGGGGATGGTTTGGGTGGTCCCTAGTGCAAGGGGAATAACCAATAGGGGCTCTCTGTAGGCTTACCCACCCTCCACCTCAACATACCATTGCCCCACACCTTCTAGCACTCTCATTGGTACACCTCAATTCCCTCTCTAATCCCTTAAAATTAGGAAACACTAATTGGAGGCCCTTTTGAGACCCCATTTCTCCCCTAATGCATTGACTCTGTGTTATTATTGATAGGCATATGCACTATTAGTGGTTTTTGGTTTAGACGGGTATTTTAAAGTCATCCAATTGATGTTCACATGATGTAACGAAGAATCAACTTTAGCATCCATCCTATTTTAATGATTGAAAATTGTGCCTTACTTTGCATGTGCAGGTTACATTTTGCACTAGAAGACAAGCTGTAGAAAATATCTTTCATAATTATTTCAAAGCTTTTGTTTTCAAGTATTTGTGTTGCTTTTCCCTTTTTGAGATTATACACTGCACATTGTCCCCATTTTGTTCGACTTCCTCTTGCGATGAATATTGTGTAAAAATAAGTAAAGCATGGGGCACAATGCATTTTAAATGTCCTTTGCTTATTTACAAGCTTCAAGCCTTGAAGAACACAATTATCATAGTGTATTCGGTGAATCTAGATAAGTATGATCTATTCGGAAAAAGGTCTTGGAAGAAGAGAATATCTCCTAAAAACAAGCGACATCATGATATGCTCTCTCCGTTTAACCTGACAAAGCTTGAGCATATTAATAATAGAGGTTGAGCATTGAGCTCCTTGGTTAGCATCATGCATTAAGCTATTTCATATATTTTGCACGTACTTTTATCCTCGTATAATACTACAAGTTCATCATCCTAGAAAAACCTCATGGAATTTTGAGTCTATACAATAGTTGATGAGATCATCATTCATATGAGTTCTTATTAAAAGGGCTCTTATTCATATAGTCTATGGCCAAACCATGATCTTGATTCAAGAGAGATGTAACAAGTATTTTCAAAGGAATATTATTTGTTTTTCTTTTTCAAAATTGAAGGGAAGAGTTCTAAAATGGTAGAATAAGTCTTTTCTTAAACAATTATCTTTCGAGAATAGCTGACATTTTTCTTTGTTTAGGAATGACATCCCATTTCATGAAAAAGGGAAAAGGAGGAGAAGAAGAGAAAAAGTTCTAGGGATGCTCAAATGGAGAGAAAAAATGTCTAAGTGTGTCGACAATGAGGATGGATCATACCTATTGTCGAGATGGGAAAACATGGATGATCAGGAGCACATGAGGCATAGATTTATAGGCAAGAGAGACTCGAGGCCAGTGGTTTTAAATCATTAACATATATGTATTTAATGGAAATTTTAAGTTTCAAGACAATTTGAGTGATAGAGAAATTCTATCAAAATAGCTTTCAGGGATTAAAGAACTACAAGTCAAAAAAGAGATTTGACCAACAACTAGTAAGTAAAGACGCATTACAGTTTGGAGCTAGGAAACTAGTGAATTGTTTTTATTCAATTAACTTTTTTGCATTTACATGCACTCCAGCTCAATCATTGTTTTAAGAAGGTTCCAAACCCCATTGGCTTAATAATACTGTATGTATGCAATGGTACATCCGATTTGCTAGTTCTCATTGAGTTATATTGTTTCTAGTGTTAATGAAAAAGTATTTTATATGAAATCCTAAAACCCTTTAAAATTCCATAAATTTACAAGTTCTTGAATAGGATGGCATAGAATTTTAAGGCTTTTGTGAGTTCAAAAAAAAAAAAGAGTAGGACAACTAAATTTTGTCACATTATGTTTAGAATCTATTTTTTCCCCATGAATATTGCTCGAAGTTCTTCTTTCTTCTAGATTAAGTTTTACCACTTTGTTCCTTCCCTTGCTTTGCAATCCACAAATCACCCCCTCATAGGCATTTAATTTAGATAAATTAGAAACATGGTTGCAACCCCTTCAAATTCTTTCTATGTGGATGATCAAAATAGGGTTGTATTTGAACTAGGAAAATTTATGGGTCAAAAATGGAGTATATGAACGTTGTCTACCATATGGAGTCAAGCTAGCTGCAAATTCAATTAAGCCTGATAGACTTGTAAGGAAGCTCTTTTGGCTATTGCAAATAATGTCTAAGCTATATAGAGCTCTATGAGTACTATAAGAGCAAGGGCCAACATGATTGCCAAGGGGGAGTAGTATATGACTCATTGCCTAGCAAGGTGCTATAGGTAGGACACATGAACTTTGCAATTTTGTGTTGTGGCTAGTGGCCCTATAGTTTCCTTTGATGCATTGGACTTAGTGGAACAAAGGTAGCAAGTCGTTTGTCATCTTGATCAAAGCAAGAATGGTGGTATAAGTGAAGCCACATCTCTCCCCTTCTAGCATTCCAATGCAGGAATGGCAAGGTCAAATTCAAGAACTCTTAGTTGGTGATGCACGACTTCTAAAAGGGAAAGGCAATATATAGGGAGCATCCTTCTTCTACTAGAGATGGTGGCACTAGGAGAGTGTGGGCTACTAAGGGTAGTTAGTGTTTATCTTTCAATTTTTATAAGAAAATCTATATTATTTTGTTGACAAAACGGAAATTGCCCCTGTTAATACTCCATTGGATCTTCTCTAATATTGGAGCAATGATAGCTCAAGTGATAGGGCATTGGCTCTCTTGAGCAATAGCTTGTGTTCAAATCCTCTAGAGGATGTTTACAGCCAAAAAGGAGTTTGTAGGGCTATGCCCACACCCTCCCTTGCATGGTGAGTGTGGTATGTCACATGTGTGAGTCTTTATATATATATATATATATATATATTTGAAGGCAAGTAGCTACATGAAATCAAAAGAAAATTTAGCTTTTCATTGAGCCAAGACCGCTCACAAAAATATGGTTGTAGTGGAGATATCGAGGTTGGGATTTGAGGTTGCCTTTAGTGTCAAGGGACACAATGTAGGTTTTCTTTGAAAATCATGATATTAAGATCCAATCCCCACAATCCCTAGGCTAAGCTTTAGGATCCCCCTTCCACATGTTAAGCTTTTGGATTGCCTTTAATATTAAGGGATTTAAAAATGCTTACTTTTAGAGAAGTGGATGTCTTTAGTCCCTAGAACGTGTATTTACAATAATCCAAAGGCTAACATTACAAAAATCTTCTCTATATGGTTCAAAACCAAAACCAAGAGAAAAATATATCTTCTCTATATGATTGGAACCCAAAGCCAGGATTTACACTAATCCAAAGGCTAACATTACAAAAATCTTCTCTATATGAAAACGAAGAGAAAAAACCTTCTCTATATGATTCAAACCCAAAACCAAGAGAAAAAATCCTCTATATGATTCCAACCGAAAACCAAGAGAAAAATATATATTCTATATATGATTGAAACTGAAAGCGAGGATTTAAAATAATCCAAGGGCTAACATTACAAAAATCTTCTCTATATGATTCAAACCCAAAGGAAGGATTTACAATAATCCAAAGGGTAGCATTACAAAAATCTTTTCTATATGATTCAAACCAAAAACCAAGAGAAAAGGATTTACAATAATCCAACGGCTAACATTACAAAAATCTTTTCTATATGATTCAAACCCAAAACCAAGAGAAAAGGATTTACAATAATCCAAAGGCTAACATTACAAAAATCTTTTCTATTAAATGATTCGAACCCAAAACCAAGAGAAAAAATCTTCTCTATATGATTCAAACCCAAAACGAAGAGACTGAAAATTGTTGCGTTGTGCGTTGCACGTGCTACACCAAGTTTAAACATTATCAGCTGAAATCCATTGCGAGGATCCCTACGTGCCTTTCTTTCCTCCTTCGGTTCATCAACTTCATTCCTGCCAGTCCCAGATAATGTCGACGACGACGCAATTGCAAACAAGCCGCTACAGCTGACCTTTGGATCCGCAGTCGATGGCCAAAAGTTGCTTTAACGCATTTTGCAGACCAGTAGTACGTTCCATTGCTTGCTTGCTTGCTTGCTCACCCCTGCAGCATCCATCACTCCGCCAACTTGCTTTCATCATACGGCTCTTTCCCCTCTGTCACTCCTGCTGCTCATCCGCCTCGTTTTTATTGGCGTGCACCTCACCCTCCTGCTCCGTTCAAACTTGTTCTTTACTGCAGCCGAGAAAAACACCCCCCTACCACCCTGCCCAACGCACCCACTTCCCAATCGGGGTTTTCCAGGACAAATGCTGCTGCGATTCTCTCTCTCCCTCTCTCTCTCTCTCTCTCTCTGACAGGGCTTTGACGACAGGCCACCTCTTGAAAACCAAGTTTTCATGGCCGGCCGCCGGTGGCCCGGTTGGTCTCTCCCGGTTCCTTCGCCTTCTTGTCTCCGTTTTCTCATGACTGGCTGGACGCTGGGGCAGTTCAGGATGGGCCGGCAGCGAAGCCCACTTGCTGCCCCAGGAGGCATGATTGGATTATTGGGTTGGCTTGGAGCCTCTTTTGGCTCTCTCTGCGACTATGGCGATGGCAAACTGCAGTCGCGTTGGATCCAATGATGCCAAATCTCGGCCTGGCCTGTCGGCGGCGAAGCGGCATCCGGATGTAACAGAGAGGCCTGCAGGTTGCTCTCACACTGATGAGAGTCATTGAGAGAGGAGTGAGCAACTTCGGCAAGTCACCGTTCGGCTGCGAGCACGAGCAACGGAATCAAGTGAAAAGAAAGTGGCACCAATCCGAATGACAGAGCACCAACCGTCCGGGAAGTGCATTTGATCAAGGCGGTGAGGACGAAAGGTCAGAGGCAGGCAGGAGGACGACAGGACACGAGGCGTGGGAAGCGATGACAGGAAGCGGCGAGGGGATAGTACACTTGGGGCACCCGTGACCGCGCGCCAGAAAACCAACCACGGCCACATGCCGTGGAAGGAGAAAGGCAGTCAGTGCTTTACTGCTTGCCTGCAGGCAAGCGTCCGTTGGAACTCGGGAGTCGGGACTCGGGAAGAAGATGGTGGCTCTAGAAATGCACATTCCACTTCGACGTTCAGACTCCAGAGTCCAGACTGCCCTACCTGCTCAGTACTGCTGCGACTGGTGTCCAAGGGTCATTAACGTCCTTCAAGACATTTTCCTCGTAATCAAAAGCCTGTAGACGGAGACAAAATGCATCACTGCCTACCGTTCCTACTCCCACAGCCTACTACATTCCACATTCTAGCCGTTCAAATCCATCCAGAATTTAGAAACACGAGTCTCGGCACTGTAGATTTAATGTCCACACCATCGACGTAGCAGTAGCAAATGATGATTCATGAATCACATAATCACTGCAGTTGAACTCGGTGTGAAGCTCGGTGCTCCCGAGTCTCTTCCCTTTGTACAGTTTATGTGAAATGATCGGCTTCGCTGTGGCCCGTGGGTATGATTTATGTTGAGCCATGTACATTTATATGCGCAGCATGTCTCACGCTGGGAGGCATTTTTATGCTCTTTGTGAAAGAACAAATTTACCTTCTCGGCTTGTATTTTGTTTCGACGACTCCCATCAATGCGTATGCGTTTCCTTCTCTACTCTTGCAGAAAAGGACCCGACTTCCCACTTCCCAGTCTCACGGGTAGTGATTCCTGAGAATCCAGTTATATAAACCACGTTCAATGCGTCCATCCTGCAGTAGTAATAGCACAGTAGACTACACAAAATAGCCCCTTGCGTTGTACGAATCTTGTATCAAGACCTGCCTCCAATAATTAAACTGACGGCAAAGTTCAAATTACTGTGGCTCGTATTTCTCTTCAATGGTCTTCATCACATCCGAATCTCCTCAGTGGGCACTGGGCACTGGCTCAGTCCTTTGACTCCTTTAATCGCTCTAGCCTCCACGCTCGGTGATTGCAGCACAGTCTGGTAACTTTTTATCCGACTCCCCGGGACACGTCACGCGGCAAGCTCTTGCTCTCTGCCGGAGTCTGCCCTCGAAGGATAGAAGATTTCTAGTGATCTGACTGTATTAGATCTCGGACAGCGGCCCGAGGAGGCACAGAAAAGAGTTGCAAAATCGATTGTGCATCGAGAGAATGGAATAGCATTATCAACCGCCACCATTCGTACTTCCTTTCAACTAACACATGCAGATCACTAAGGAATAACATCAACAGCCTCTGCTGAGTCTGCTGAGTCTCCCAAAAAATAACCACCTTTAGGCAAGGGAGTGTGGAAAAACAAACCATAATTATTCGGTCTTGTTTGGAATTCATTTTTTAATAGCTATCGAAAATAAGAAATCTTTGATCCCGAATGTATTGCTACTCATGCAATGGAACTCTCAAAAGCTTACTAATGTTCATTATCAGACTACATCTTGTTTGATCAACTCCTCTAATGTAATGGGTCGGCCAACTTAAAAAATCCATAGCTAGCAATTTGTTAGTGATTCTCAACCCCGATCAATTGCAAAGGATTCCTAATTTTGTATAGAAAATTCTCAACGAGCTCAGAGATGGGGAGGTAGAGTTGTGGAGGGAAAGAGCGGAAGGTTCAGGTGGGAGACTGCTTGAGAGGGTGGAAGGCTGCCTATTATTTTGCTTCGTGCAATCGTTGCACTCATGCAATCATTGCTGAGTGCAATGTGAGCAATCTTGCTGCGTGCAATGTCCCTCACGTCCCTGCCTCAATCCCCTTCTCCACTCCACTTGTCTTCCCTCTCGCCCTCCGTTCACCCTTCGCTTAGCCCTCCCTTACCATTCCCATATAAAGGAGCCCTGAGGTAGTAGATAGTTATTGGTTAATCAATAATTAAGAGAAAAGAATTACAAATTACAATAATTATTGATAAATAAATGAAAGTAAGAATAAGTAATAATTACAATAATTATTAATTATTGATAAATAAAGATTTGAGAAACTTCCATCAATTAATCAATAATTAATTACAAATGAAAGTAAGAATAATTGAGAAACTTTTATTTATTAATCAATAATTAAGAGAAAAGAATTACAAATGTTCTAATGTATGATAGTAAGAACCTATAGCTTCAAAGTTTGTTGCAACTTTCATTAGTCACTAGCAAGCTCATAATATGACATGCTTTCAAAATTCATTGCCACTTTCATTAGTCAGTGGCAAGCTCATGATATCATATGCTTTGGTTTTTGATTCTAATGAAGAGCAAATGAAATTTTTTGTAATATGTTTTTGACAAGAAAATATAGGAGCTTATAGTGGATACTCATACTCTTTTGTGTGTGTGTGTGTGTGTCCTATTTCCTTTTTTCAATAAACTAAGTGTTTTTAAAAAATATCAATAAATAGTGCCAAAGTCGACTCCAAACTTACCCAAAATCTTAAGGCCCTTACCCACACAAGCCTTCTCCATTTAGGCAATCCTGGATCCCAAAGAAAATCATGCAATACTCTTTAAAAATTCATGGATCCAAATGGAACTTTCTCTCTCTCTCTCTCTCTCTCTCTCTCTCTCTCTCTCTCTCTCTCTCTCTCTCTCTCAGATTGAAATCTCATAAGCGGATGAAATAAGTGCAGACTAGAGCTAGACATGCTAGTTGGCTTACTCGGGTCAAGGTATGTAAAACGAAGGATTGTTCATCCATAATGAGGTTGCTTTCCTGCCATTCATCAAATTTCTTGCCACTCTAAGGGGATCTCCTCTCTTATGGGCCGCCCTAGCCATCACCACTAGTATACTGTTCAATTCATGGTATGTTTATAGTCCCCTTTTCTAGGTTGTGTTCATAAGGGGATACCTATCTCCTAGATCTTCTCCTCATCAATGCTCCATTTTTCACAGCATTTTTCTCATCCATCATTATCCATGGGAGTACTAATTATCATTGGTCCAGGCCAAACCTTGGGGCATCTCATTAACCATAGATGATGTGGTCTCAAACTATGTTTACTTTTGAGGTAATACCAAAGATGAGGCAAGAGCAAGACCAATAAGGTCTTATATATAGTCCTCATATACGGAAACTACAAAGATACCCAAGGTATAATAAATCTAAAGCTTTTACATCCAACCCCTTTTGGTTTCGAGGCAAATCCCTCTCCATCAATGTATAACTCATGGGCTCCCAATCAGTAGTAATTCCCAGGAAGCTCAAGTCCCATATAACACATAAATAATCATGGTCATGCCATAAAGTTATAGATTTCAATCAAGTCCATGAAAGTACTACAAGGTGCAAGCCAATAGCTAATAAACATTGCCACATTCTCTCCCCTAGTTTTTAAAGTAACCATGAGGAAAAGGTCCACCATGTTCTTATGGACAATCAAAGCAACTGTTGACAACCCCAAGGAATACAAGTATACCCAAGGGGATTTGTGTGTGGTGTGTGTTTCCCACCGATCACATTCCTGCAAGTTCGACACACAATCCAAGTGAGGGCAATAGTTAGCCCATCAAAATAGATTGGGTTGGGCTACTACCCTAGTATAAGTCATAATCATTACAAAAAATCATTACAATCATAAACACTCCAACTAGTCGGTGGAGGGTGGTTTCCATATTCATGGAAGAGTCCTTCAACCAATCAGTCAAAAACTACTATAGATTGTAATAACTTAACATCCTACGACTAGTCGGTCTAGGCCATCAATAAAAGTAACAAAGAGAAAATGTATTATTCCCAATTTAATATTAAAACTTCGAGCATATAGGTAGATTCTTCATAATAATTAGAGCATTGTACTTACAAATCAAAGAGAGGAGTAAACATATATACCATCAGTTGGTGTTATGAGCATGATAACTTGACAATAGAAGGGTGAACCAAATACTCTTGTGACTCATACATAGCAAGGGCAATGTTTTCATCCATTAATTTGTTGTTGATTCCAACATCCAAGCCTAGCAACCAAGGGAGAGATCTATTATCTAGTCCTAGTGCTAAAATGGGACTGAAACCCAATCAAGTATGAGTCAAGAATACCAATTAATTAGTCATAAGGTTTTTATTATCTTACAATGGATATACTAGTGTGTGTATGTCCTATCAACTACCCTAGTGCAACAATTCTCAATGTACTAGTAAACCAAATAGAACCATATACCATTGCCCTTACATCGCATAAGTGAGAATAACCCACGTCCCTTCCAACAAAGTGTCAAAGTAGGAGTCAACTTACATACTCACATTCATGAATGTCAATAAATTCCTAAACGTATGACAATACTCTTGACTAGTCTCCAATAGAAAGTTCAATCTTAATTATCAGTAGTTGGAGATGATCGACCAAAGAGTACTCCTTGAACTTGCCAACACCATATCTTCATGCCTTATATTTTTCAATGCAAACCTGATGGAGAGGTATGGCGACTCACTTGAAACCATCACAACCAAATGAAAGTTAGAAAAATTCATTCAAGCTATGGTAGCCAAGCTTCAATGCCAGCACACAATCATTATCCATGTCACTCTATCTAGACTCGCATAATTAAATCTTGGTAGAATAATCAAAGGTCAGCATTTAGACATTTAATGAAATTCTTATGAAATGTTGGGGCAATTCCCAAGGGAGTATGTGGATTCATCAAAGGCCTCGTTAACCTTTAATCAATTCTCAACCAATCATGATGATGAACATGTTAGGCTTGCAAACAAGAACCATTAGAAATGTCTGACTTGTCCATGAGAAACTTGTAAGATAATTCCCACATGCAATAGAAGGAAACTGTATCTATCTTTATACCCTTCTATTCAATTAATGGACTTTAGATAGTCACATCTCCAAAAGAAAATCCAAGAAATAATTAAACTATGAATGCTTCTTAATTCAGTAGATAAACAATCTCTCCATCTACATAAGATATCTAATAAGATAAAAGAAGACTCCAATGATAATTTTATTTTCAATCACATTAATAGAAGTTATTAAGAAATGCAACACAATGCAATTCCAAGTTTCACTTTAATAATCTTCCAAAGAACCTAGTGAAACCATGATTGCTTCTTAAATTAAAGAAGATTCCCCATAATTGTCCTAAAGGAACTGAAGTTGCCTTTCCTTTTGGCATGGTAAGCCTTTTCCAAGTGTAGAAAACCCACTGAAAATCTAGTAAAAAGTTGTCCCAATTAAGAGACATAGATATCCATGGCATCTTACCTTATGGATACCCATCCTTAAGAAGCATAAAAGTCCATGGTTACTTGTCCCCCTTAAGAGACATGTCCTTGGGGACCAAAACCATCCATAGAAACTCATGTCCCCATTCTCTGCAAGCATACCTCCGTTTCTTTGGAAGCTCTCTTGTTGTGCCAATGCATCATGGGGCGCCTTCCATGATGTCCAAGTTTAAAAGTGTTTGGATGGCTCTCAAAAACCAAGAAATTTAAATTAATAAAGGGAGATCTTGTTTCCTTTTTTCAATAAACTAAGTTTTTTTTGAAAATATCAATAAGCAGTGCCAAAACCATCTCCAAACTTTTAAGGCCGTTACCCACAAGCCTTCTCCATTTAGGAAATCCTGGATCCAAAAGAAAATCATGCAATACTCTTTAAAAATTCATGGATCCTAATGGAACTCTCTGTGTGTGTGTGTGTGTGTGTGTGTGTGTGTGTGTGTCTGTCTCTCTCTCTCTTTGAGAGATTGAAATCTCATAAGCAGATGAAATAAGTGCAGACTGGAACTAGACATGCCAGTTGGCTTACTCGGCTCAAGGTATAAACGAAGGACCCTCCAGCCACTTCAGCTCAAAGACTCGCTAGTAAGGTCATCTAGATCTCATAAGATTCTATTTTCATACGGTAGAGCTAGGGAGGGCATCACGTGTACATGATTATGAAGGCATAAGGCTGTGACGGCTTAATGCATCACAGTGGAGCATTTTTTCTAGGGTCGATCTTGCCCTACCAACACCAAACATGTCATAACAAGCCTCCAAGGATGCATTCAACTAGGGCCTATGCTCATGTGTTTGGTTGGCCAATACAGACCGGGTGGTTGGGACACAAGCAGTGTAGTCACGATCACAAGCAGTGTAGTCACATAGCATAATCCATGGGTTCTCATAAAGCAACTATATCTAACCTATTTAGGTTGCTATTAATGAGGCGACATTGATCAACAAAACGTTTGTCAAGTAGCTAATCAAGATAGTTTGTTCTACCAAATTGCAAATAAGATGCACAACTCACTCCATTTTCTATCACTTCCTTTTCTATGAGGTCAAACATCGATCGATCAGAGAAGATGCCCTCCTACCTATACGTGTGGAAACAAGAGTATAATTTTATTGGTCATGAAGAATCTGTTCTAACCAATGCCACAGAAAACATTTCTTTTAGAGGATCTCAATGAGAACCCAGCAACTGCAAACCACTCTAGGAGGAAATGTGTTGGTATAGTATATCCTATGCAATTGAGCTATTCTATATTGGAACACTCCACATACTATAACCTATGAATCAAGTTTTGCAGCACCCTTGCATTGCTCTAGTGAGGGCAAAGTCCTAGTGCATGAAACTGTTACACAGTGGCCTATTAAGGGCAAATAAATCCTATAGAAAGGTATTGCAATAGCATTGATATGAGTTGATATTATGTCCATGCCAACCCAACACTTGGTC